>NC_064623.1:148524142-149125928 GCF_023898315.1 Schistocerca nitens | reverse complement strand
TTGATGTTCATCTTATACCCTCCTTTCAAGACACTGTCCATTCCGTTCAACTGCTCTATCAGGTCCTTTGCTGTCTCTGACAGAATTACAATGTCATCGGTGAACCTCAAAGTTTTTATTTCTTCTCCAAGGATTTTAATTCCTACTCCAAATTTTTCTTTTGTTTCCTTTACTGCTTGCTCAATATACAGATTGAATAACATCGGGGAGAGGCTACAACCCTGTCTCACTCCCTTCCCAACCACTGCTTCCCTTTCATACCCCTCGACTTTTATAACTGCCATCTGTTTTCTGTACAAATTGTAAATAGCCTTTCGCTCCCTGTATTATACCCCTGCCACCTTCACAATTTGAAAGGGAGTATTCCAATCAACATTGTCAAAAGCTTTCTCTAAGTCTACAAATGCTAGACACGTAGGTTTGCCTTTCCTTAATCTTTCTTCTAAGATAAGTCGTAGGGTCAGTATTGCCTCACGTGTTCCAACATTTCTACGGAATCCAAACTGATCTTCCCCGAGGTCAGCTTCTATCAGTTTTTCCATTGATCTGTAAAGAATTCGCGTTAGTACTTTGCAGCTGTGACTTATTAAACTGATAGTTCGGTAATTTTCACATCTGTCAACACCAGCTTTCTTTGGGATTGGAATTATTATATTCTTCTTGAAGTCTGAGGGTATTTCGCCTGTCTCATACATCTTGCTCACCAGATGGTAGAGTTTTGTCAGGAGTGGCTCTCCCAAGGCTGTCAGTAGTTCTAATGGAATGTTATCTACTCCGGAGGCCTTGTTTCGACTCAGGTCTTTCAGTGCTCTGTCAAACTCTTCACGCAGTATCGTATCTCCCATTTCATATTCATCTACAACCTCTTCCATTTCCATAATATTGTCCTCAAGTACATCACCCTTGTATAGACCCTCTATATACTCCTTCCACCTTTCTGCTTTCCCTTCTTTGCTTAGAACTGTTTTTCCAGCTCTTGATATTCATATAAGTGGTTCTCTTTTCTCCAAAGGTCTCTTTAATTTTCCTGTAGGCAGTATCTATCTTACCCCTAGTGAGATAAGCCTCTACATCGTTACACTTGTCCTCTAGCCATCCCTGCTTATCCATTTTGCACTTCCTGTCGATCTCATTTTTGAGACTTTTGTATTCCTTTTTGCCTGCTTCATTTACTGCATTTTTATATTTTCTCCTTTCATCTATTAAATTCAATATTTCTTCTCTTACCCAAGGATTTCTACTAGCCCTCATCTTTTTACCTGCATCCACTATTTCATCCCTCAAACCTACCCATTCGTCTTCTACTGTATTTCCTTCCCCCATTCCTGTCAATTGTTCTCTTATGCTCTCCCTGAAACCCTGTACAACCTCTGGTTCTTTCAGTTTATCCAGGTCCCATCTCCTTAAATTCCCACCTTTTTGCAGTTTCTTCAGTTTTAATCTACTGTTCATAACCAATAGAATGTGGTCAGAGTCCACATCTGCCCCTGGAAATGTCTTACAATTTAAAACCTGGTTCCTAAATCTCTGTCTTACCATTATATAATCTGATACCTACTAGTATCTCCAGGATTCTTCCATGTATACAACCTTCTTTTATGATTCTTGAACCAAGTGTTAGCTATGATTAAGCTATGCTCTGTGCAAAATTCTACCAGACGGCTTCCTCTTTCATTTCTTAACCCCAATCCATATTCACCTACTATGTTTCCTTCTCTCACTTTTCCTACTCTCGAATTCCAGGCACCCATGACTATTAAATTTTCGTCTCCCTTCACTACCTGAATAATTTCTTTTATCTCATCATACATTTCATTAATTTCTTCGTCATCTGCAGAGCTAGTTGGCATATAGACTCGTGTCTGTCTAGGCCACAATAATGCGTTCACTATGTTGTTTGTAGTAGCTTACCCGAACTCCTATTTTTTTATTCATTATTAAACCTACTCCTGCATTACCCCTATTTGATTTTGTATTTATAACCTTGTAATCACCTTACCAAAAATCTTGTTCCTCCTGCCACCGAACTTCGCCATTTCCCACTATAACTTTAACCTATCCATTTCCCTTTTTAAATTTTCTAATCTACCTGCCCGATTAAGGGATCTGACATTCCACGCTCCGATCCGTAGAATGCCAATTTTCTTTCTCCTGATAACGACGTCCTCCTGAGTAGTCCCCGCCCGGCGATCCGAATGGGGGACTATTTTTCCTCCGGAATATTTTACCCAAGAGGACGCCATCATCATTTATCCATACAGTAAAGCTGCATGCCCTCGGGAAAAATTACGGCCGTAGTTTCCTCTTGCTTTCAGCCGTTCGCAGTACCAGCACTTCAAGGCCGTTTTGGTTAGTGTTACAAGGCCAGATCAGTCAATCATCCAGACTGTTGCCCCTGCAACAACTGAAAAGGCTGCTGCCCCTCTTCAGGAACCATACGTTTGTCTGGCCTCTCAACAGATACCCCTCCGCTGTGGTTGCACCTACTGTACGGCTATCTGTATCGCTGAGGCACGCAAGCATCCCCACCAACGGCAAGGTCTATGGTTGATGGGGTTGGGGGGGGGGGGGAGAGTGCGAAGAATATCAAGTCTATAATCGATTTTCTGCCATGTGTTGCGGAGCATCTGTTCTGTGACAGAGTTGATGACAATTCTTATGCGCTGTTTCAAGTCTTGCAGGTCCTTTACTGTCTTTCACATAACCCCACAAGAAAAAATCGAGGGGGGTTATGTCGGGCGAACGTGGCGGCCAAGGAATTGGACCTCCATGGCCAATCCATCGTTGCAGGAATGTGTAATTTAAAAATTTTCGGACATCAAGGCTCCAATGGTGTTGTGCACCGTCCTGTTGAAACATCACATTTGGCTGCAGGCCTGTTATCTGTGACACGGCAAATTGTTCCAACATGTCCAGGTAGATGGCTCCATCCACAGTCGGCTCCTGAAAGAAAAACGGCCCAACAATGCGATTTATCATCAAACCACACCACACATTAACTTTCGGACTGTCGCGCATGTGTTCCCTCGGTGCATGTGGATTTTCGGACCCCCAGATGCGCACATTGTGACGATTGACAGCCCATGACACGTGAAAGGTTGTCTCGTCAGTAAACATCACGCGTGATAAAAATGTCTCGTCCGCGGCAATGCGATCTAACAAGACACATGCAAATTCTTCTCGCTTTGGTCGATCATCAGGCTTGATTTCTTTCACAAGCTGCACTTTACATGCGTTCAAACGTAAACGCTGATGAAGCACTTTGTGCACTGTTGAACGTTTCATACGAAGTTCTCGTGCTGCCTGTCGCACTGACTTCTGTGGACTTTGTTCGAATGACCGCCGCACTTGTTCCACATGATGTTCGCTGATCCCAGGCTTACCACCACCGTGCTCTTTCGCAACATTCCCAGTAGGCAAAAACTGATCACACTACTTCTTTATAGTCTTGAACGACGGGGGCGCTTCGTTGTAAACTCGACGAAAGTTTCTTTGCACTTGGGTCGCCGATTTTGTCTCTGCATGCCACCAGAGCACTTGTGCACGCTCCTTCATATCCTCCATTTTGCTAAAACAATTGATTGCAGCTCCACTACTGCCACTTGGCGTATCAAATTTGCACACCACAAACTTGTTGAGTTGCTCAGTCCGCCCCTTCAAGATTTACAGGTCCACCATCTGAAATGAGAAAGATATAGGATATTAAAATGTTGGAGTCTCATTGTGGACACCCTGTATAGCAGGCTGTTCCAGCTCGTCGGCTCCGTTGAGAGCCGCGGAGCGCCCCCTGCTCCAGGGAGCCGTGTCGCTCGCTGTGACCATTCAAGTGGGCGGGCACGCCGGCACGTGCCACGGTTGGCTGAGGCAGGCGGCAGAGCAAGCGTTTTGATGTGCCAGCTGCGTCTTACAAGATCGACAACCTCATACTCTTAGCTGCTAAGACGCGGTGGCATGCTACACCAGGAAATACGATGTCCAGGAAATAAATAAGAAACAACTGTTTTACAAGAAATTGCATACTAAATTTATTGGGCCTTGACTTTTCTTTTCATTACAAGATCGAAAAATCAGGCGTCAAAGTGTTCGCAGCGTTAATGCGGAGGATGGCTTTCATTGTTGCATCCTGAAGAAACGATCGTTCCTTACTTTTTACTCTTTTCATTGCTGAGAAAAGCTGCTCACAACAATACGTAGATCCAAACATGCCCATGATCTGAGCAGCATTGTTGTGAAGCTTGGGAAATGTTTTTGCTGTAATGAACGATACCATCGTGACAAATCCAACGTTTTGTAGCACCTGTCTTTCAACAAAGTTGAATTTTGCTAATCAATAATCTCCAATTGAAGTGACGGTGACAAGTCATCGGGGGAAACTGAAAATGGAGTGCTGAACACTTTAAGTTCCATTTCCAAACTAGTGAGGTCTCGGAATCGTGTTTCAAACGACGTGATAAGCTGCTTTAACTTTGCTTGGTAATCGCCGAAAGTAGTACCTTCAGGTAGTTTTAAAGAAGCAAGACGATTGAAGAACGTTAAATGTCAATTAGTCATTTGCCTCTCAAATAAACGTAACTTTTGCATGAACGCTTTGATCTGGTCGTGCATGTCAACGATTAGCTGCCCTTTGCCCTGCAATGATAGGTTTAAATTATTCAGATGCATAGTTATGTCAGCTAGGAACGCCAGCTCTGATATCCATTTTATATCTTTCAGACAACGCATTTCTTCCCCTTTCATTTCGAGAGAAAGGGTTATTTCCTCACGAATGGCAAAGAAAACATCAAGAACTTTTCCCCGACTCAGCCAACGAACTGTACTGTGGTAAGGTATATCCCCATACTCCGCTTCCATAAGTTTCAGGAATCCTTTGAATTGGCGATGATTCATACTGTGACGCCGCACAAAATTCACACACTTCACGACATCTTTCATTACGCCACCTAGCACTACTGTTTCAGCGCACAGTGCCTCTTGGTGAATAAAACAATGAAGAGTCAAAATGTCTTTCCCGAATTCGTCCCTGAGTTTATTTATCAAACGAGAAGCATAACCTTGGTGACACCAGATAATTTGTGGTGCACCGTCTGTCGCTACAGAATGGAGCTTATCCCATGGCAAATTCATATTGTCCACTGATTCACAAACAGCTTCAAAAATGTCACGTCCTGTTGCGGTGTAATCGAGCGGTACCACACCCAAGAGTTCTTCAGTTACTTGCTGCTCCATGTCGACACCACGCACAAAAACTGCAAGCTGAGCACAGTCCGATATGTCGGTGCTTTCGTCAAACACTAGCGAAAATGCAACAAAGCTCTCCGCCTTTTTCCTGAGCTGTGTCTCTAAATCCGCTGCCACGTCCAGGATTCGACGAGACATTGTTTGCTTCGACAGGCAAACCCCTTCAATTGCTTGCACCTCCCTTGGAAACAAACATAGTGCAACGACTACCGTGCACGATTTTACGAGTAGTCCCACCGAAAACGGCTTGCCGCTCGCAATGATGTGAGCCACCCTGTAGCTTGCTCGAATTGCAGACTCAGTAGTGTTTTCTCCGCTCTCATTCACCTGAAAATTATAAACGCATTACAGATCACGAACTATGTTGCATGTTTTGATACCCTCAGTATTACGAAACCGTTTTAAACTTAACGTCTCCTGGTATGTCGTTCTTAAGCCTGGCCACCAGTTCTCTGCGTGCAACGTCTTCTACCTGATCGTAGTGCGCTGCGTGAAGACGTGTATAATGTGTTTGTATATTGTACCTCTTCGCAGAATTAAATACTTTATGACATACAAGACACTGCAGACGACCATCCCTCTCAATGAATAGGAAGGTATCCTCCAGGGCTCCCGCAGCTAGTCATAGCTGTCATTGAACACGGATTATTGCTTCAGTTGCGGCTGCATGCGGCCAGGGGGCAGTGAGTTCGCTTTCCCCCTCCACGCGGGCTCCGAGCTGCCGCAGTGAGCGCTCCGGCTCCCTGGAGCTCGGTTGGAATAGCCTGCTGTATAGTGTACACAAGATATAAAACGGCATTGCGGTAGCGGAGCTGCCCCTCTGTACTCAGTTGATTCAAGTGAAAAGGTTTTGCTACATGATTACGACCACACGATTGTAATTAACAGACTTTGAATGCGAAACAATGGTTGCAGCTAGACTCATGGGACATTCCATTACGGAAATCGTTAGGTAATTCAATATTCCGAGATCCACACTGTCAAAAGTGTACCGAGAATAACAGATTTTAGACATTACCTCTCAGCGCGCACATCACAGAGGCCAACGGCCTTCATCTAATGACCGAGAGCTGCAGCGTTAGCGCAGAGTTGTCAGTGCTAACAGACAAGCAAAACTGCGTGAAATGACTGCAGAAATTAATGTGGGAAGTACGACGTACATATCCTTTAGGACGCTGCGACGAAATCTGGCGTTATTGGTTATGGCAGCAGACGACCGACGCCTCTGCTATTACGAGGGCAGTTCAATAAGTAATGCAACACATTTTTTTTCTCGGCCAATTTTGGTTGAAAAAACCGGAAATTTCTTGTGGAATATTTTCAAACATTCCCGCTTCGTCTCGTATAGTTTCATTGACTTCAGACAGGTGGCAGCGCTGTACGGAGCTGTTAAAATGGCGTCTGTAACGGATGTGCGTTGCAAACAACGGGCAGTGATCGAGTTTCTTTTGGCGGAAAACCAGGGCATCTCAGATATTCATAGGCGCTTGCAGAATGTCTACGGTGATCTGGCAGTGGACAAAAGCACGGTGAGTCGTTGGGCAAAGCGTGTGTCATCATCGCCGCAAGGTCAAGCAAGACTGTCTGATCTCCCGCGTGCGGGCCGGCCGTGCACAGCTGTGACTCCTGCAATGGCGGAGCGTGCGAACACACTCGTTCGAGATGATCGACGTATCACCATCAAACAACTCAGTGCTCAACTTGACATCTCTGTTGGTAGTGCTGTCACAATTGTTCACCAGTTGGGATGTTCAAAGGTTTGTTCCCGCTGGGTCCCTCGTTGTCTAACCGAACACCATAAAGAGCAAAGGAGAACCATCTGTGCGGAATTGCTTGCTCGTCATGTGGCTGAGGGTGACAATTTCTTGTCAAAGATTGTTACAGGCGATGAAACATGGGTTCATCACTTCGAACCTGAAACAAAACGGCAATCAATGGAGTGGCGCCACACCCACTCCCCTACCAAGAAAAAGTTGAAAGCCATACCTTCAGCCGGTAAAGTCATGGTTAAAGTCTTCTGGGACGCTGAAGGGGTTATTCTGTTCGATGTCCTTCCCCATGGTCAAACGATCAACTCTGAAGTGTATTGTGCTACTCTTCAGAAATTGAAGAAACGACTTCAGCGTGTTCGTAGGCACAAAAATCAGAACGAACTTCTCCTTCTTCATGACAACGCAAGACCTCACACAAGTCTTCGCACCCGAGAGGAGCTCACAAAACTTCAGTGGACTGTTCTTCCTCATGCACCCTACAGCCCCGATCTCGCACCGTCGGATTTCCATATGTTTGGCCCAATTAAGGACGCAATCCGTGGGACGCACTACGCGGATGATGAAGAAGTTATTGATGCAGTACGACGTTGGCTCCGACATCGACCAGTGAAATGGTACCGTGCAGGCATACAGGCCCTCATTTCAAGGTGGCGTAAGGCCGTAGCATTAAATGGAGATTACGTTGAAAAATAGTGTTGTGTAGCTAAAAGATTGGGGAATAACCTGGTGTATTTCAATGCTGAATAAAACAACCCCTGTTTCAGAAAAAAAATGTGTTGCATTACTTATTGAACTGCCCTCGTAGCTTGGCACTGCCTGAAGTGACTCTGCTGGGCTCATGACCATTTCGGGTCGACTCTAGACAACCGAAAAAATGTGGCCTGGTCAGATGAGTCCCGATTTCAGTCGGTAAGAACTGATGGTAGCGGTCGCATGTGGCGCAACCCGATGAAGCCGTGAACCCAAGTTGTCAACAAGCTGGTGTTGGCTCCATAGTGGTGTGGTCTGTGTTGACATAGAATGGACAGGTCCTGATTATGTTTGTGTACTTGAAGACCATCAGCCAGTCATTGACTTCATGTTCCGAATTTTTACGGGTGACAATTCGCTATGTCACCGCATCAGAACTGTTTGAAGAACATACTGGACAGTTCGAGCAGTTGATCTGGTCACCTAGATCACCTGACATGAATCCCGTCGAAAATTTGTGGGACATAATCGAGAGGCTGGTTCATGCACAAAATCCTGCACCAGGAACACTTTCGCATTTATAGATGGCCGTAGAGTAAGCATGGCTCATTATTTCTCCAGGGGACTTCCAAAGAGTTGTTGAGTCCATGCCAGGTCGAGTTGCTGCGCTATGTCAGGCTAGAGGAGGGATATTAGGAGGTATTCCACGACCTTTGTCACCTCGGTGTAAGCCAAACTTTTCGTTGTCACAGCTAAGCGATGCTTGAAGTGGCAATCCGGTAGAAGGATTTTGGTGTGGCGAATGCCTGGAGAATGTTATCTGCCATCGTTTGTAGTGCCAACAATGAAGGAGGAGTGTCACAGTATGGTATTTTTTCATGGTTATGGTGTGATCCTGTTCTAGCGCTTGAGAAAATACAAAATACGGAAGGATATGAACACATTATACAGTACTGATGCTATGGAAAATGGAGACATACTTCGGAGACGAATGCTGTTTGTATCAGTGCGACAGACGGTTAGTGGTTTACAGACAATAACGTTCCTGATGTGGACTGGACTGCACAGAATCCTGAGCTGAATCCAAAGGGACACCTTTGGATGAGTTAAAACATAGACTTCAGACCCCCCTGCGCTCACCATCAATGGTTTCTCTCTTTTCGGGTCTTGAGCAGAAATGGACTGCCATTCCTCCATAGTAATTCAGACAACTCACAGGACGTGTCACCAGTGAAATTCGGGCTGTTATAAAGGCGATGGGAGAAACAGGTAAATCAGGGAGTATGAAAAAGAACCATCCGATTTTTTTAAAAAATCATTACTGTTATGTTATTTGAGATATGTGCGTGAACAAGGTACTATTGGAAAGAGCAAACTCTCTAGTTTTACATGGTTTTCGTTATACCCCGTACGTCGAGAGAAAAGCTCTGACAGCTGGCAGCACAGTTGCCAGTATTCGACACGGACAGCAAGCCAGAGGGTTGAGGGGGGTGGGGGGGGGGTGACCTTCCTGTCCCATCCTTCGGCCCGCAGCAACACTCGACTCCCTCAGAACCTAACAATGCCGCGTCATTCACTACAGCATTTCTGTAGGGGCAGCATCCTGCTGACCAACGTGTTCCTTGATGGAATATGTTTTCACACATGCACTACCAGTGTTTGTCACCTTACACAAACACACACATAAATATTTTCTTTAATGATGTTGTAGCCATTTGACTACAACAATTTTTATTTTATTCCGGAATGAGATTTTCACTCTGCAGCGGAGTGTGCGCTGATATGAAACTTCCTGGCAGATTAAAACTGTGTGCCCGACCGAGACTCCAACTCGGGACCTTTGCCTTTCGCGGGCAAGTGCTCTACCATCTGAGCTACCGAAGCACGACTCACGCCCGGTACTCACAGCTTTACTTCTGCCAGTATCTCGTCTCCTACCATGGCTAAGCCATGTCTCCGCTATATCCTTTCTTTCAGAAGTGCTAGTTCTGCAAGGTTCGCAGAAGAGATTCTGTAAAGTTTGGAAGGTAGGAGACGAGATACTGGCAGAAGTAAAGCTGTGAGTACCAGGCGTGAGTCGTGCTTCAGTAGCTCAGATGGTAGAGCACTTGCCCGCGAAAGGCAAAGGTCCCGAGTTCGAGTCTCGGTCGGGCACACAGTTTTAATCTGCCAGGAAGTTTTATTTTATTGTTATGCGGTTCAGATTTCGCTGTATTTCATACCAGTCTGATATCTTTTGACAAAAAATAAGTTACTGTACTTGAAAATGGCCTATGGCCGAACTCTGGGTCGTGTAACAATAAAATAAAAATTATTACCGTCGAACGGCGGTAACATCATTAAAAAAATTACCGTTCCTATGGTTCCAACCAGAATAAAAATTACACGCAATCGGATTTTCAACATTAACTAGGTAAAGCAAATTGCACAAATGCTACGTGTAAAATTTCGGATAAGGACGTTACCACTATTTTTCGTGCGGGAGAACGAAAACCCCAAGATCGTCGTCGTATGACTGGGCATCTCTACTCACGACCACATAGTCTTACGTGTCCTCATCATCTGATAAAGAAATTACTATATTATGAAAGGATTCTTCTCTTACACCTTCTTCTGTGTTTGACCTTGTAATCTCTTTCCACACGTGGTTCACGCGTTCTTCCAATTTTATGACGTTATGCGTGTGACAGCCTCATTTACGAGGTGTGGCTAGAAAAAAACCGGACTAAGTACTGGTGAAACAATAAAACGAATGCAATAAGGCTGAAAGTCGCGTGGCCTGTCACGTGACTCTCGCTCCGCCTACTGCTCGAGTTTCATCTGCCTCCTGCACTCAGTCTGCCCGTGGCGTCTGTTTTAAGTAGTTGACGTTTTGTCTGTGCGTCGGAAAATGTTGAGTGTACAGAAAGAACAGCGTGTTAACATCAAATTTTGTTTCAAACTAGCAAAATCTGCAAGTGAAACGTTTGTAATGTTACAACAAGTGTTCGGCGATGATTGTTTATCGTGAACACAAGTGTTTGAGTGGTTTAAACGATTTAAAGATGGCCGCGAAGACACCAGTGATGACACTCGCACTGGCAGACGATTGTCAGCAAAAACTGATGCAAACATTGAAAAAATCGGTAAACTTGTTCGACACTTTCCTTGTCAACTCCTGTTAACTCAGACACTGCTCTGATTGTTAAACGGCGATCTTGCCGAACAAGTTTACCGATTTTTTCAATGTTTGCATCAGTTTTTGCTGACAATCGTCTGCCAGTGCGAGTGTCATCACTGGTGTCTTCGCGGCCATCTTTAAATCGTTTAAACCACTCAAACACTTGTGTTCGCGATAAACAATCATCGCCGTACACTTGTTGTAACATTACAAACGTTTCACTTGCAGATTTTCCTAGTTTGAAACAAAATTTGATGTTAACACACTGTTCTTTCTGTACACTCAACATTTTCCGACGCACAGACAAAACGTCAACTACTTAAAACAGACGCCACGGGCAGACTGAGTGCAGGATGCAGATGAAACTCGAGCAGTAGGCGGAGCGAGAGTCACGTGACAGGCCACGCGACTTTCAGCCTTATTGCATTCGTTTTATTGTTTCACCAGTACTAGTCCGGTTTTTTTCTAGCCACACCTCGTACTAGCCTGTGTGTGTCTCGCAATGTAAACGTTTTGTTTTGCTCCGCAACATCTGCTTTTATTTGAGCCCAGATGAGTTCAATTGCGTTGTAATGGCAGTGGTACGGTGGAAGACGTATAACTTTGTGGTCATGGTTCTCTGCTAATGTATAAATCACATAATGTGTCTTCTGTGGCTTGTACCGTTTCACTAATTCCAGAAGTTCCGCTTTCCGCATATTCTGTTTAAAACTTATTTTATTATCTTTCAACCAGCTATTTCGTATCTTCTTGCAGTAGCCGTTGGTGTCTTATGAAGTCGTACAGCCTGAGAGGGACTCTCCAAAATTTAGTGTGTTTTGTGCAGTTTCACGTAAAAGGTGTATGGGTCCATTTTTCTTTGCCGAGAACACACTGTTACAGGAAGCACATATCTCGATATGCTTGAGAACTTTCTTTTCCCACTGTTGGGGACTGATACGAACGACTTCATTTACCAACAGGATGGAGCATCGTCACACTGGCATCTGGAAGTGCGGGAATTTTTAAATCAAAGGATTACTGAACGATGGATCCGTCGCACTGGACCAAATGATTCAGCTTTACAATACTGGCCTCCAAGGTCGCCGGACGTGTGCGTGATTGTTTCTTGCGGGGGTTTATAAAAGACTGTTTATGTGCCGCCACTACCCACAACAATGAATAAACTGAGACATCACACAACAGTAGCTGTGGAAGCTTTTAAGACGTGCTCGCTGCAGTGTGGGAACGATTTGAATACGATATTGACATATGCAGCGCATCTCAAGGTATGAAAAGGTATGAAAAAAACTTTTTGAGTTTCCCGTTCATCAAAAAACAAAATTCATCGTATATGTTTATTAGTTTCACAAATATAGACATTGCATGCCGGATGATTCTTCTTGATACATCCTGTATTTATGTCCACCAGTAGTAATACTTTTGATCAGATAGTGTATAGTGTAATCGATAGAAATGTAGAAGCAAAGGTAAATGACGCAAGAGTATTCAGAGGACATGATGAAACATCACACCTTACTTGCCGGTTTCAGAGATAATAATGTGTACTTGCCGGCAAGTTCTGGTCGAAAACGTTGAAAAATTGATTTTTTAAAAATAATTTTGCGTACCTGAAGTAAGCAGATTATGCCAGGAAAATGAATTTTTCGATTTCGATAGTATTTTAGAAGCTACTGCGTGTTCAACGGAATTGTGGGCCCTATCGAAATATAGGCAGCTGTAGGCACTCAGTGAATTAGTTCAGTAAAAGATTCTCCCAGTATACGAATTTCTGTCCATTGAAGATCTGCGAAAAGATGCACCAGTACATTACGCAAAATGGTAAAGACAGTCCGAATGGGTGCATTTGGAAACTGGTACTGAAACATCTTGATTGTGGAGTAACAACTGTCGAAATAGCAGCATATATACAGTGATGCGCCAAAGGAACTGGCTTAGGCATGCCTATTCAAAGACAGAGATATGTAAACAGGCAGAATACGGCGCTGCAGCCGGCAGCACCTACATACGACAACTGTCTGAAGCAGTTGTTAGATCGGTTACTGTTACTACAATGGCAGATAATCAAGAGTTTGAGGGTGGTCTTACAGTCGGCGGTGGTCTTACAGTCGGCGCACGAGCGATGGGACACAGCGTCTCCGAGATAGCGATAAAGTGGGGATTTTTCCGCACAACTATTTCACGAGCGTACTGTAAATATCAGGATTCCGGAAGAATATAAAATCTCCGACATCACTACGGTCGGAAAAAGAACCTGCAAGAATGGGACCAACAACGACGAAAGAGAATCGTTCAACGTGACAAACCGTAACGCTTGCGCGAATTGCTACAGATTTCAATGCTGGGCCATCAACAACTGTCAGCGTGCGAACCATTCAACGAAACATCATCAATATGGGCTTTCGGAGCCAAAGGCCCGCTCGTGTACCCTTGATGACTGCGCGACACAAAGCTGTCTGTGCCCGTCAACACCAACATTGGACTGTTGATGACTGGAAACATGTTGCCTGGTCGGACGAGTATCGTTTCAAATTGTACTGAGCCAATGGATGTGTATGGGTATGGAGATAACCTCATGAATCCATGGATCCTGCATGTCAGTAGGGGACTGTACAAGTTGGTGGAGGTTCTGTAATGATGTGGCGTGTGTAGTTGCAGTGATATGGACCCCTGATACATCTAGATACGACTCTGACAGCTGACACGTACGTAAGCATCCTGTCTGATCACCTGCATCCATTCATGTATATTGTGCATTCCGACAGGCAATTCTAACAGGACAATGCGACATCCCCACACGTCCAGAATTGCTATATAGTGGCTCCAGGAACACTCTTCTGAGAGTAAACACTTCAGCTGGACACCAAACTCCCTAGACAAGAACGTTATTGAGCATATCTAGGATGCCTTACAATGTGCTATTCAGAAGGGATCTCAAACCCCTCATACTCTTCTGGATTTATGGAAAGCCCTGCGGGATTCATGGTGTCAGTTCCCTCCAGAACTACTTCAGACATTAGTTGAGCCCATGTCACGTCGTGTTGTGGCACTTCTCTTGTGGGGGTCCTACACGATATTAGGCAGGTGTACCAGTTTCCTTGGCTCTTCAGTGTAGCTGTACATACAGGGTGTTTCAAAAATGACCGGTATATTTGAAACGGTAATAAAAACTAAACGAGCAGCGATAGAAATACACCGTTTGTTGCAATATGCTTGGGACAACAGTACATTTTCAGGCGGACAAACTTTCGAAATTACAGTAGTTACAATTTTCAACAACAGATGGCGCTGCAAGTGATGTGAAAGATATAGAAGACAATGCAGTCTGTGGGTGCGCCATTCTGTACGTCGTCTTTCTGCTGTAAGCGTGTGCTGTTCACAACGTGCAAGTGTGCTGCAGACAACATGGTTTATTCCTTAGAACAGAGGATTTTCTGGTGTTGGAATTCCACCGCCTAGAACACAGTGTTGTTGCAAGAAGACGAAGTTTTCAACGGAGGTTTAATGTAACCAAAGGACCGAAAAGCGATACAATAAAGGATCTGTTTGAAATATTTCAACGGACTGGGAACGTGACGGATGAACGTGCTGGAACGGTATGGCGACCGCGTACGGCAACCACAGAGGGCAACGCGCAGCTAGTGCAGCAGGTGATCCAACAGCGGCCTCGGGTTTCCGTTCGCCGTGTTGCAGCTGCGGTCCAAATGACGCCAACGTCCACGTATCGTCTCATGCGCCAGAGTTTACACCTCTATCCATACAAAATTCAAACGCGGCAACCCCTCAGCGCCGCTACCATTGCTGTACGAGAGACATTCGCTAACGATATAGTGCACAGGATTGATGATGGCGATATGCATGTGGGCAGCATTTGGTTTACTGACGAAGCTTATTTTTACCTGGACGGCTTCGTCAATAAACAGAACTGGTGCATATGGGGAACCGAAAAGCCCCATGTTGCAGTCCCATCGTCCCTGCATCCTCAAAAAGTACTGGTCTGGGCCGCCATTTCTTCCAAAGGAATCATTGGCCCATTTTTCAGATCCGAAACGATTACTGCATCACGCTATCTGGACATTCTTCGTGAATTTGTGGCGGTACAAACTGCCTTAGACGACACTGCGAACACCTCGTGGTTTATGCAAGATGGTGCCCGGCCACATCGCACGGCCGACGTCTTTAATTTCCTGAATGAATATTTCGATGATCGTGTGATTGCTTTGGGCTATCCGAAACATACAGGAGGCGGCGTGGATTGGCCTCCCTATTCGCCAGACATGAACCCCAGTGACTTCTTTCTGTGGGCACACTTGAAAGACCAGGTGTACCACCAGAATCCAGAAACAATTGAACAGCTGAAGCAGTACATCTCATCTGCATGTGAAGCCATTCCGCCAGACACGTTGTCAAAGGTTTCGGGTAATTTCATTCAGAGACTACGCCATATTATTGCTACGCATGGTGGATATGTGGAAAATATCGTACTATAGAGTTTCCCAGACCGCAGCGCCATCTGTTGTTGAAAATTGTAACTACTGTAATTTCGAAAGTTTGTCTGCCTGAAAATGTACTGTTGTCCCAAGCATATTGCAACAAATGGTGTATTTCTATCGCTGCTCGTTTAGTTTTTATTGCCGTTTCAAATATACCGGTCATTTTTGAAACACCCTGTATATTCAGTGAAGGTTATTAATCTATTCTGAAGACCACGGATGTGTTTGGAATTGTCTCAGGGACAAACAGCAAACATTTTGCAAAGTTATCTGACTGGAAAAGAGTGACCACCTCAGCTGTAAGACATGGCCAAAGAGGGTCCGGCAAGCCCCCTCTCCCCCCCCCCCTTCCACTTCCTCTCACCTAAATGGAATTACACGTAGCCTAGTAACCGTGTAATGCATTTTGCAAGATATAAGGGGAGACGTAAAAGTTCCCGTTTGCAGCGTATATGCAATGTAGTGCAACTCCGGTGTGGGTATATAAGCACCGACGTGTCAGCAAGGGCTTAGTCCGACATTTGTGTCTTGTCAACGTGCGTGTGGCAAATGCGAAAATGTGAACTTTGCCGACGATATTACCAACTGCGTCCACGTACAACCAACGTACTGTCATTGCTTTCTAGGCTGCTAACAGGCAGGTATGTAATGGTAGACATTGATCGGAGAATGAAAAATGTATAAGGGACAGCATATCTCTCGAAAACCATCATTATGGAATGATGCGCCACTGCTTCATGATGAAGCACTTCCCTTGTCACAAATGTCGTAACACAGAGGTTAAGCCAACTCAAGTGGGAGACACTCGAGCACCCATCGAGTCCTGATCTCTCTCTCCATACGATTATCACACATCAGTTCCTCAAGAAACGCCTTGAAGCATTGACGATTCCTGTCGGACAATGCTGTGCTGCAGGCAGTTATGGACCCCCTCGCGTAGCAGGACACTGTGTTTTACCAAACTGGTATCTGCAATCTGGCGCATCGCTGGGATGAGCCTCAATGCCCATGGCGATTTTGTTTAAGTGGCATAATGATTCTGGACTGTACGGCCTTCGAACTGGAACTTTTTGATCGCGCTTTATAGTTTGATTTCCAATCGTACGATGGAAACGGGATACGCACATCGATAGGCAGCATGTCGATCGTCAGATTTAATAGATTTAAACTATTGCTATATTGCTTATGCCTATCCCTACTTTAGCCAAGACCAACCATTGTACGTTGTTAGCCTTACTTGAGTTCAGTTTTTGTTTTGTTGACCAGTTCAGTTCTTACTTGTGGTTTAATTCAATGTAAGTGCAGCCATTTCTTATTTTTGTGGTGTTCTGATAGTTCCTTATTACAGATAAGTTTGTACACGAAAAAAAAAAATTGGATTCGCCCATGAGCGTTATGGTTCAAATGGCTCTGAGCATTATGGGACTTAACATCTATAGTCATCAGTCCCCTAAAACTTAGAACTACTTAAACCTAACTAACCTAAGGACAGCACACAACACCCAGTCATCACGAGGCAGAGAAAATCCCTGACCCCGCCAGGAATCGAACCCGGGAACCCACCATGAGTGTTATGATAAGCTAAAAATATGTGGGTACTGCTATAATAGCCTAATGACCCATCAGCAGCAGTTTAACGTTAGCACAGGGGCCATTATTTGGAGACTGGTAGAACTTATAGGTGGAAATATTTCTGTATTTCACAAGGCAGCGGAGCGGTAAACATCGTAAATAACATCAAACTATAACCAGTGCATAAAAATACACCTGGATTTGCACGTCACCCAAAAATTTCGTTGATCAGCAAAACTCTTGCCCAGACGATAATAGTTACACTTCTTTAAAAAATTTGCCGAAAATTCTGTCATTACTAGCCCAAATCAGGTCACTCGGGCAGTACTCAATTATGAAAACCAGTTCCAGTACAGAATGATAGGGACGGCTTTGTAGAGATCAGAAGGGGTACGTTATGACAACACTTTCTATAGGTCATTCATTTCTAAAAGCTGCTTGAATTCGTCCAAACTGGCTGCACGTTGTATCCTCGCTGCCCCTCTCTCGTACAAAATCTATTTATGTTCTTTTAACACTATAATAACTGAAGCCACGAGTTCCCTGCAGAATTAAATCTTAAAATCTTTGCGTTGATGCACTGTCAAAAGATGAAACATGCACAATCAAAGGAAAAAGATGCAACACCAGAATTACGGTCTACAACTATCAGTTTTTTCACATTCTCTGCCGACCAGGGGTAACTCTACGCCTTGAGGTGCTGAGCTACCAATCCCTGGATTCAGGAGGTGACATGGTTCGAATACATCGCCTCTGGTTTCCCAGTTTCAATTTAGGCAGATGCCGGGGTTAGTCTCTTATTATAAGCTACAGCCAATTCCTTACTGTTTCTGGATTCCTTTCTTTCGTGTCAGATCCCAGTTCCCTTAAATATGCAGTCTCACTGTTTAAATTAAAAGAGCTGCATTGATAGCAAGCCGAACGTCTCCTGACACTAAAAGCCACATTTACATTGGAAGGCGGCTAGCGATTGTCATTTTGTACTATCTTTCTGTGCGTATTTACAATGTCTCATTTGTGGATGACGATGTGTCATGCTTTCAAGTTTTACTAAGAGAACAATGTTCTAATTTATGTAAGGCTGCAGGCTTTTGTGGCTGTTGTTACTGAAGTTAAAATCTTCTGGGTTATTAGGCCGCATCATGTTTCTTCTAAAATGTTCGACGTTTCGACCCCTCTGCTGGGATCTTCCTCAGGATCTTTTGGTGTCCACTGCTACTGCTAGCAGTAGTGGACACCAAAAGATCCTGAGGAAGATCCCAGCAGAGGGGTCGAAATGTCGAACATTTTAGAAGAAACATGATGCAGTCTAATAACCCAGAAGATTTTAACTTCAATGTTCTAATTTATAATATCCTTGGATCAGTGTGTCCAACTGTCACAACTCTAACATATTTGTATATAAACGTCATATAAATGATAATGTTTGTAGTACATCATAGAGGAGGTTGTTAACATCTAAGACTATATAACCATATTACGAAGGATAAATACAAACTCAGTTATGAGTTCGCATACATTAGAAGCCAAGCTGAAATTAATGCATGAATGAATGTTAAGATACCAAAACTATAGCTCATAATAGCTGTGTATTCCATTTAGATTTAGAAGTAAAATTGGGTGCTATACCTGACTGTTAAAACAATGATTTAGAAAACGTTCTTGTCACTTAGGGTAATTGGAGAATATTAATGAAATGAAAGATACTTTAATAAAATTTTAGACTGAACAGAGGAACTTGTGATGCTTTGATGTGCTGAATAAATGCTGACTTTGTTTTAGATAAGTCGTAAATCTAAATACAAGGTTGTAGGAGAAAGATAGCCGTCATAAAAAAGACCATGGACCTTGGCTTGCAAGCCTCACCGATACAGATAGCTGTACCATAGGTGCAAACACAGCAGAGGGGTATCTGTTGAGGAGCCAGACAAATGTGTGGTTCCAGGAGAGTAGTTTGCAGGGGCAGCAGTCTTTATGATTGACTGATATGGCCTTGTAAGATCAACCAGAATGGTTTTGCTGTGCTAGTACTGTGAACAGCTGAAAGCAAGGGGAAACTACAGCCATAATTTTTTCCGAGGACAAGCAGCTCTACTAAATAGTTAAATAATGTTTGCTTCGACTTGGGTAAAATATTTAGGAGGTAACATAGACCCCTTTTGGATCTCTGGGCAAAGACTACTCAGGAGGATGTTGTCATCAGGAGAAAAAGAAAAACAGGCATTCTACATAACAGTGTGTGGAATGTTAAATCCCTTAATCAGGCAGGTAGACGAGAAAATTTAAAAAGGAAAATGAATACGTTGAAGTTACATGTAGTGGGGATTAGTGAAGGCCGGTGGCAGGAGGAATGGGATTTCTGGTCAGGTGAATACGGGATTGTAAGCACAAAATGAAATAAGAGAATTCAGGAGTGGTCTTAGTAATGAAAAAGAAAATAGGAATGCGAGTAAGCTACTATAAACAGCATTATTGTAGCCAAGACAGATATGAAGCCCACATCTACCACAATAGTACAAGTTTACGTGCCAACTAGTTCTGCAGATGATGAAGAGATCGAAGAAATGTATGATGAGGTAAAAGAAATTATGCAGATAGTTGAAGGAGCCAAAAATGTAATAGTCATGGGGGACTGGAATTTGATAGTAGGAAAAGGAAGAGAAGGAAAAATAGTAGGTGAATATGGCCTGGAGGGGAAGGAATAAAAGAGGAAGCTGTCTGGTAGAGTTTTGCACGGAGCATAATTTAATCATTGCTAACACTTGATTTAAGAATCATAAAACAAGGCTGTATATGTGGAAGAGATCCGGTGATACCAGAAGTTTTCAGATTGATTATATAATGGGTAGATAGAGAATTAGGAATCAGATTTCAAACTCTAAGACTTTCCGAAGGGCAGATGTGGACTCTGAGCACAATTTATTGGTTATGAATTGTAAATTAAAACTGAAGAAATTGGAAAAAGGTAGGAACTTAAGGAGAAGGGACCTGGATAAGTTGAAAGAACCAGAGGTTGTTCAGAGCTTCAGAGGGAGCATTAGGCAATGGTTGACTAGAACAGGGGAAAGGAATACAGTAGAAGACAAATGGATAACTTTAAGAGATGAAATAGTGAAGGCAGAGGAGGATCAAATAGGTAAAAAGACATGGCCTAGTAGGTATCCTTGGATAACACAAGAGATGTAGAATTTCATTGGTGAAAGGAGAAAATTTAAAAAAGAATCGAGCAAAAGGGAATACAAACGTCTAAAAAATGAGATTGACAGGCAGTGCAAAATTGTTAAACAGGAATTATTTGGAGACAACTGTAAGGATTTAGAAGCCTGTTTCACTAAGGGTAAGACAGATACTGCCTAAAGGAAAATTAAAGAGGACTTTGGAGAAAAGAGAAGCAGCTGTATGAATATCAAGTGGTCAGATGGTAAACCTGTCCTAAGCAAAGAAGAGAACACTGAAAGGTGGAAGGAGTATACTAAGGATATATACAAGGGAATGAAATTGAAAGCAAAATAACAAAAAGGGAAGTGGATGTATATGAAGATGAGATGGGAGATATGATACTGTGAGAAGAATTTGACGAAGTTCTGAAAGATCGAAGCAGAAACAAAGCTCTGGGAGTAGATGACATTCCAACTACTGGTAGCCTTTGGAGAGCCAGCCATGACACAACTCATTCATCTGGTGTGCAAGATATATGACATAGGCGAAATACCCTCAGACTTCAAGAAGAATGTGGTAACTCCAGTTCCAAAGAAAGCAGTTGGTGACGGGTGTGAATATTACTGAACTATCAGTTTAATAACTCTTGGTTACAAGGTACTAAGACGAATTCTTTACAGGAGAATGGAAAAACTAGTAGAAGCAGACCTTGGGGAAGACCAGTTTGGATTCCAGAGAAATGTGAGAACACGAGAGTGAATACTGACCCTATGACTTATTGTAGAAGATAGGTTAAGGAAAGACAAACCTAAATCTATAGCATTTGTAAATGTAGAGAAAGCTTTTAACAATGCTCACTGGAATACTCTCTTTGAAATTCTGAAGGTAGCAGGGGTAAAATAGAAGGAATGAAAGGCAATTAACTGCTTGTACAGAAACCAGACAGTAGTAAGAAGAGTCAAGGGGCATGAAAGGGAAGCCATGGTTGAGAAGGGAGTGAGACATGGTTGCAGCCTATCCCCGATGTTATTCAATCTGTACATTCAGTAAGCATTAAAGGAAACCAAAGAAAAAGTTGGCGTAGGAATAAAAATGGTGAGGTTTCCCAATGACATTGTAATTCTGTTAGAGACAGCAAAGGACTTGGAAGAGTAGTTGAACGGAATGGACAGTGTTTTGAAATGAGGGCATATGATGAACATCAACAAAAGCAAAACAAGGATAATGGAATGTAGTCATATAAAATGTTAAGGGAATCAGATTAGGAAACAAGACACTTAAAGTAGTAGATTTGGGCAGCAAAATAACTAATGATGGCCAAAGTAGAGAGGATATAAAATCTAGACTGACAATTGTAAGGAAAGCATTTCTGAAGAAGAGAAATCTGCTAACATTGAATATACATTGAAGTGTTAAGAAGTCTTTTATGAGTGTCTGGAGTGTAGCCATGTATGGAAGTGAAACATGAGACGATGAACAGTTTAGATAAAAAGAGAATAGAAGCTTTTAAAATGTGATGCTACAGAAGACTGCTGAAGATTAGCTAGGTCGATCATGTAATTAATGAGGAAGTATTGACCAGAATGGGAGAGACAAGAGATTTGTGGCACAGCTTGACCAAAAGAAGGGCTTGGTTGATAGGACACATTCTGAGACATCAAGGGATCACCATTTTAGTATCTGAAGAAAGTGCAGGGGATAAAAATCGTGGAGGGAGACCAAAAGGTGAATATAGTAAGCAGATTTGGAAAGATGTAGGTTGCAGTAGCTATTCAGAGGCTCGCACAGGATATAGTGGCATGGAGAGTTGCATCAAACCAGTCTTCAGACTAAGACCAGACCAGCAAACACCCAAAAAAGATTTGAACCCATTTAACCTTATAAGTTATTCAACCCAACGTTAAGACTCTTCTGCTCTTTGATAGTGAACCTTGTAATATAAGATTGGGGTGTGTTTTATTAGCAATGAGCCAGTACATTATAGTTGACTTTTAATTTTTAAATAGTCTTCGCGGGTTTGGCGCTGGATCACATTGTGCAAATTCAACAATATTTCCTCGGAGCAAATGTCCGACATCTTCAGGTGGTTCAACCTTGCTCATGGCTAGGTACAACTGACGGTATCAGCACAATCAGCAAACCGATGCCCTGTTTTTAGAACACACGCGTGAAGAATGCGCAGCCGCAGAAATCGTGCATGCACAGTGATTTGCCATATTCAAACACGCTCTGCCAAAAATTGTACAGCGGCTCTCCTGGGTGTGTGCTGCATGCTGTGTTTGTCAAGTGCGGCCAGACGTTACTCACCAACGGCCGTACTAGGCCAGTGTTATGACGGGCCTGTTACCGAAGAATCTTGATTTTCGCGTCGTGATTTAATAGCAGCCAATGCAGGGTTCCAGGCTGTGCTCAGCTGAAATCCCGTATCCTTGTTGATGAGATTATCGGCTGTACTGATATGTATTGCTTCCTAAATGACGCAGTCCCAGAAAGATGATGCCGGGGATAAAACTTCCATCTTTTCATAAATCATACGATGTCCTGTTTTCAGGCAGTGTTCTGCAACTGCTGACTTTTCCGGTTGATGGAGGCGTGTATGACATTGATGTTCATCACAGCGTTCTTGTACTGTGCGACGTGTCTGGCCTATATACGCTGCCCCACACTGACAAGGAATCTTGTACACACCACATTTCCTCAGGCCAAGGTCATCCTTAACCAAACCCAACAGGTTTCTCAGTTTTGCAGATGGTTAAAAAACACACTTAATTCCATATCTCCCGAGACTCTTCCGATTCTTGACGACATGGCACCACAATATGACAAAAAGGCCAAAGTGATGGGTGTCTTCGTATCTTCATTCTGCTCCATAGACTGAAATCGCCTGGGTCTGAATGCGAGTACACTCAGCTCATTCTCTGATGAATTTCTGCTGAACTATTCCCTTCTTCTTGCAGAAACCAAATTACACTTTGTCATTCACACTTGGCAGAAGCAACAATGACACCAGCAGAAGCTGTGTAGTGTATTATGTCTACGAAAGTAGAGATCATACTTAATAATTGCTAAAAGGTGTGCAATGAAATTTCCATAAGTCTCCTTTACCTCAATGGTACAAACAGCAAAAATGATGTCACCTGGTAGCTACAATTGGCAGTAACCAAAAAGCCATCAATACCAGCCACAGTCAGATGATTTCTATTAGGTTAGTTATTCCCATTAACCATCTTGCAATGCGTGTACTTAAAGTATGCATATACGAAGTGCCATGTGTTTTGCCATCCTTTATGAAGAAATGACACAGGAGCACAAAAAATCAATATTAGTCAAAGAAGGAAGAAATGACTAGGAGAAAAATTGCAATTAAGTTTCATAAATATTTATTTCATATAAAAATAACACATCAAATTTTGTCATTGTTGGAGCCATCACAAGAAAAACTGTTTCTCAAGTTTTCAGTCACTCTACCCATATTATCTATGTGGCATGTTCATGGGGAGACATTAAACTGTGTAATTTTTTTCTTGGTAAAATCTATCAGTTACAGCATCAGTTCTTCACTCTCACAACAAAACTCTCCATCATCCAGTAAATAAACACAATAAAGTGATAACCTCCACTTAACATCACAGATATTACGGTTTGTATAGCACTTTATATTTTACGACTGACCAGGGTTCTGCCTTTCCCAATCCTGTCATCTGCTTCCTCTTCTAATACCGGCAATCACTGCTCGATCTGCATCTGTGTTAATCAAAAACCATATGTTACCATTTGCACTTTCAAATATGACAAACATGCAACAGAAACAATTACTGATATTTTAAAACAGATTTGTCAGTCACTACAACAAGTAAGAACAGAAGATATCAGATCTCTAATATGTTGCTTCATAAATACAATTAACTACGATAAATATATATACATACAAGAAGAGGTTCCCCAGCGGTAGTATCAACTTTTTCAAACCATATGTACGGTGATGTAGGTTAAGATCCCAGTCCTGCATCCTACAACCATTCACCCAGATTGGCCCTCGTTTGTGAGTAATCAATTAAAAAAATAAAAAATAAAAAAATAAAAAATGGAATTTTGCTTGGTGTTCAATAGCATTAAAAAAATTAGTTGTGTACAGACTTGTTGTGTGGTGTAATGGACAGAGTAATGCCTTCATATATAGACGGTTGTGGGTTCAAACCTCGTCCGTCAGGTGACTTAAATTTATTTTTAAATGTTTATCAAAATGATTTTGATCATTCATTTTGTTCAATTAAATGATTTGAATGTAATTTTATATTCCCTTGTTATGTCAATCTGATGATCATATCAAATTATTCATTTGCCCTCATTTTTCTTCCTGTAATTCTTTTTCCACTTGAGATATTTGTTTGTGTGATTTTAATTAATTTTTCATATTAATTTCGATTTAATTTCTTCCGTCATTTAAATCTTCATCTGTATTACTTTGTCTATAGTGCAACAGGAATTTAGCCAATGTTTTAAATGTTTGTATAACGATTACCATAAAAAATACACATAGTAATAAAAAAATCTAGTAATAAAAAATACATTTTTGACACTATTACATGCTCAGTATATTTGTTTCATCTTTGTTCATTTAATTGATAGAACAGCATTTTCAATCTTATAACAGATAAATATAATTAAATTCACATTCACAAAAATTCCAAGTGGAAAAATAATGATAGGAAGAAAAATGTGGGCAAATGAAGAAGTTGATACAATCATCAAAATAATGTGACAATGTAATAGAAATATAAAATTATATTTGAACCACTTAAATGAAACTCTTGGTTCAGGAAAAGAGAAAGCCACAAGATTACCTGGTACAGTCAAGACTTAAAAGAGAAAGTCAATAGTTGAGTACTTCCTGTACAATAGTGAGATGAATAAACCTGAGAGGGACTAAGGATAATAAACAGACAGAAAAACAGGAAAGGCATGTAAGGGTATGGAAGTTGGAGGAGGAGGAAAGCATGCTACAGCACCTACAAGTAGCAAAACAAAAGCATCCCAAAGGATGACCCAAAATGGTAGAAGAGGAATGGGGTAGATTCAAGGGAAAATTAGTGAGTGTGGCAGAAGCAATATGTGGGAGTACAAGCAACAAAAAGAGATGGAAAGAAACACACTGATGGGATGATAAAACAAAGGATATAGTACAAAAGAAGAACAGAGCCTTTCGGGTATGGTTCCAGAAGATAACAGTAGAGACAAGAGAAGAGTATCAGCCAACCAAGAAAGAAGCAAAAAGAGTGGTGGTGGAGGAAAGAAGAAAGACCAGAATGATGGAGGAGGATAGTGAAGATTCAAAAACGGTGTTATATGGGAAGTAAGAGGAAGAACGGTGCAACAGATTATGCTTGAATGGTGAAAAAATGTGGACAAGATGTAGAGAACAAGGAGGAACTCAAGAATATGTGGAAGGAGTATTTTGAAGAACTCCTGAACCCAAATGGAGACCTGGATGAGGAGGAAAAATTCGAGAGAAAAAAAGAGAAGGAACAGCAAATAGAAAAAGACCTTACATGGGGAGGAAGCGGCATTGGGTAAGATGAAGGGAGGGAAGTCACCAGGTCTGGATGAGCTAAGTGTAGAGGCGGTGAGAGCAGCAGGAGAGGCAGGGATACAACGGCTATATCGAGTAATGAAAATTGTGTGGAGATAGAAGATGATCCCAGAAGAATGGAAGAAGGGAATAACTAGAAAAGAGTGCAAGACCAATCGGGGAATAATATTGATGAGTCACTGCGCAAAAATTTTTGAGAAAATTTTGGAAGCATGAATTCAGGCAAAATTAGAAGGAAGAATGAGAGAAGAGCAACATGGCTTCAAAACAAGAAGGTCCATGGTGAATCTACAACTGCAGGAACAGCACTATGAATATGGAATAGATCTGCTAAAGACCTTCCTGGACATTGAATAAGCATATGATAGTGTACGTAGAAGCAAAGTGTGGAAAGCCCTGGAGAATAGAGGAGTAGCGAAACAGATTATTTGGAGGATAAGGGATATATACCATGGTAGTGAGAGCTGTGTGAAAGTGGGAAGAGAGAGATCAGCTTGGACTGAACAGAGGAATGACTTGAGGCATGGAAGTGCACTTTCTTCATTGTAGTGATGGATGATATAATGAGTACAGTAGCGCAAGTAACTGGAGAAAGGAAGATGAAAACTATGGTGTTTGCAGATGATCTGATGATTTGGGGGAATAAGGAGGAGAAAGTACAAGAGCAGTTGGACGTATGGGAATGAACAGTACAAGAATATGGGGTGAAATTTAGTATAAGTAAGAGTGAGATGATTATCACAACAAAAAAGAAGAAGAGAGGAACAACGGGGAATAACAATTGGTGGGGAACAATTGAGGAGAGTGGGGAGTTTCAAGCACCTGGGAAGCCTGATACAGGAAGATGGAATAAATGAGCGGGGGAGAAAAGCCAGAAGCATTTCGGAAGAGTGTCAGAAGCCTGATATGGAGCAAAGATGTACCCCAAATCAGTAAAAAGGTTATATACCAATCGTACTATGTCCCGATCCTGACATATGCATCAGAAACCTGGGTTATGAAAGGAAGAGAGAAAAGCTAAGTACAAGCTAGTGAGATGAAATTCTTGAGAAACAGTATTAGAGTGACAAAGATGGACAGGTTAAGAAATGAGAGGATCAGAGAGTTAATGAAGGTGGAACCATTACAGGAGGAGATAGAGAAATCAAGGCTGAGATGGTATGGACATGTTAAGAGAATGGAGAAGAGGATACCCAGGAGGATACACGAGATGAAACTGGAAAGAAAGAGGCCAAGAAGAGGACCGAGAGAAAGATAACTGAAAGGGGTAGAGGAATGTGTTCAGAAGAAAGGAGAAGGCTGGACCAAGGTGAAGACGGAGAGATGGTGGCAAGACAAGAGACGATGGAGAGGCCTATGTTCCATACAGACCCGGCAAGAGACTGGAAACTGTCCAAGATGATGATGAACTGAATAAAAGTAATGGTCAAAGTCATTTTGACAAATATTTAAAAAATAAAGAAAAGTTTAAATCGCTTTGCAAAGTTTGAACCCAGAACCTTTTGCATGTGAAGGCAAGTACTCTGTCCATTACACCAAGCAACCAGTCTATTGTTGCTACTTTTTAATGGTATTGAATGTCGTCCAAATTTCTAATTCTCTTTTTTCGTCAGTTACTCGCCAACGAATGAATGGCTGCAGAGTGTGATACCTGGGATATTAACCAGTATCTCCATATAGATGGTTTCAAAAAGTCAAACCCACTGCTGGGGGACCTCTCCTTGTCAGACCAGGAAAATGCTTTCACATAATTGCAACTCACTCCCAAATAAGCACACATACACATTTGTGTTTAGAACTATTTATTCAAAAACCAATGCTCAACTAAGTCAGTTCATCATTTAACTAAAGTAAGGCAAATCTGTCCTCAACACAAGGTTGGTTGGAATATCTCTGCGCTTTACTGGGCACGGTCCTATGGCATTTCCTTCCTCTGACCTTTTGAAGGGACAGAATCAGTCACAAGGGGAGATACAGTTCAATATGTACTCCAATACACAGCCACAGGTGAAAGAAGTGCTATTAGGACTGGTCAGGGGTCACACTTCAAGCCTCTGGATTTGCAGTCTGCCACAAAGTTTTTCATTTCAAACATCTGATTACTTTACAAGTGAGTTAACATATTAAATATCTCACAATGAGCATGTAAGTAAGAAAAAGTTCAGAAAAGGTTTGAAGTTATGTTTTTAATTTCTTTGAATCACTAATCTAGTCTGGGTAATTTGTGCACTTCTAGCTACACTATGTCAAGACGTGTACACAGTTTCTATTTGTAATACTTGTTTTACTGTGTTAAACCTTTAACACAAGATTATACCTCATAATGAATAGGTTATGACAGCATTTTAAATTTTTAAATATGGTCAATAATTTTATGAAATACTGAAAATTAAATTTTTATTGCCCTTTGAAACAGATTGGCAACCTGAAACTGGGGCCGTGTATCACAAAGTGAGTTAGCTGTTCGGTGCAATTTTTTTGTCTTCTACACTCCATAAATGACAGGCTGTAGCTGTTGGCCATGCTCAGATTCCAGTGTAAAAAATCTAATATGAAGTATCTCTCACAATTACATTGTACTTCATGGGTGGCAAACTATTATCATATCAGAATTTGGTTTATGAGAGATGTTAGCAAGCCTTTGAGATAGCAATGATAGTTCTATACAACATATTAATTTTGATTTTAATGTGGTTTATGATTTCATGTGTGTTGCAAGGGAGTTTAAAGGATACCAGTAATGATGCCCCAGTATAGATATAATGTACACAATTCTTGCTGGTCATAATTACAATTAATTCAAAAGTTAATAATTTTCACGAAGATGGATTTTTCCGTTTTCAACAGCTGAATGGTCCTTTCTGCACAAATTCATCAAGAAGGTGCCAGAACGCAATTCTGTCTATTAGAAGAAGTCCATGTCTGGTAACCTAACATAACTTACTGTGAGCAGCCTGCCAAAAACCAGGCAAATGTCAATGAAGCATATGACCCCTTAGTTGGCCGTTTTCTTTGAAAACTAATGTTTTAAATACCCTTTACACCTAGAGCTATGCCTCACTGGGACCCAAGTTGTTCTGCTGTCGAGATGAGTCTTCAGTGGTTGGTACAGTCTTCAGAGCTTGTGCTCCAACTGTTCAGGTGCCATATTGAAACAGTTTAACTGAGTGTTACAGACACCAAAAGATCAATAACAGATTGTCGAATTAATGATCTCATTGCTGCTAGTTGTGACAATCAGATCACCTGGAATTATGATGTCAAGTCTAATATGATCACATCCGGACCACCGGTGCCTCACATCTGGACCACCGGTGCCTCCGTGCTGCCAATAAGGTAATCCGCCACATTCTAATGCTGTGCGCTATCATTAGGCAGCATCTCTCTCATTCATTCTTAATTGTATGTGACGAATTCAATGTTTCAGGCTTAGTTGGGAGGCGAGGGCGGGGGGCGCTAGTTTCCAAGCCACACAGCTTGGTACTTGATTTCATCTTTCACGACGTAGTGCAGCTGATTAAACATAAGTGCACTGAAATATAAATTCTTTGTTTATTTGGTGTGTCATCAGCATCGTGGCCACTACACAACATGAAATAGTAGAACCAGAAGAATAAATAAATTAAATTAGATTGTTGTGGTGAAAATTACTAACAATTTAGATCAAATATGTGTTGTAGATGTGAAGCAAATACAAGAAAAAGATTCTGAATGGCACAGCACTGAATCAGTGTAAGGTAGATGCACAATGGATGAGGAGGAGGTGTAACGTGTATTTTGAGGAGAATGACTTCCATGCCAACCAGGATGGATTCCAAAATCAATTTTTCTCACGTTATACAGGGTATTACAAAGAGGTACGGCCAAACTTTCAGGAAACATTCCTCACACACAAATAAAGAAAAGATGTTATGTGGACATGTGTCCAGAAATGCTTAATTTCCATGTTAGAGCTCATTTTAGTTTCGTCAGTATGTACTGTACTTCCTCGATTCACCGCCAGTTGGCCCAATTGAAGGAAGGTAATGTTGACTTCGGTGCTTGTGTTGACATGCGACTCATTGCTCTACAGTACTAGCATCAAGCACATCAGTACGTAGCATCAACAGGTTAGTGTTCATCACGAACGTGGTTTTGCAGTCAGTGCAATGTTTACAAATGCGGAGTTGGCAGATGCCCATTTGATGTATGAATTAGCACTGCGCAATAGCCGTGGCGCGGTACGTTTGTATCGAGACAGATTTCCAGAACAAAGGTGTCCCGACAGGAAGACGTTCAAAGCAATCGATCGGCGTCTTAGGGAGCACGGAACATTCCAGCCTATGACTCGCGACTGGGGAAGACCTAGAACGACGATGACATCTGCAATGGACGAGGCAATTCTTCGTGCAGTTGACGATAACCCTAATGTCAGCGTCAGAGAAGTTGCTGCTGTACAAGGTAACGTTGACCACGTCACTGTATGGAGAGTGCTACGGGAGAACCAGTTGTTTCCGTACCATGTACAGCGTGTGCAGGCACTATCAGCAGCTCATTGGCCTCCACGAGTACACTTCTGCGAATGGTTCATCCAACAATGTGTCAATCCTCATTTCAGTGCAAATGTACTCTTTACGGATGAGGCTTCATTCCAACGTGATCAAATTGTAAATTTTCACAATCAACATGTGTGGGCTGACAAGAATCCGCACGCAATTGTGCAATCACGCCATCAACACAGATTTTCTGTGAACGTTTAGGCAGGCATTGTTGGTGATGTCTTGATTGGGCCCCATGTTCTTCCACCTACGCTCAATGGAGCACGTTATCATGATTTCATACGAGATACTCTACCTGTGCTGCTAGAACATGTGCCTTTACAACTACAACAGAACATGTGGTTCATGCACGATGGAGCTCCTGCACATTTAAATCGAAGTGTTCATACCCTTCTCAACAACAGATTCGGTGACCGATGGATTGGTAGAGGCGGACCAATTCCATGGCCTCCACACTCTCCTGACCTCAACCCTCTTGACTTTCGTTTATGGGGGCATTTGAAAGCTCCTGTCTACGCAACCCCAGTACCAAATGTAGAGACTCTTCGTGCTCGTATTGTGGACGGCTGTGATACAATACTCCATTCTCCAGGGCTGCATCAGCGCATCAGGGATTCCATGCGACGGAGGGTGGATGCATGTATCCTCGCTAACGGAGGACATTTTGAACAAAGTTTCTGAAGTCACGCTGGTACATTCTGTTGCTGTGTGTTTCCAGTCCATGATTAATGTGATTTGAAGAGACGTAATCAAATGAGCTCTAACATGGAAAATAAGCGTTTCCGGACACATGTCCACATAACATATTTTCTTTCTTTGTGTGTGAGGAATGTTTCCTGAAAGTTTGGCCGTACCTTTTTGTAACACCGTGTATAGTGAAACCCATACATCAAAGAACACACAGTATGTTTAGCACCCAAAAAGTACTGACTATGTGCCAAGACAATTTTTACTAACAAAAGTATGATTATGTAAAAAAGCAGCACAAATATTGTCAGACTCTGATAAATTTTTAAAGGGGCACAAAGATTGATAACTTGCTTTAAACAACCAGAAATGGAAAAATATGCACTTCACAAAACAAAAAATGTAGTATCCTCTGACTACAATCTCAGTGAGTCAACTAACTTTTACAAACACCTGCAAATAACAAGTATCAAATGGAACAATCTATAATATGATGAAAAGAACAGATTGCTACTGACAATAGATACAACACATTAAGTTGCAGACAGGGACAGGCACAATGAAAAGACAGTTACAGAAAAGCTTTTAGCTAAAGCCTTTTTTTTAAAAAAAACCATACACATATGACTGCTACTCCAGCTACTGTGGCCATCATATGCTGACATTTATCTTTCTTTCTTTATTGTAATATGTTTCACTTCTGTGGGAGCTTTTAAGCTGAAATAGGTACATTTCAAGTGTTGTGTAGGTGTGTGGTAGAAATCGAGGTGGCAATATGTCACTAGCAAGCTTTGCTATTTTGATGCACCCAAGGTGACCAACTTGTGCTTCATTTGTCATCTGTTTCACAGTTTCGTTCATAATATCTACATAATTTCCAGTAATACACTAGATATTATGAATGATTTGTATTTCCAATTATTCTCACAATTCTTACCAAACTTTTATTGTCTTGTTCAACTCACTCTTTTGGAACCATTTTAAAATTTAAGCTTTTGCCACCCACACAAACCTGCTGCTCTGGGCAAAGGCAGCCCCCTGCCCCGTAGGATTGCCAAACTCCAGTGTTTTCACAAAAAGTAGTGTTCAGAAGTTGATAATGACAACATCATGATCCAACTGACAAGATCCCTAATTATAAGCCTAACCACAAGCCTTCTGTTACAACTCCAGTAATATTTTGAAGCAAATTACTGCTAGCCTGCAAAAATCTGTCTGGAAACTTTTGCAACAAACACCTGTTAAACGTGCATCTTGTTATTATATACTGAGGACCTCAGACCTATAGCCTTACTGTGTAATCTTGTCACATTTTCAAGGAATAAAGGGGCCAAGTGTCATAATAAGCCAAGAGTGACAAGCTAACATGCAGAAGGAAAAGGGTTTTGGAGGACAGCAGCAATAGGAAAAACAATCGGGCAGGAGGACTGTCTGGAGAAAATCAGGAGGCTATAGGAGTTTGGCGAGGGATTTAGAGATGTGAAAAAGGAAAACATTAGGGAGGCGTGCTGAAGTACTCAAAATAATAGTAAAGAAGCTATGTGATGCATATTATGGGAGTTTATGGCTAAGTTACTCCAGAGATGGAAACTTACACCAGGTTCAGGTGGACCCAAGGAAGGAAAGACCCCAACCACTTTGTCGGGGTTGATGGGTAAGCTGCCCCAGAGAAGGGGACTTATACCAGGTTCGGGTGCACCCAAGAAAGAGAGAACCCCAACCACTTTATGGCAAGAGAGGCACATCACGTTAGCCATGGTAAGAAGTTAGAGGAAAGCGTACTTGATCAGTGGAAGGCCAATGTTAAGAAATATTTATGAGTATTATTATTTGCTCAAGTATAAGAGAGCATTACCTCCAGACTGATTAAATAAAAATTATTAACGTTAAGTAATTTACCTGTTTCCAAAGACCATATAATCTCAGAGTACTCTGAAGTTTGGTCCTAGAATTATAGATAACATTTACCTTCTCCAAGAAAGAGAGATTTTTGTGGTGAGGTATAATGAAATATGTGTTAATGGTAAAACCAAACACACAGCCACACTTACTGCACTGATAAAAAATTCTGAACGTCATAGCAAAGCTTTAGTGTCCATTTATGTAACACTCACATAATAATTAAAGTTCAATGTGTTGTCACACTATTTTTCTCTTAGTGGAGGGATATGTAGTAATACATCCCATTCCTTGAATAAGAGGTATCACATCCTTAAATAAATATGCCAGAGAAAAGATGTTCATGACGGCGATAGTCGATAAGTGGTGAGCACTCCCCTGTTGGGAGGTGTTTTGAATTGTAGGTGCTGATACCAGAGCTAATGATCCAGTGACTGTACGGAAATGGGTAGCAGTCAAGTGACCCTACCTGCTGAGGTGGAGACAGGAGTTCCATGGACCGAGCGGTGCAGAAGAAAGAACTCCATGAAATCTAAAAACACGGCATGTCAAAGATAGTAAGTGTATTGTAACTGTCAATTATCAAGTTGAATATCAGATCAGTTGTGTAAATAGTCCAGAGAGGCAGTATACGAGTTGGTAGCTGCCCTAATTTATCATGTACTGAGTTGTAATTTTGAAGATAATATAGGAAGGTGAACTGAATCTCACTTCTTAATTATGTGGTGGAGTGAATGAGAATGTGAAGTTAATTCCCAGCAGCTTTATCAGCAGCCTGTAAGGAGGCGAAGTCTGAGCAAAGTTGGAAGAAGGAGGCACATTGATTCAGGGCACAGACTAGCTGGACCCTGATTAATAATACTTAACAATGACCGAGCACACAATAAACAACATTCATTGTATATACACAGAGTGGTCAGGTGGCAACTTCTTTAAGAGTTTGGTGCATGAGGCCAAGTATAACAAACCACCATGCAGCCCAAGCCAACCTGAAACATTTCACCTCCATACCACATCTGAGGATGAATGACTGAGGATGACATGGCGGTCAGCTGACTATCCCGTGGTTTTCAGGACCTGATCGCAAGATTTCTTTTTTTGCAATAAGCTGTAAGTTCACCTCCAATTTACTGGTTTCGGTTATACAACACACCGCACCACAATCAGGCCATCTATTCTAGATGGTAGTTGAATTTTTGAACGACAAAATGAATGTACGTTGTACACAAAACAGTCGTCACACCAGCTGATGTATGTACGACATTTATTACTCACTGTAGAACTGTCCTGCTGTCAGCAACATGTATGTTGTTTAAGGGCTGCTAAGACAAGATACACTGGGGTGTGGCGGCTTGCCTAATAAGTATGTAGGTGTAGACGAGGTATGCCTTCCTCTGACCTCATGATATGTAATGAGTTTGTGAATGCTTTAGGGAAGACTTTTTACATTCACATGACTTTTGAAAATTCTCAATGGGCCCGTGTAATAGGGCACAGTGCAATGTGAGTATGCGTGTTGCATTGCTGTTTCAGCTGTCAAATGTCAGAAATAAGCAAACTGAGCACTGTACGGTACTCTGCAAATCACAACTGGATGACACAAATGATACTTCTGCCACTCCTTTACAAATGTATGCTGTCTGGTCAAGTGTGGCCAGACAATGCTCATTGACTTAAACTGCTCATTTAATTAATATATTTTAACAGCAGATTACTATGGTCTACCAGCGTGTCATAATTTATGAATCTCATCCAGGAGAAAATATTACATTCCGAAGTGCACAATAAGCTTTTGTCGCTGACATGGATGTCCAAACTGAACAAAATTTCAAGAAAATGGAAAACTGTATTAGCTACACGAGTCAGTCATTATGATGACTGGATAATTGGAATATACTCTTCATCAAATTTTACAATAATATGTTTTCAATACTTTCTACTTGCAGTCTAGATTTTCATTCCTTAGGTGAGAATTAGCTCCGTATTTCCATTTGAGTTTAAAATAGCAAGTGTACCACCTCCTCATTTGTTTCCTCTTCCGCTGCAACAGCTTGACTCTGCACAGGCACTGCCTTTGTTTTCAGTTTCTTCTGCAGCACTGCCAGTGAGATCAGCAATGCCTCCTCTGTGCGTAACGTGCGGGTTCCCTGGGAAGGGCAGGTGTTCACATAGTGGTCAAACAAGAGGCTGGGCTGCTCGACATTCAACTGTTCGTCATTTTCCAGAGCAGCCTCCAACCCCTGGAGACCACCAAATACTATAAGTGCATGGCGGTACCTGTAAAGTAGGCACATAACTCATCAGAGTAAAACATCTAAAGAAAAGATCAATTAAAAGGAAGGGAGAAAATTACTGTTATATACATTAATGGTCGTCAAAATTGCAATGAAATTTTATTTACTGTAAATACATATAATAGCATGAGGATAAAATGGTTAAATTTGTAGGTGATTTAGCGGTATAAAGGATGCCAAAGTTAGTAGACAGATCTGCTACTTCTAACAGTAACAACAGCACTAACCCAGATAGGCACCAAGCTGAACTGAGTTCGGATGACAGATATCGGGTTACATCATTCTATGCTGCTTGAATACTATGCCAAAGGTTACCGATCATAGCGGCGAGGAAGTGGTGGTGAGAAAACTCTCGTCAATCCATGACCAGAAGTTTTCAGTGGGTGACAGATCTGTACAGAATGCTGGCCAGGGCAACGGTGGAACATCCTCTGTTCAAGGTAGGCCAGCACAGCATACACAGTGTGCCGTGTCATGTTACCCTGCTGAAATATAACGTCACAGAAACCATGAAGATATGACACAGCCACCTGCCTTAACAAGTCTGAAAAGTGAGACCTGCTATCTAGACTAAGAGAACGAGAGGTGTCTGTGTTGTGTGCCCAATATAGGATGGTTATGCAGGGGAGGGGGGAGGAGGGGGGGGGGAGCAGTAAGGGAACGAATTCTTCCTGGATAAAAATAACACTTTTCCCCTGTTGAAAATACACTTTTTCTGTGTTAATTGACAATGAGCTGTAAAACTTATCAATCCTTTGAATGGTAAAGTTTTTGTACATCAGCACAGAACTTCCAGACAAATTAGGAAATAATCCAAACAAGGTGCTTTCTGAGAAGATCTGTGATCCACGACAACATGTATGCTGCATATTTTCATATTACAAAAGTGTAAATCTGAATTCCACCAAATATAGCATGGTAGATTTCAAAACACTGAAATTGAGAATGCACTGTGCAATATTCTTCTGTCAGCCAATCATGGCTCACATCATGTGATCTCATCAGCAAGTGACTGCAGATATTCAGAGCACAGGACAGGTGATACAGTCAGCCAATAGCAACGTTGCTGTTAAGAAATGCAAACACACAAATAGAAGGTAATGGTTTAAATTAATATTCATACAGTACAGCTACACGAAAAGCCAAGGTTTCACATATAATACTGGTCTTCTTTGGTGCATTACCCTTTCAGATATATCAAATAAAAATGTGTCAGCACAATTTTAAATAATGGCATAAACGGCTGGTCTTCTGGGCCTAAAATTTTTCCAAGTGGCTCATCCTCAAAGAGTTATGTTTTGAAAGAGAGTCAAATGCTCTGCAATTTAAGAAACTCATAGCATATTCTCACACATAACATAATTCATGCTGCATAACAGAAAACTTTCAAAGAAAGTAATACTTCTCAACCCAGCATTTGCAATATTTTCTCACAACCTGTTAGAAATGTAAACAGCTGTAACGTCACGCTCACTGAAAACAGTATGTTGTTACAAAGTATTGCACAGTCTTCGTCTTAAGGCTTTTGTCACATTTTGCTGTCAGCAGACTGTTGAGTGAACACTGTGTTTCGTTGTTTAAGTGGCGCATTTTCTTTGCAGCTGTAGTTTTATTCTGGCGTTATTCTCTCGTTTATGTTTTATTGCAACACTATTATTCTGCAGTAGCACGCTAATGTAAAATTCTTTGCTAGAGTATCTTTTTATTAGTCAAAATTACAAAAATTTAACTGAAAAGTAAAACAATGAAAAATTCTCGGAATTCTAAAAAATTCCCCGTCTTTCCTCGGATGGATAAAATTCCTGCATTTTTTCCAGATTTCCTGAAGTGTATGCAACCTGCCAACAGCACCACACTGTAGCAAATGCTGGGTCCATATGACTGTGACAAATGCAATCTGGGAACTTTCATCCCGTCCACCTCCATAGCTCAGTGGTCAGCACATCTGGCTGCTGAGCCAGGTTCTCTTTTCGGTACTGCCAGGATTTTCCCTCGTTGGAAGGACTGGAATGTGCTGCACTCAGCATCGTGATGCCAACTGAGGAGCTACTTGACCGAGCAGTAGAGGCTTCGAGGTCGAGAAAGCCGACAATGGCTTGAAGAGTGGTTTGCTGACCTCACGTTCCTCTGTACTGTGTACAAATAACGTGAATGGCAGGAGATGAAATGGCAATCACTCGGTCCTGATTGGCCCTTGGGGGCCGAAATGCAGAACAATGTTTGTTTACCTCAGTGCCTCCACAAGAGGGCATGACCATTGATCATTGATATGCTATATATAGAACTGGGCTTACTCTGAAAAGGCTATATGCAGCCCTCCTGTGTCCAATGTTGTCATCAGGCACACCACTCTTAGCTCAGCTCTTTTTCCTGTGCTGAGAGACATTGTCGCGCTGTCTGTGCTAAGGTATGCGGCACAGCTGTATGATCCAGCACAGCTGAGTGTTCAACACGTCTGTCCTCTCAGGTTATTTTGCAACTTTTATAGAAACCAGACAGTAGTTATAAGAGTTGAGGGGCATGAACGGGAAGCGCAGTGGCTAACAACGGAGTAAGACAGGGTTGTAGCCTTTCCCCAATGTTATTTAGTCTGTACACCAAGCAAGGAGTAAAGGAAATCAAAAAATATTTTGGAGTAGAAATTAATGTTATGGGAGAAGAAATACAAACTTTGTGGTTTGCCAGTGACATTGTAATTTTGTTAAAGAAAGCAAAGGACTTGGAAGAGTTGTTGAGTGGAATGGAGTGCCTTGAAAGGAGGATATAAGATGAACATTAACTAAAGCAAAATGGAATGTAGTCAAATTAAATCAGATTAGGCTGCGGGAATTAGATTAGGAAATGAGGCACTGAAAATAGTAAATGAGATTTGTTATTTAGGCAGCAAAATAACTGATGATGGCCAAATTAGAGATGACATAAAATGGAAATTGGCAATGGCCAGTAAAGCTTTTCTGAAGAAAAGAAATTTGTTGATACTGAATATGGACTTAAGTGTTAGGAAGTTTTTCTGAAGCTATTTGTCTGGAGTGTTGCCATGTATGGAACTGAAACATGGACAATAAACTGTTTGGACAAGAAGAGAAAGAGGCTTTTGAAATATGGTGCTACAGAAAACTGCTGAAGTTTAGATGGTAGATCACATGACTAACAAGGAGGTACAGACTAGAATTAGGGAAGATGGTAGATCACATGACTAACAAGGAGGTACAGACTAGAATTAGGGAAAAAATAAATTTTTGGCACAACCTGACTAGAAGTGATTGGCTGATATGAAACACTTTGAGACATCAAGGAATCACCAACTTCGTACTGGAGGGAAGGGTGGGGGATACAAATTGTAAAGGGAGATCAAGAGGTAAACACAGTAAGGCAACTTCAGAAGGTTGTAAGTTGCAGTAGCTATTCAGAGATGAAGAGGCTAGCACAGGCTAGAGCAGCATGGAGAGCTGCATCAAACCATCTTTGGACAGAAGACCACAACAACAACAGTTCTCTTTTACAATGTTTTCTCGGAGACTGGTCAAATTGAGATGGGCCTGCATTCACAAACAACAGCAATTCCTGTCAGCTTTGAAAGTGATTATAGTTTACAAACTGTGGCACTTCTCTCTAGTCCACATCAGTTAGGATCCTTTTATGGCTGTTTTACACCATATTACATGGCGGTGAGAGATACACCATTCCTTGTAGACATATTGGCTATTCCACCTTGATACAGCAACAAATTGGGCAACGCTATTCAAGGGCAAATCCAGATACAACGGCTCCTCTGTCATTCTGTCACATCTCCTCATCAAGCAGCCTGTGTTATTTCCATATAACCACCTGGTACACACACTGCCACGATATAATGTCTGCAGTGGAGGGATACATTACCATGTGGTGTCAGTTCTACACCATAAACAGTGCTCCAAACTTATCAGCCTGCTTTTTTAACGGCTGACTAGGAGGTGTAGCATGTTATTTGTAGAATGAGATGTTCCATGTCCTCAATTTCCACTGTCCTTTGAAAGATATTCATGGGTTAAAGTATTAGTACATGGGAAGCACGCCACATTTGGGAAGTTTTGATGGTTTGTGCAGATCGGAGTTATACCAGCCCTGTGCTATCAGTGATGAGGACCACAGCCTGGTGCTGCTATCTGCTGGGTGCAGTCATTTTCTGCACAAGGTGGCGAGTGATGGGCATGGAGCACACGTGGCCTCCATGGGGTCAAAGAAATCAGTGCCAAAAAAACAACTGATGTTCACATTTTATTGCAAAAAATTGCTCAGAGTTTCTTGTGAGATGCACTCATGGAAACATCTAGCCATAGTTCAGAGTATATAAGAAACTATCAGCCTCGATTGCGGTAATGAAACCAACCTTTACCTAGGTTTCAGCCCAAGTAATTGAGCCTTCCTCAGAAGATAAATCTGATTCTGTAATATGTCTATGATGGCATGGTCTAGAAATAAAACAAAACAGCCTGAATAGGAATAGTCACATTTTAAAAATGCAGTACATAGGTACTAAGTCACCATTAAGACTTGACTTAAGCTCCGGGGAGCACCTCGTCTCCATGGACGCCGTGCGATGGACCTCGGGAGCTCACGTGAAACTAAGTAGACCTAGATGACCTACTGCATATCAACATGGTGGGGAACATTGAGCATGTCTAACTGAGACCAAGACTGTCAAAGATAAAAAAACCAACGTAGTTATATGTTGAAACAAATAACTTATAGAATGGTTGAAACCCTGAAATATAAAGCCTCTGCACCAGGTTTTGACTAAAATGTAACAAACTATGCATGGATTTATATGAGTGCGAACACACTACTCCAACTTACACTATTAAAATATATCAGCCTTTCACAATGAATGCTGCATAACGCAACCATCGTTATTAATTAATATGACATAAAACAGCGAAACTGTAGTATGTAAATGCTAAAATGCAATAATTTTGGATAACCTGTACACATATGGTCGAGTAGGTGTTTTAATCAGTTGATGTAGATATACTTCTTACTGCTGACATGCACTGAATGAAGAATATTATCAAGATTAATTTTGTATCTTATTACCAAAAATAACGCACGAGTGGATGAACAACGCCACTTCATCGCCATGTAATAGCAATAGACCAGTATAGGCCAAATTGTGTTTTACGTGTAACTGGGACGGACGTGCAACGCCCTTTCATCGCCCTTATACGCTATCGACCGACAGAGGTCAATTTCATTATGTGCTACAAAAGAGAATCATTGCGTCTTATATCAAAGGCTATAAACCCACATCCTTTCGTCTTTCCCTCTCCTTCCCTCTTTCCTGACGAAGCAACCGTTGGTTGCAAAAGCTTGAATTTTGTGTGTGTGTTTGTGTTTGTTTGTGTGTGTATCAACATGCCAACGCTTTCGTTTGGTAAGTTACAAAGGCTACTGTTAAAATAGATATGATAAAACATGCCTGACCTGAGAAGACACCTTGGAAATTTTTTTTATGGACACTTGACATGGGAAAATGGCATGTTCTTCACAAGGAAGAATTAAAAAGAAATAACAAAAGAAATAACAGATAGCTACTAATATGCCCATGTGCATACCATAAATGGACAAGGATGACGTCGCCTCTGGATTGCAACCATAAATAAATGTAAAGGGAATTACCCTAAAAGGTTGAGACGGACCAGCTAAACTTCATCTTGTCACCTGGAGCATCAGGTGACAAGATGAAGTTCATTTAAATTTGACAGCACTAGTTGTTTCTGCTGCGTTACTTTAGCTTCATTTATAACAACTCTTCTTCTATCTTTGCAACCTGGGTACATTCTATTGTTTTCATGATCACAAAACTGCTGGATCTTTTTAATTGTTTCTTCACTTATACCTACTCCTTTCTTCTTTCCTAAAGTTGGAAGAATGCCTTGCTCTTTCACTAATTTTCAGGCTAGTTTAATCAAACGATGAGAAGCGTTGAATTCATGAACTATTTTTTCTCTTGCCCACAAGTCAGGGAGCAAACTTAAAATTTTAACTTTTTCCTCTTTAGATGTCACTGAACATTTAATTTTTAATTTCTCTATTAATCTCAAATATTCAGTGTCAGATGATGCTGGTGGTAGGTTTTCTTCTTCTTTAGAAATAATGTTGGTATCTTTATTAATAAAGCATGATTCCAAGTCTTTCCTAATTTTGTCTGAAATTTGTTGTACCGTATTTTCAATAGGCCTAGCTACTTTTCTTTTTCTGCTACTTAATTTTATTATTTTCGAAGCCGGATATATGTCTAACTTAGAACAAGCAAAATCCAATATGCTAACAGCTTCCTCATTAGGAATATAAATGTCATTAACAAGGTTACATGATTCTGGTTCTGGATTCCAAACAAATATTTTTGAGTAACAATTTGGGCACAGGGTATTTCCAGGAATCACATTGCGTTTCACTTGGGAAGCTGTTTCACTCTCACATAACAAGGACAAATGTTCAAGTTTTATTTCCCTCAAACCTTTAGTAATAGCCTTCTTGTGAACTTTAAGTGGATCACAGCACTTTCTTCCAAAAATGTGGTTGTACTTCAGAATATATTTCTTCTCATGATACTCACACACTGATGTTACAGAAGAACTTACTCGAAATTCAAACAAAGTTTGTCTAACTTCATCAAAGTCATTGACATTTTTCAAGTTTTTTGAAACTGAACAATAAACTGTTTTCTGACACACTTCACTTGCTATCTGTCCAACAGAGCACTGTTCACCCATGTTACTGCACTCCATTTAATCTCTCAAATTTAATTACACATTACACACAGAACAAAGCACATAACACATTCTACACTCTCAATGAAGTATGCACATCCACTCTAACAGAGGTTTCAGAACAGACTGACTACAATAATCCCACACGCAGCAATAATGTACTTCTACAATGCCACACCCAGCAATAACGTACTTCTTTATTGACAATAAACCTAAACGTAAATGGGCATTTTTATTACCATAGAACAAAAGCGAAAGCTCCTATTGTTTAATATTGCGTTATTAAAAATAAGTAAACTAAATGAATATTGGGTGATAGTGTTAACTAAATATATGTCACAATTAAATTTTATTACAATGAAACAATAAACCATTTAAATGGGCAACAGCCATAAGATCAGTTGTAGAGTAATGTGAATTATCTCCGCATTTTCAAAAATTCATATCTTTGTTCACAGTCAGACATCTATGTTGAAATTTTTACAGTTGTTGCTATCATATAGATGTACAAACTGTGCAAAAAATCATATTTTTACATTCAGTCCCATCCGAGATAACTAGCCCCAAACTCTACAAAAAATGAAAATTTTCAAATTTCAAAAATTCATAAAAAATTAAGGAAACATCTGAAAGTGTTCTTGCTCTACAAGAGGCTAGTAGTGTACGATATCTAACTATAGGAGAAAAATAGACTCTCATAAATCACTCCTTGTTTGTAATTTTTCTCGGCCTAAAAAGTGGATTTTTGAAAATTTGGATACCAAACTTTGGAGGTTATTTTGACTAGTTATTTTTGAATTTAGGGTATTTTGTGTAATAGACTATGTTGTAGAGGACACTTTTCCAAAAACGATCATGTCAACTGCAATGTTGTAACTTAACCCAGTGCAGAGATATTAAAATTTTCATTATGTCTACAGACTGAAAAATTGTCACACGCCTACAAATAAAAATGGCCGCCATCCAGTAAAGGTGTAAGATAAATTATTTTAGAAAACTGTTTTGAACTTCTAAAATATAGGGCAATCATATATAAAAAAATTAAAATATTTAAACATGGTCAAGCAACCATCACTGGACCACTTCATACGGATTGACCCAATAAGACCAGTAAGGGAAAATGTGTCATTTGACAATTATACTCACTAAGAAGATTACATGTAAAACAATAGTAGAAAAGATATAGCAATGTGGGTCAGAAGTTTGGAAAATGAGAAACACAGAAAAATTAGATAGTATCCATGGAAATGGATTACTGAAGACACAGAATGTTGGAGTCTTAGGATTTAACTAACCACATCATCAGAAATGAAGCAATCAGAAAAATGATGGAAGTAGAAGACAAGATAATGGAAGATATTATGGTGTGGCATTTAGAATGAATGTACGACAATAGCTGACCACAGGAGGTATACAGGTGGATCCCAGAAGGAAAATAGGAATGAAGAAGAGAGGATTAGGATTTAATGTTCCGTCAACAACAGGGTTATTAGAGATCGAGCATAAGCTCAGATTGCTTCAAGGCTGGGGAGGGAAATTAGCTGTACCCATCCAAAGGAACCACCCAGAAATTTGCCTGGAGCAATTTAGGGAAATGACAGAAAACCTGAATCAGGATGTTTGAATAAGGATTTTAACTTTCATCCTCCCGAATGTGAGCCCAGTGTGCAAACCACTGCACCACCTTGGTTAGTAAAATGGCAACGACACTGGCCATCTATAAGATGAAATGAGGTTGACTGCCTATAAGATGGAGACCCATAGAGTCCACAGCTTCATTGTCACGTCATCCAACAGGGGGAGATTCAGAAGTGAAACACAGCAGTAGCTTCCACTTATTTAGGCTTTTACAGAGTCTTTGCATCAACTGCTCAGAAGTCATAAGGAACAACTTTAGAATCAAAATATTCACTGACACTTCCTGGTGACACTAGGCATCTATCTATTATCGGTTACTTCCCGAGAGGTGGTAGGGTGTAGGCATTATGCAGTACACATATGAAATGTGTGTTGCTTACAAGGCATGTGAGAAAAGTAATGAGACTGATTTTTTATCCAACAAACTTCTTATTTTTTTCAAACAACAATATTGTCCCCTTAAAAGTAGTCCCTTCACCAGCTGTACACGTGTAGAGTCATCGTTCCCAGTCTTGGTAGCAGCACTGGTAGGCCTTCAACATGGTCAGTCACATTCTTTTGAGTGTTCTCCAGAGTCACAAAATGCTGTTCTTTTAAGAAATTTTTCAATTTCGGGAAAGGAAAAAAGTCACAATGACTCAAATTAGGTAAATAGGGGGTTGTGGAACAAAACAAATGCTTTTGAGGTCAAAAATTCTGTGACTGAAGTCACTGTGTGACATGGTGCAGCATCCACTTGTCTGTAATGCCCAATCTCACTCAATTCATCCTTTTCCTGAGCCTTTCAAAGACAAATTTGTAAAACACTTGGGGACAGTTGGTCTCGGAGGAACAAATTCTTTATGCACTAGACCCCAACTGCCCAAAAAGCAAATGGGCATCGTTTTGATTTGCTTATTCGAGCTTTTTTTTCGGTCAAGACGTCTCAGTGTGCCATTCCTTACTTTGTCTCAGGATTGTACTCAAAAATCCAGAATTCATCACCTGCAATCACACAACTGAACCATTTGGGGTTCTTGGCAATCCTCTCAAGAAGATCAATGCACACGTTTCTTTGATTGTTGTTCTGCTCAGTTGTGAGGTTTCTCAGTACCCTTTTAGCACAAACCTATCGCAAGTGCAAAACTTTGATTACAAGGCCAAACATCTTCCTTATTGTTAAACGTCGGTCTGATCTCTCAAGAGCATGCACTTGTTCAATGTTTTCATTGGTTTTTTAAGTTCAAGGTCTCCCTGAGCAAGTTGCATCTTCAGTGTGTTCTCAGCCTTCCAGAAATGGCTTATGCCAGTGAAAAACTAGTGCACTTGATAAGGAATGTTCCCCATGGGCCTGTTTTGACTTTTCAAAGATCGCACTCGCGGTTTCCCCTAGTTTGACTCAAAACTTGATGACATAACATTGCTATAAATTCCACTGTTCCATTTTTGTAACACACAACAACAACAACAACAACAACAACAACTTCACTGATGGAGCTCTCAAAAATCATGTGTTGGCTGTAGGAACCTGAAACTTGGACTGAGCATCTGGATGGGATGAACACACTAGCCTGCATAAGCAGAACAACAAAGTGTTGCTACATCACTCACCGTGTTGCCAGTCTCATTAGTTTCCTCACATATATTGTATAATGCAGTCATCTACTCCACGTGCAATAGAGTAGACCAAATAAAACAAAAAGTTCTCAATTTGCTTCTAAAATATATTTTTCCGCTTCGAGACACACAGTTCTGCTCTCAAAAGGCAGCTCTTGTATCTAACTGCTTACCCAGACAGTTGTTTCCTTTTCAGCTGAGAAGCTGGTGTACCCTTGTCAGAGGTCCCAATGGTGAGGTCGTAACCACCCTCAAAGGGGCACTGTGTGAACACAGCACTCAGGGAAGATGCCACTCTGACAGTGTACCCCCAGTAGACGCCCGTCTCAGCGCGCGGTGTCACTGGGGATACAATGGCAGCTCGCGTCCGCTTCGCCTCCTTGTGGGACGGCGGCAGGAGGCGCACGGTAACTCTGAGGCCAGGCAGGAGTGCGCGGTCGGCGATCACGTCTCGCTGCAGCCCGACGTTGACCACACACCTGCCAGGTTTCCCTGGCCGCTTCACCGTCACTCCTTCCCTGCAGAGAGATGAAGAAGCAACTGAATTACTCAAGGATTACACTTTTTGCATGTCAAAATCCTGTGTTAAAATTGATGTCTCACCTTATTGGAAGTTGAAATTCTGGGAATGAGCAGTCAGTTTTGGACACAATCACAACTGAGACATACAAATGTAAGAGGTACTCATCATGGTCTTCTGGCAGAAGAAAAACAGCCCATACAGCGTTGTCTGTGCACTGTGCACTAAACACTAACCTCTGGCGAGTCTCATTCACATGCCAGAATTTCACGAGGATGTTCAGTGCCCGACACAATCACATTGTGGCGATTAACTTTTGCAGATAAATGGACAGTTGATTTGCCGAATATCACCTTGGAGGTGGCATGTTGATCCTCAGAAGCTTTCTGCATTGCGATGCAAAATTGAAAGTACTGACCACAATCTTTCATTTTTAACTGTTGTACAAGCATAGATGGTGCTGTCTGAAATGTAACAGCCACCGCAAAATCTTCCTCATAGTTCGCTGCAGTTTCCAAGTTTGTGGCTTGTGTCAAGCATTGATTTATTTTTTCTTTTTGACTACATACAAACACTCAGGTCACAGTTGCACCTGTCACGCTTGGTTCAATGATAAACAAGTGTCCCTATATTGTTGATATCAACACACAGCTCTCTGTTTCATAGCGGTTCTTTTCCACAATTCCTTCTCAATGTAGGCTGCACTGTTGTAATGTATAAACATCTTACATATTTCAACATATCAAAACACTTTTCTCATTCTGTCATTTTGTCAAGACCCCGCTCTCTTTAACACCAACTGTTGGGCACAATGTAAACTCGGTGAGTTTATGGTTCTACTCATGCATAAATAATATTTGTACAAAAATACTTTGGAAAATGCATAACTTTGAAAAATAAATAAATCATTTACAGAAGCCCTGTGTTTACATCACTTGAACTTCTGCATGTCAGTCATAGTAACAACAATTACATCGTTGACATAATTTTATTCATGAAAATAGTTTTAGAACAGCACATACTTCTCTGTACTCTGCATTTAACCAGTATTCTACCACGGAACCTAATCTGCCAGTTGCTTTACCTACAGGGCTATTACAAATGATTGAAGCGATTTCATAAATTCACTGTAGCTCCATTCATTGACATATGGTCACGACACACTACAGATACGTAGAAAAACTCAAAGTTTTGTTCGGCTGAAGCCGCACTTCAGGTTTCTGCCGCCAGAGCGCTCGAGAGCGCAGTGAGACAAAATGGCGACAGGAGCCGAGAAAGCGTATGTCGTGCTTGAAATGCACTCACATCAATCAGTCATAACAGTGCAACGACACTTCAGGACGAAGTTCAACAAAGATCCACCAACTGCTAACTCCATTCGGCGATGGTATGCGCAGTTTAAAGCTTCTGGATGCCTTGTAAGGGGAAATCAACGGGTCGGCCTGCAGTGAGCGAAGATACGGTTGAACGTGTGCAGGCAAGTTTCACGCGTAGACCGTGGAAGTCGACGAATAAAGCAAGCAGGGAGCTAAACGTACCACAGCCGACGGTTTGGAAAATCTTACGGAAAAGGCTAAAGCAGAAGCCTTACCATTTACAATTGCTACAAGCCCTGACACCCGATGACAAAGTCAAACGCTTTGAATTTTCGGCGCTGTTGCAACAGCTCATGGAAGAGGATGCATTCAGTGTGAAACTTGTTTTCAGTGATGAAGCAACATTTTTTCTTAATGGTGAAGTGAACAGACACAATGTGCGAATCTGGGCGGTAGAGAATCCTCACGCATTCGTGCAGCAAATTCGCAATTCACCAAAAGTTAACGTGTTTTGTGCAATCTCACGGTTTAAAGTTTACGGCCCCTTTTTCTTCTGCGAAAAAAACGTTACAGGACACGTGTATCTGGACATGCTGGAAAATTGGCTCATGCCACAACTGGAGACGACAGCGCCGACTTCATCTTTCAACAGGATGGTGCTTCACCGCACTTCCATCATGATGTTCGGCATTTCTTAAACAGGAGATTGGAGAACCGATGGATCGGTCGTGGTGGAGATAATGATCAGCAATTCATGTCATGGCCTCCATGCTCTCCCAACTTAACCCCATGCGATTTCTTTCTGTGGGGTTATGTGAAAGATTCAGTGTTTAAACCTCCTCTACCAAGAAACGTGCCAGAACTGCGAGCTCGCATCGACGATGCTTTCGAACTCATTGATGGGGACATGCTGCGCCAAGTGTGGGAGGAACTTGATTATCGGCTTCATGTCTGCCGAATCACTAAAGGGGCACATATCGAACATGTGTGAATGCCTAAAAAACTTTTTGAGTTTTTTTATGTGTGTGCAAAGCATTGTGAAAATATCTCAAATAATAAAGTTATTGTAGAGCTGTGAAATCGCTTCAATCATTTGTCATAACCATGTATATGTGAGGCTACATGATCATTCCATCTCGCATTCACACAAATTTTTACCCTCCAGTACTTGTGTGAGTTGACTGATTCCAATAGTAACACAATGATATTGTAGTCACAAGAAACATTTCGACAATGTCTGACATGAACAGTTTTACATTACTAATATTTACGAGTTGTGAATCTTTGCATCACTTTGATAACATGTTAAGATCTGGGTGAAAGCGTGTGTAGTTTTTCTTCAGATAGTACTTCATTACAAATAAGTGCATCACCTGTGAAAGGCTGGGTTTTTTTTTTTTTATTAATATCAGGCACAGATAGTGGTTTGGCTTTTGTCACTTCACAGTCCAGGTGGTTATGCAATCCACTGCACCTCAAAGCCATCAGCCTAAGCACCTGGCATCTGTGTGTCTGAAGACTGTTGTGCCATCTGCAACCATCACAAGCTGCATGCAGTCTGCCTTTATTAGGTCACCTGAGAAAACAGCATAGATGATTGATACAAGCACTGAATCTTGTGACATGCCAACGTTGATATCGCCTTCTGAAGAGATTACATACTTGACATGCACATGGAATGAGGCTAGCGATTTTTTTCGATAAGACATCTCCCCAACATTTTCAGGTTGAAATTACAATTTTTGTGAACCAATTTTTGTTGTGAGAGAGGGCAAGTTTTACTTCACTAGATTTCACAGCCAACACTCTTTTGAGTTGCCATGTACATCACTTATTCCAAGTTGTGCTAGAATTAAAAACAAGATGTAGATGAAATTGACCAGTCGTCATTAGAACTTCATATCAACAGACTTCGACAATACTGCATTGCATTTTAGATCAGATGCTCTTCACATATGCTCACCGTCCAATTGAAGCACACTGTGAGGAAGGTGGCCAACTACTACTCTGCACTGAAATGAGCAAAAAATGGTCTTAAGCCTGAATATTCAATGCTAATGTAAATACACAAATTCAAACACAGATCTGGATTTACATTTTTTGTAAAATTCAAAATAAACCTTTGCTTTTTTATGACTGGTGAATTTATAGATGCATGACAAAATTTTACACATATGTTACACTTTGTTGTGCTTCCAATTGTGCAGTGGGAAACAGACCTACATTCTGAAAACCTATGGACAATTATGAAGATTCTTGAGGTCAGCAAGTGTGTTGGAGGCAGCAACAATCAAATAACAAAATTTTCAATGGTGCAGAGCACTTTTTTTCACCTTTCCTTACATGACTCCATGATTAATTGTTTCTGAAGTGGAATCTCAGAATGATTTGTAATCAAATGACTCCTATACTTATTCCCATCAATATGGAATTCAACTCCACCTACAGTCTCTAGAATTCCCAGAGATTTCCTCATCTTTTCCAATAAATTAAATTTCCATGACAACTGCCAATTCTTCAGGTTTTCCAGACAGGTCACCACCATGGGAAGGTAATCTAGATACATTCGTTATCTCTCTCTCTCTCTCTCTCTCTCCTGCTCAACAGTTACACATTTTGTTTTTCTTGCTTTCCTTAAAAATAAATAAATAAATAAGCAAAATAAAAAATAAATTTTTTTATTAGTTATGTCAATGTTTAACTACTGCCTGTTCACTCATGTTTTCCTGATGTGCTGCCAGCACGAGTGGCTAGCATTGTCAAAGATTCACCTTACACTGCTGGTGGCAACCTAAAAACTTGCTGGCGAAACATCAGGAAAATAGTTAAACAAACATCAGCCAAAGATGCTGAGACAGAAGCTAAACAGGTAATGTGTCAACAAGTGACCACAAAAACATCAACAATTTTGTACATCAATATTCCATTATCTTTCAGGCATGCATCCAGGATATTATTAATTCTTGTTCCTATATTTCAGTTGACAGTCTTATTGCCATTCTACACGTGAGTCACTTGCAACATTTTTAAATCACTCTATACAATACTGTGGAGCAAACACACATACGTAAGAGTTAATACTGTTGGTAACACAAGTGTCAGTCAAACATACAACTTTACACATCTCACAGTAAAAAAAAAAGCAAGCACAGTCAGTGAATCCACATTGCTTAAGAAATACAGCATGTGGTTCGTTATTATGGGTGGCAATGGGAGGCAATGAACACTTTGAACAATATTTTCTTTGAGAGTTCTGATGAGAAATGAGAGGTTTCCACAATTTGTCAAGCTTGAAACCCTCATCTCAGTTGAGCAGATTGTAGATTGTATTTCCACAGCTTCCTTGCCCACAGAATCCCAGTTGGCTGAGTTTGTGACCAGTGTCTTAACATTACCATTAACCACGGAATGACCAGAGGAAATACAAGATTTGGCCTTTTCCAATTCATTGGGCTACAGAAGGCGGGTGTATTGCTGCTGTCAAATGCAAATCACCTCAAGAATGAACCCAAGGTTGTCAGTCAACATATCTGACCAATAATTAATAACATTCCCAACTCACACCCAAAAGATGATGGAATATTCGATCAATCACAAAAACTTCAAGAAACACTTTGAACATAAATGTGTCTGAGACAGCAGGCTGCATTGAAAAACACCATTAAAAATTATTCTTTAAATGCCGCTGACCTGAATGGAAAATCTTCATCCTTCCGTAGGTGGTGAGGGGCATCGAGGGGGTTCACAAGCCCGGCGTACTCGAGGTCTTTGTGCAGCGGGAAGAAGAACCTCCGGAGGTACTGGGGGCACTCCAGGTACTGCAGGATCCTCGCCAACTGCGTGCAGCTCCGGCGGGTCATCTTGATGCCATCCGCTTCTTGCACAGTTTCGCATTTTGTTTCATCCCCGACACAAATATCATCAAAAACAATAATCTGTAAAGAACAAAATGTACTTCAGAATAAAAAATGTATATTTTACACAAACAGCAATACATGCAATATTTTCAGTCCTGCAAAAGTATATGCCTTTTACGATTCCCACACAATTTCTAAACACAACAACATTTTCAAAATATTGCATGAAGCTTTATGAGAAGCTACTAAAAAGATAAAAGGAAGTCCATGTTGGGATCGAAATAACTGTGAGAAGATTAGATTGCTACTCAACATAAAGATGACATGTTAAATTGCAGACAGGCCGAAGAAAAAGCCTGCTCCAGAAAAGAAAGAAAAAAACACACACACACATTCACTCAAGCAGGTGCACATGTACGCAGGACCACTACATTCTGGCCTGGGTGGCTGGCGACAGTGGTCATGTGTACGTGCGGTGTGCATGCTTGGCTTGAGTGGCTCTGTCTGTGTGTGTGTGTGTGTGTGCATTTTATTTCGACAAAAATGCTGTTGTAGTCTCCAGTAGAAACATTGGTTCAATGCAGCTCTACAAGTTGGTCTGTCCTGTGTAGGCCTCTTCATATCTGTGTAAGCACTGCAACCTGCATCCCAACGAATTTGCTTACCATACTCATCTCTTGGCCTCCCTCTACAATTTTTACTCCCCACACTTCCTTCTACTCCAAATTGACTATTACTTGGTGACTCAGAAAGTGTACTGCCTACTGATGCCTTTCTTTTAGCAAACTTTTGCCCTGAAAGTATTTTCTCCTCACTTTGATTCAGTACATCCTCATTAGTTATTCAGTCTATATTTCTAATCTTCACCATCCTCCTGCTGCACCGCATTTCAAAAGCTCCTATTCTCTTCTGATCTGAAACGCTTATCGTCCACATTTCATTTCCATGCAATGCTACCCTCCATACAAATACTTTCAGAAAAGACTTCCTAATATTTAAGTCTATGTTAAATGTTTACAAATTACTCACTTTCATAAATGTTTTTTATGCTACAGCCAATCTGCACTTTCCATTCTCTCTACTTCGGCCATCATCAGTTATTTTGTTGCCCAAGCAAGAAAAGTATTCTACTACTTTTGGTGTGCCATTTCCAAATCTAATTCCCTCAATATTGCCAAATTTAATTCAACTATGTTCCATTATCCTTGCTTTTCTTTTGCTGATTTTCATTTCATATTAACTTTTCAAGGCATTATGAAACCTCATGAAGTTTGCTGTAAATAATTCACTTCAGTTCAAAAGGAACAATGATGCACATAAATAATAGCAGAAGGAAAAATGACATTCATTACTCCACATTACGATTGTTTGTAGTAAGAAAGGTGTGTGCACAATGCTGTAATTAAAAGTTTTGATAACTTACTCACTGATATAAAATGTCTGACGAACAGCAAAGTAAAATCTGCAAACAAACTGAAAATGTTTCTCCTTGACAACTCCCCCTATTTCATAGAAGAATTGCAAGCACTGTACTGTGTAAAAGCTTTAAAAAGACACCAAGGAATCTCAGCTTGTAGCCACATTCATAAATTAATTTGTGATCTGAATGTAAAATTACTGATTCCACATCATTAAAATTTATTGTGCAAAAGATTCATGAAACATGAAAGTAACTAACTACATTAATTCTTTTCAATTACTCTTCCAAGTCCTTTGCCTTCTTGTACAGAATAACAATGTCACCAGCAAACCTCAAAGTTTTTGCACAGCTCCAGCTTGCTGCGTATAGTGGGATAGCAATTCATTTTTAGATTGTGATTTAAAAAAAAAAAAGGACAGCCAGAGCTGCACCTAAAATGGATGCTTAGTCAGTTAGCAACTGGTTTCGGGCTAAGCCCATTCCCAAACCAACCAATTTTTGCCACGAAAAAGTCCATCCAAAATACGTAAGCACTTTGTTTACTGCTATTTTGGATCGACATTTTAGACAAATGCTGGTTGGTTTGTGAATGGGCATAGCTTGAAACCAGTCAAGAGCTAAATAAACATCCATTTTAGTTGCAACTATGGCTGTCTCTTTATGCATCACAATCCAAATGTTTTTATTTCTTCTCAATGAAGTTTTATTTCCTTCCCAAGATTTTCCTTGTTTTCCTTTACTGTTTGCTCATGGTAGAGATTTATTAATACTGGGGTTAGGCTACACTCTTGTCTCACTCCTTTCCCAACTACTGCTTCACTTTCATGTCCTCAGACTCTTATAATTGCATTCTTGTTTCTGTTCAAGTTGCTCCCTGTAATTTATATTTCTGTCTTAAAAATTTCAAGTAGTATAGTCCCATCAACATTATTGGAAGCTTTCTCAAATCCAAAAATGCAGTAAATGTTGCTTCGACACTCTTCATCCTATCTTCTAAGACAAGGCATAGCATCAAATATTGCCTCACATGTTCCTTCACTTTTTTGGAATGCAAACTAGTGTTCACCGAGGTTGGGTTCTACAAGTTTTTCCACTCTTCTGTAAATAATTTGTCTATAAGAAACTGGTTGTTCAGTAGTATTCACACCTCTTGGTACAAGAGCATTCAGCCAAGTTATAAATACAAATGTTATGCAATACCAACTGACGTCAACAGTGTAAACTCACTGGTACTTCAGTAGTACTTGTTTGAGTGAGGCCCGGCAAACAGTATCCACATTCAAATGGGCTCAAACATTTCTCGATCTGCAACAGCACTTGATATAGTATTGAGCCTCCTCAAACAATCGTGTGTCATCCAACTTGAATGGGGACATTATGAACTAGCCACAACAAGTTATATCTTTTCTAAAAATTTGCAATTTCATGAAACACATATGGAAACAGTGCACCATAATACAAACTTATGTTGCATTCAAACACATTTACAGTAAGAATTCTCATGCAGTATTTATGGGTATACTAGATGTACCCTGTGATGTTACCTGCAAGTAAACAGTTATGTATAAAGGAATGTTAATGTCGAAACTCACTGTTCTCGTGTATGCACCATCACAAAGTTATCTCTTAGAGGTATTGAGCCATGAGCCACTTGTGGCCTAGCAAACCACGCAACATCAGAAAAAAAGGCATCAAATTTTGAACTGCTGGAAGAATCTGACAGAATACATGCTGCTCACAACTAACTCAATTACTTAAGGAAAAAAGTTCTACGCAACCAAGTAGCAAATTACAAAATGTGCCACGAAAAGGAGTAAATAATTTCACGAGTGTTTGTGACATGCCTAGCACTGAGATCAATGGTGCCTTCATGATATGCCTTCTAAGTCTGTGATGGATAAGCTAGTGCCACTGCACAATCTTGGTGAATCCAGATGCTGAGAAATATTTTCACTCACATATGTTACATTGTTACAGAGTTTAGTGATGATTTTATCCTACAGGAATATTTCTACTGTCCTGGTTTATGCACATACTTATTGCATTTGTCAAAACATTTAAAAACTAATATCTGTGTTAACCTTAATGCATTCATTTGTATTTAACTTTCTGGATGATGTTTTAGTGACATTACCCATCATATGGGAACAGCAGTCATGTTGACCATCCCACAGGAATAGTTATTTTCTTCAGAGTAAAAGGTAGTCTTTGTGTTAATTCAGGGTAGAGGGTGTGGCGTCACCGCCAGACACCACACTTGCTAGGTGGTAGCCTTTAAATCGGCCGCGGTCCGTTAGTATACGTCGGACCCGCGTGTCGCCACTATCAGTGATTGCAGACCGAGCGCCGCCACACGGCAGGTCTAGAGACACTTCCTAGCACTCGCCCCAGTTGTACAGCCGACTTTGCTAGCGATGGTTCACTGACAAATTACGCTCTCATTTGCCGAGACGATAGTTAGCATAGCCTTCAGCTACGTCATTTGCTACGACCTAGCAAGGCGCCATGTTCAGTTAATATTGACATTGTAAAGAATATACAGACAAGAGCTACGTTCAACATTAATGGATTAAAGTTAAGTATTCCCCCAGCTACATCCTTTTTTTTCTAGTCTAACTACCTTGTCCTGTTCCAGACCTCAACGCCAGCCTGCGTGAGCTTAAACGCGTGCCTTTCGGCTTCCTCCAAACCCCGTGGGTTGGCTCCTGCCAATCCACAACAGAGGGTATCTACATTCCAAAGTTCATCCAAATTGTCCAACCTCTTCAGCATGAAGGAGTAACAAACATACTAACTCAATGAAGAAAGAAAATAAGCAATTTCTTGTTCAGTGCACTGCAGTGCAAATTTTATAATATTTGTATGTGCAACAACGTCATCTGTCCTCACATGTGTGCCCGTTACCAGAAGATATGCTTACATACCATAATCAAACCCAAAACTCCTACCACATTAAGCCTGACACTCAATGGCTAAAATCAACAAGCTTGTATGGAAGTATATGGATTGTATAAGCACTATATTCATTACGTGTGAATTGTATTTCAAAGGACATATTAATGAATAAAAGTATTTTCACAAACACGATACAGTTCGGATCAAATAGAAGCATCCAATTCCACCCATTTGCTTTGACCTGTTACGTAATGGTGTTGTGTGGGATATCATTACGACACGGAGTTTCTGAGTTGGTTGTGTTCGTAGATGTGTTTGCTGGTGACTGCTGGTGGTGTATGTTTATGTACTGAGTGTAACATGTTGTATTGGGTTCATTTGAGATTTAGTGTTGACAGTGCAACGTTGCTAGGAGTGTTAGCTGTTCATCATGTGAATTCAGTGAGTTAGTAACAATTTTTGTTTGTCTGGTGTTTTTGTTAGGTTTATTGGTTTGGTGTTTGTTGTGCGGCAAGAAGTTTAATTCATTGCTTGGTTTCTGTTGTTAGGTATGGATATGATCCTAAAAAGTGTTAGTGCTTCGTTGTGTGCCGAGTTGGGGGAGGAGACAATGTCAGTTATTAAGTTCTTGCAGTTATTTGGTCTTTTTGCAGAAGTTGTCAGATGTAGCATTTGTGGTGAAAATATAGGGCTAATGAGAGATATGGCGCCTCGGACAAGGGACGCATGTATGTGGCAGTGTCAGTGTGATAAAGTCTGGCGGTTCATTACACGTGGTACCTGGTTCAAGAAATCTAGGTTGGCCATGAGGGAGACTGTTTTGCTGACGTGTTATTTTTATTATAGGTCCCCTATTAGTTTTTGCGCGCATGAGGCTGGAGTGAGCAAGAGAACGATGTTACGTTCATTTTCTTTTTGTAGAGCAGTTTGTTCTGAGTACATTTAGTGTAGGGATGAGTTGGGTAGGCCAGGCATGGTGGTTGCAATCGATGAGTCTTAGTTTGGGAAGAGGAAGTTTGGGAGGGGTACTTTCACGTTGGTCTTGGGTGTATGGGGCTGTTATTTTGGGGGTGAGTATGCTGACTGGGTTTTTAGGGTTTTGGAGGGCCATACTAAGAGGGAATTGGTGGGGTAGATTGAAGAATATATTGAGGAGGGGAGTACTGCTATTTTAGACGCATTTTTGTCGTATAGGGGTTGTCGACCAGAATCTTCGAGTTCAAAAATTATGAAACTGGGCCAGGCATTAGTTTGATAACGGGGTCTTTGTGGGGGGTCGGGTTAAATCAGCCATAGGAAGGAGGAAGAGGCACTCTTCTAACCTGCAATCTCATTTAGATGAGTGTTGCTGGCGCAAGAGCATCGCTGGGGATTATTGTAGTTTTCGTGTTTTGTTCAGGGCTGTGGGTAAGATGTATAGGGCGAGGGTGGTGAGTTGAGAGGGTTGGGTTTGTGTGGGCATTGAGGGGTGGGGATGGGTGGGGGGGAGAGGGTGAGGGTTTGTGGGTATTGGTTGTGGACTTACGGGGATGGGTTGTGGGTGGATTGCTTTATGATTAGGTTGTGTAGGGCCTGTTTTATTGCAGTTTTTGTTGATTTGTAAGGTGTGATTGATTTTTGTTTATTTTCTGTTTTTTTTATTTATTGGCAGCTTTTTTTTTGGGGGGGGGGGGGTATGAGATGGGTGGTTTGGGATTGGTTTATGGATGGTTTGGAAGTTTTTCTTGTTTATGTTTTGGTTGCATTCTTGCGTGCGTGTGGTTGAAGTGGCCAATTTAGAATGTATCGCCAGAATTTGTTGATGGTAAGTAATTTTTGTTTTCAGTTTATTCTAAATGAGTTGCAATGTTTTGTGTGTTTATGGTAGATTGATTGTGTTTTACTTTATGTAGTGATGTCCGATTTTTGGACTGTTGAGGTGTTGCGGTATTGGTTACATTTTTCGTAATTGTAGGGGTTGGTTTTTTGGTACTGACAGTTGCAGTTGAGCTATATAGGTCAAGGGAAGTGTCCGAGTCCAGTGCTTTTTGTTGGTGTAGTGGAATGCAGTAAATTTTTTTTTTGTCTGTTTACAAATCAAGCGGTGTTTATTTTATTGTTATTTAGCTTGTTCCTGTCCTAAGCCCCTAGTTCCCCGTGGTTGTCCCATTAGTTTCATTTTATTTTTGGAGTGAGATGCTATTGTGTTATTTGTATTTGTTTTCGCATTTGTTGGCACGTGTATGGAGGCGCTGAAAGTTCCCAGAGTGGATCGGGGTCCTTTGGTTTGGAGCCGAGTGGAGGGTCTCAACCAGAGGCTTCGTCGACTCTGTGACGGTCTTGGCCTGCAGATTTCTAGACTTGCACTATTGGGTGGGGAATTGTAGGACGCCCCTAGATAGGTCAGGGGTGCATTACACAAAGGAAGTGATTACTCGGGTAGCAGAGTACTTGTGGTATGTACATGGGTTTTTTTTAGGCTAGGCAGTAGTGCGAGGTGTCCGGATGAACACTCACCAGTCGACGTGCAGGCAGGGAAATCAGGACGCGCTCAGTGTAAAGACACTTCAGCTATCAAGATATCAGCAGTAAATTTTCAGAGTGTTCAGAATAAAATTCCTGAATTTACTGCCCTCCAGGAAGCGTGTGGCGCGCAAATTATTCTCGGGACTGAGACCTGGATGAACCGTGAGATAGGAAGTTCTGAAATATTTAGTGAGGGTTGGAACGTGTATCAGAAAGACAGATTAGACACCGTAAGAGGTGGTTTCTTCATTGCAGTTGACAAAAATATTGTGTCTACTGAGGTCGAAGTAGAGTGGGATTGTGAAGTTATCTGGACACATTTAACAGGGCTAGGAGAAATGAAGTTAATTGTTGGGTGTTATTACCGGCCACCTGGTTCCACCGTGACAGTTCTACAATCATTCAAAGGGAGTCTACACTCTGTATTGCAGAAGTACCCGGATCATGCTATATTAGTCGGAGGCGACTTCAACCTACCTAGTATAGACTGGGATGTCTATGGATTCATTACAGGTGGTACAGACAAGCCGTTGTGTGAATTACTTTTGAACACATCATCCGAAATCTGTCTTGAGGAGCTAAATTGACAGCCAACGTGTAATGGAAATATTTTAGATCTGGTAGCCACGAACAGACCGGACCTCATCGACGGTGTCAGTGTTGAGACAGGGATTAGTCATCATGATGTTGTCATTACTACTATGGTTTTACAAAAGTTAAAAAGTCAGTCAAGAAGGCTAGGAGAGTATTCTTACTAGAAAGAGCAGATAAGCAGTTGTTAGCATCCCACTTAGTAAATGAATCGTCTTCATTTAGTTCCGATACGATGGACGTGGAAGAATTATGGGCAAATTTTAAACACATTGTAAATCACATTGGAGGAGTATGTGCCGAAAAAGTGGGTTACGGAGGGAAAAGACCCACCGTGGTTTAACAGCGCAATTCGGAGAATGCTCAGGAAGCAAAGAACGTTGCACTCACAGTACAAGAAAGATTGGGAGAATGAGGACAGGCAAAAGTTAGTAGGGATTCATGCTGCTGCAAAAAGAGTGATGGGCGAAGCATACAACCACTACCACCGTCTTACCTTAGCAAAAGATCTTGCTGAAAACCCAAGGAAATTCTGGTCTTATGTAAAATCGTTAAGTGGGTCGAAGGCTTCCATCCAGTCACTCACTGATCAGTCTGGCCAGTCAACGGAAGACAGCAAAACGAAAGCTGAAATTTTAAATTTAGCATTTGAGAAATCTGTCACACAGGAGGATCTTACAAACATACCACCGTTTGAGTCTCATACAGATTCCCACGTGGAGGACATACTGATAGACATCCCTGGGGTTGTGAAGCAGCTGAATGGGTTGAAAATAAATAAATCGCCAGGTCCCGATGGGATTCCAATTCGGTTTTACAGAGCGTGCTCTACTGCATTGGCTCCTTACTTAGCTTGCATTTATCGTGAATCTCTTGCCCAACATAAAGTCCCAAGCGACTGGAAAAAAGCGCAGGTGATGCCTGTATATAAGAAGGGTAGAAGGACGGATCCTCAAAATTACAGACCAATATCCTTAACATTGGCTTGTTGCAGGATTCTGGAACATATTCTCAGTTCGAATATAATGAATTTCCTTGAGACAGAGAAGTTGCTGTCCATGCATCAGCACGGCTTTAGAAAGCATCGCTCCTGCGGCGAAATGCAACTTGCCCTTTTTTCACATGATATCTTGTGAACCATGGATGAAGGGTATCAGACGGATGCCATATTCCTTGACTTCCAGAAAGCATTTGACTCGGTGCCCCACTGCAGACTCCTAACTAAGGTACAAGCATATGGGATTGGTTGTTCCTAAGTATGTGAGTGGCTTGAAGATTTCTTAAGGAATAGAACCCAGTACGTTGTCCTCAATGGTGAGTGTTCATCGGAGGTGAGGGTATCATCTGGAGTGCCCCAGGGAAGTGTTGTAGGTCCGTTGTTGTTTTCTATCTACATAAATGATCTTTTGGATAGGGTGGATAGCAATGTAAGGCTGTTTGCTGATGATGCTGTAGTGTACGGGAAGGTGTCGTCGTTGAGTGACTGTAGGAGGATACAAGATGACTTGGACAGGATTTGTGATTGGTGTAAAAAATGGCAGCTAACTCTAAATATAGATAAATGTAAATTAATGCAGATGAATAGGAAAAAGAATACCGTAATGTTTGAATACTCCACTAGTAGTGTAGCGTTTGACACAGTCACATCGATTAAATATTTGGGCGTAACATTGCAGAGCGATATGAGGTGGGACAAGCACGTAATGGCAGTTGTGCGGAAGGCGGATAGTTGTCTTCGGTTCATTGGTAGAATTTTGGGAAGATGTGGTTCATCTGTAAAGGAGACCACTTATAAAACACTAATATGAGCTATTCTTGAGTACTGCTCAAGCGTTTGGGATCCCTATCAGGTCCGATTGAGGGAGGACATAGAAGCAATTCAGAGGCGAGCTGCTAGATTTGTTACTGGTAGGTTTGATCATCATCACGCGAGTGTTACGGAAATGCTTCAAGAACTCGGGTGGGAGTCTCTGGAGGAATGGAGGCGTTCTTTTCGTGAATCGCTACTGAGGAAATTTAGAGAACCAGAATTTAAGGCTGACTGCAGTATAATTTTACTGCCGCCAACTTATTTTTCGCGGAAAGACCACAAAGATAAGATAAGAGAGATTAGGGCTCATACAGACGCATATAGGCAGTCATTTTTCCCTCATTCTGTTTGGGAGAGAAGATGCTAGTTGTGGTACGAGATACCCTCTGCCACGCACCGTATGTGGATTGCGGAGTATGTATGTAGATGTAGAAGTTTCCACCATATAGATGACTTCATGGGTCAAAGCAGACAGGCGGAATTGGATGCTTATGTATTGCCAACAGTTCAACAGTCAAAGAGTAAATAGTTTTTTCTTCACTTGTGTTGCCATATTGTCCCTAGCTGCTTTACAATTCTTATAGGTATTTACATTCTGTTGTCACAACTACAAAAAATGCATGATTTTTCCACCAGACGTGTTTGACTTCATTGAGATAAAGCAACATCAGTGGTCTGTAATTAAGTCACTTACATTTAGCTTTTTCTATGAGTAATTATTGTTCTACATTTTGCATTATACAGGGAGTACATAAAGTCTGGGAACACTTTCAATTAGTTATTGCACAAGAACCAAGCATTGTACAAATATCATATATGTGTCATTTTGAAGAGAAAACCTGAAGTTCTTTCCTCATGTATACCACAACAGCATAGTTTGGTAATTTGCCAATAGTCAGCACTAGTCGCAAACATGGTGAGTTCAAGTGTACAGCGAGCTGTCTGTCTGTTGGAGTTCGACAAAAACAAGTGTTCTACAGCTGTTCAATGGATGTTCAGAACCAAATGTGGTAAGAAGCCACCAACAAGGAAGGCCATTTACCACTTGCACAACAAATTCGTTACAACAGGTTGCTTGTGCGTGGCAAAGAGAAGCGGATGTCCCAGTGTGAGTGAAGTGAATGTGGAGTGCGTACGAGACACATTCATAAGGAGTCCAAAGATATCGGTGTGTAGTGCATCCCGTGAACTCAAAATGGCTCCAATGAGAGTGTGGGATGTCCTCTGACAGAAGCTGTCTACAAAACTATTCAAATTGGAGCTAGTGAAGAAGCTCAATGACAACGACAAAGGCAAGCATTTTGAGCTTTGTTCGCAGTTGCAAGAATTGAATGGGGATGGCGTTGTTAATCGCTTAATTTTTAGTGACAAAGCCACTTTTCACACTAATGGCAAAGTGAACAGTCATAACTGTCGAATCTGGGGTAAAAGGCATCCACACGAATGCACTGAAATTGAGCGCGATTCCCCACAGGTTGTACCTTGCCACGGCAAAAACTGTAGGGGCCATTCTTCTCTGCCGAGAGCACTGCCACTGGATATTCCTACTTCGAAATGTTGCAGCAATGGCTAATGCCTCAAATGCAATTGGACTCTTTCTTTATCTTTCAACAGGACGGGGCTCCATTTTCATTGTGAAGTTCAGGAGTACTGAACACGGAGCTTCCGGATTGATGGATCGGCTGTGCTACAGAACGGGACAGCTGTTTCATGAAATGGGCGCCCCGATCACCAGATCTCACTTCGTATAACTTTTTTCTGTGGGGACCCATTAAAGATCTGGTGTATGCTTCGCCTCTACCAAGTGATGTAGCAGAGCTCCGAGAGAGAAAACAGGAAGCGACTGCCACAGTCAACGATGCCATGCTGAGATGGGTATGGCAAGAATTCGATTATTGTATTGACGTCTGCTGGGTCACTCATGGTTCGCATATCGAATGTTTGTAAAAAAACTTTTAGAGTGTCTCTTCAAAATGCAATATGTATGACATCTGTACAATGTTTAGTTCATGTGCAATAAATAACTGAAACTGTATCCGGACTTTATGTACACCATGTATTCTTCAAATCAATAAATATCCTTTGCTACACGCTTTTAAAAGTAGCCAATGTGTTAATTGGTGCCACATCTGAAACTGCCACTCCTGCTTCCCTAAAAGGCAGTCAGAGATTGTAACTCCTGATGATGGCGAACACAGCAATTGAAAGTTCAAGTGTTTTGTTCGAAGTGTCACGGCTTTTAAAATTATAAGATTTTATTGACGTAAAACCAAAGTCAAATGGAAAATGCAGTCCTTCTAAAAAATTGCTAATGAACATACAACATAAACAGCAAGGATCCCAACACACTTCCCGGGGCCAGACCTGAAGGTACTTCATCTGCTGATGACTCTCCAACAAGGATAACTTGTTGCGCCCTTCCTATAAAAAAAAAATCCCAATCCAGTTACAAATTTCACTCAATATATAGTACCCGTGGTCTAGGGGTAGCGTCTTTGATTCATAATCAAAACGTCTTCAGTCCCAGGTTCGATCCCCGCCATTGCCTAAATTTTGATAAATAATCATCATTGGCGGCCGAAGACTTCTGGCATAAGAAGTCTGCCTCATTCTGCCAACGGCCTTGTCAAAGAGGGCGGAGGAGCGGATAGAGGTTCAGGGCACTCTCTTGTCCTAGGGGTGGGAAATTGCCCCTAAAGGCGGAAGAATCAGCAATGATCAACGACATGAGGATACACGTAACGTGTATCCACAGGACATGTGGCCTGTAATTGAAGAAGTGTCATGATGATCTCTCCATTGGCAAAAGATTCCGGAATAGTCCCCCATTCGGATCTCCGGGAGGGGACTGCCAAGGGGGAGGTTACCATGAGAAAAAGATTGAATAATCAATGAAAGGATAACGTTCTACGAGTTGGGGCGTGGAATGTCAGAAGCTTGACATGGTAGGGAAACTAGAAAATCTGAAAAGGGAAATGCAAAGGCTCAATCTAGATATAGTAGGGGTCAGTGAAGTGAAGTGGAAGGAAGACAAGGATTTCTGGTCAAATGAGTATTGGGTAATATCAACAGCAGCAGAAAATGGTATAACAGGTGTAGGATTCGTTAGGAATAGGAAGGTAGGGCAGAGGGTGTGTTACTGTGAACAGTTCAGTGACCGGGTTGTTCTAATCAGAATCGACAGCAGACCAACACCGACAACGATAGTTCAGGTATACATGCCAACGTCGCAAGCTGAAGATGAACAGATAGGGAAAGTGTACGAGGATATTGAAAGGGTAATGCAGTATGTAAAGGGGGACGAAAATCTAATAGTCATGGGCGACTGGAATGCAGTTGCAGGGGAAGGAATAGAAGAAAAGGTTACAGGACAATAAGGGCTTGGGACGAGGAATGAAAGAGGAGAAAGACTAATTGAGTTCTGTAACAAGTTTCAGCTAGTAATAGCGAATACCCAGTTGAAGAATCTCAAGAGGAGGAGGTATACTTGGAAAAGGCCGGGAGATACGGGAAGATTTCAATTAGATTACATCATGGTCAAACAGAGATGCCGAAATCAGATACTGGATTGTAAGGCATACCCACGAGCAGATATAGACTCAGATCACAATATAGTAGTGATGAAGGGTAGGCTGAAGTTCAAGACATTAGTCAGGAAGAATCAATACGCAAAGAAGTGGGATACGGAAGTACTAAGGAATGACGAGATACGTTTGAAGTTCTCTAACGCTATAGATACAGCAATAAGGAATAGCGCAATAGGCAGTACAGTTGAAGAGGAATGGACATCTCTAGAAAGGGCCATCACAGAAGTTGGGAAGGAAAACATAGGTACAAAGAAGGTAGCTGCGAAGAAACCATGGGTAACAGAAGAAATACTTCAGTTGATTGATGAAAGGAGGAAGTACAAACATGTTCCGGGAAAATCAGGAATACAGAAATACAAGTCACTGAGGAATGAAATAAATAGGAAGTGCAGGGAAGCTAAGACGAAATGGCTGCAGGAAAAATGTGAAGACATCATACAGAAGAATGGAAAAGAAAATTGAGAATGTGCTAGGTGACGATCAGTTTGGCTTTAGGAAAAGTAAAGGGACGAGAGAGGCAATTCTGATCATCATCATCATCTTGGACAGTTTCCAGCCACTGGCTGGGTCTGTCGGGAACACAAGCCTCTCCATCGTGTTCTGTCTTTCCACCATTCCCCCTCTTCCACCTTCATCCAGTTCTCTCCTCTTCTTGTCACACATTCCTTCATTCCCTTCACCCATCTATCTCTTGGTCTTCCTCTGGGCCTCTTCCCCTCCAGTTGCAGATCAAACATCCTCTTTGGAATTCTTCCCTCATCCATTCTCTTCATGTGTCCATACCACTGCAGTCTTGATTTTTCTATCCTGTCCTGTACTGGTTCCTCCTTTAGTCTTTCCCTCACATACACATTTCGCAATCTGTCTCGTCTTGTTACACTCAACCTGCTCCTCTGGAACTGCATTTCACTAGCCTGTATTCTACTTTTGTCGCTTTTGTGCATTACCCATGTCTCACTTCCGTATGTCAATATGGGGACAAAGTAGGTTCGGTATATAATTCCCTTGGATTTCTGTGGCACCTCCTTGCTCCAAATAAGCCCCCTAATGCATTTGTAGAACTGCCCTGCTTTTCTGCACCTTTCATTTATTTCCATTGCGTTTCCCCCCTTACTTTCAATCATGCTTCCCAGGTACTTGAAGTTCTCTACCACTTGTAGTTTTTCCCCTCCACAAGTTATATCCACATTTGGCCTATTCTTCTTCCTTGTTGTGACAATTATTTCACTTTTCTTTGCAGAGAAATGCATTCCATATTGTGCTGCCGTTGCCTCCCATGCATTTAACTGCTCTTGCACCTCCTTCTCGCAATTTCCCCATAGCATCAGGTCATCGGCAAAAAGCACTGATTTCATTTTATGATCTCCAATTGCATCTGATACTTGGTGTAGGATTTCATCCATAACAATAATAAACAATAAAGGCGAAAGTGCACTTCCCTGTCGCAGCCCATTTTCCAGCTTGAACCATGCAGTACGTTCCCTCCCCACTTTCACACAACTCTCACTTTCCTCATACATTTTTCTGACTTTTCGTGTTATCTCTTCATCTATCCCTTTTGCGTTCAGCACATCCCAGAGCTTGTCCCTACAGATACTGTCATACGCCTTCTCAATATCTAAAAATGCCATGATTAAGTCCTTCCCGTACTCATAGTGCCTTTCCTGCAGTTGCCTTACTGCAAATATGAGGTCCGTTGTTGATCTTCCCGGTCTGAAACCGTACTGCTCCTCTTGCAGTCTACTTTCAATACTGCTTCTTATTCTCTTCTCCAGGATCTTTTCATAGATTTTTCCACAGTGGCATAGCAGGGTGATTCCTCTGTAGTTCTCACATCTCCTTTTATCCCCTTTCTTGAAGATCGGGACTATAATTCCTTTCTTCCAATCCTCAGGAATTCTGTTCTCCTTCCACACCACCCTCAGCACTCTGTATAGCCACTGGGTTCCTACTTCTCCTGCTGCTCGTATCATATCCACCGTTACTTCGTCCCAACCTGGTGCCTTGCCCCCTTTCATCCTCTTTATGGCTTCTTCCACTTCAATCCAAGTTAGATCATCAATTTCCCCACTATTATAATCGTCTGCTGCCTTAGGCTCTCCATCGCTGTTAGTTACCCGCTTGGCGGCATTCAACAGATCTTCAAAGTACTCCTTCCAAATCTTTTTGAGCTCATGCATTTCCTCCACAACTCTTCCATTATTATCCATGATCCTCAGGCACTCGCTTCTGTCGTTCCTCTTATTTCTTACCATGGTGTAAAGTACCTTTTTGTTCCCTTCACTGTCCTCTTCTAACATTCTTGTCCATTTTTCCATCCACTTCTTCTTCTCCCCCCTTACTATGGTCTCTGCCGCTTTCTTGCTTTCCTTATATTTTACCCTAGCTTCCTCTGTTCGGGTTAGGCAATTCTGATGTTACGGCTAATAATGGAAGCAAGGCTAAAGAAAAATCAAGACACTTTCATAGGATTTGTCGACCTGGAAAAAGCGTTCGACAATATTAAATGGTGAAAGCTGTTCGAGATTCTGAAAAGAGTAAGCTATAGGGAGAGATGGGTCAAATACAATATGTACAACAACCAAGAGGGAATAATAAGAGTGGACGATCAAGAACGAAGTGCTCGTATTAAGAAGGGTGTAAGACAAGGCTGTAGCCTTTCGCCCCTACTCTTCAATCTGTACATTGAGGAAGCCATGATGGAAATAAAAGAAAGGTTCAGGAGTGGAATTAAAATACAAGGTGAAAGGATATCAAGGATACGATTCGCTGATGACATTGCTATCCTGAGTGAAAGTGAAGAAGAATTAAATGATCTGCGGAACGGAATGAACAGTCTAATGAGTACACAGTATGGTTTGAGAGTAAATCGGAGAAAGACGAAGGTAATGAGAAGTAGTAGAAATGAGAACAGCGAGAAACTTAACATCATGATTGATGGTCACGAAGTCAATGAAGTTAAGGAATTCTGCTACCTAGGCAGTAAAATAACCAGTGACGGACGGAGCAAGGAGGACATCAAAAGCAGACTCGCTATGGCAAAAAAGGCATTTCTGGCCAAGAGAAGTCTACTAATATCAAATACCGGCCTTAATTTGAGGAAGAAATTTCTGAGGATGTACGTCTGGAGTACAGCATTGTATGGTAGTGAAACATGGACTGTGGGAAAACCGGAACTGAAGAGAATCGAAGCATTTGAGATGTGGTGCTATAGACGAATGTTGAAAATTAGGTGGACTGATAAGGTAAGGAATGAGGAGGTGCTACGCAGAATCGGAGAGGAAAGGAATATGTGGAAAACACTGATAAGGAGAAGGGACAGGATGATAGGACATCTGCTAAGACTTGAGGGAATGACCTCCATGGTACTAGAGGGAGCGGTAGAGGGCAAAAACTGTAGAGGAAGACAGAGATTGGAATACGTCAAGCAAATAATTGAGGACGTAGGTTGCAAGTGCTACTCTGAGATGAAGAGGTTAGCACAGGAAAGGAATTCGTGGCGGGCCGCATCAAACCAGTCAGCACACCAATGACACAAAAAAAAAAAAATAATAATAATAATAAGCAATATTTTATACAAAAAAAAAACAGCTGGAGAAAATTAAAGAAAAATAAAATTCCTCATATGATAATGGAAATGACATGGACAGGGATTCGAAATGAAATTAAAAAATAAATACGTTTAAAACCAAATTACACAGATAAAAATAAAGACCACAACCATTTAGATTAAGATTATTATAAAAAAAACACGCCACTGATATTGAAACCACAGCCTGCAATTTACGAGTGCAGAGCATTCATCACATTTGTTACGCGAAACTTCTTCGAGTGTGTATAAAATTTCAAGCTCGCAACGTTCTTTTACACAAGTGTTACTTGCAAGATGGGGTACATAGGGGTGTAATGGACAGTTACATAGATCTTTTTGAGATCTACAATTTAATATATAATTTACATTAGGGAACACAACAAATGAACTTTGCTGATGTAAATGAAGGATTTTGGAGAAAATTTGCCGTCTGTGCACTATTTCGCAAGAATTACATCAAAATTACCAAGTATTAAAAATGTATAATTCAAAGATATATACATAAAACACCCACATTCGCCAGTTTTGTGCTTTGTATTCGCTCCACCAGTGACTTCAAACAACGAAAATGGTGACTGCTTGTAAACTGTAAAATACATTGACAGAACAAAAAAATAGAACACCTGCAAAGATGACGTAGGTTTTGGTCCGATAACGGCATATGCCACCTGAGGGAAAGTAGATGTACTGATAATGGTTTCAATATTGTCCTCCAGCAGATGGTATAGTGGCGTTGGCTATCAGAGCTCCGTCTGTGTACCCTTTAACCTGCCAGTGGTTTGGCCTTATGCTAGTCGTATATGGAAGTGTATATATTTTGACTATTGTAACATCATCATCATTCACCCCCATTTTGGTTGGAGGAAGGCAATGGCAAACCCCCTCTGCTAGAACCTTGCCTAGTCCGTGGTGCAGGTCTCCCACACCATCCCCTACGCTCCTAGGAGTATGGTACCTCATAATCATAATCATCATCATCATCAACAACATTGAAATTGGTGGTTTAGTCAATAGTAAGTTATTACTATAGGTTAATATTATTGCATATTATTAATATACATTGACAACAATAAAATGGTTCAAATGGCTCTGAGCACTATGGGACTTAACATCTCAGGTCATCAGTCCCCTAGAACTTAGAACTACTTAAACCTAACTTACCTAAGGACATCACACATCCATGCCCGAGGCAGGATTCGAACCTGCGACCATAGCGGTCGCGCGGTTCCAGACTGAAGCGCCCAGAACCGCTCGGCCACCAGCGGCCGGCTCCACCCAAGGCTTTCAGTATGTCATACCAATTTACCTATTAAACGGAAAGCCACCACTCTAATCACGGTCCTGCATTGCCTGATCTGACTCCAGGATGCACTCTTAAAGAAAGTCAGCAGCCTTGTGTGTCATCCCTGACCAGTGTAAACAAGCCGAAAACAACTACAAGTATAAACTTGCCCAAGGGGGAACACAGCGGCAGTCTTGTAAATAAAATTATTTTATTGCATTCTTCAGACTAGGCTCACACAAACGGTATCACAAACCATTTTGACTTCTTACCAAGTCATCGACAACTCTGTTTAAAAAGGAAGACAAAGACAACAGTAAAATACTAGGAAATCAAATTTAAAAATTTAAACTGACTTTTTACGCATCTACATGTATTTGAATATATTACTACGTAACTCACCAGGGTGAAGAGGTACTTGCAATGTAAACATGTGATCTATTCCATCCAGGAGAATACTGACATAAACCGTAACAACAAAAATTCTCTTTATTACAAATCTGATTACTAGTTCTATTAGCTGAAACATTATTATTATTTTTTTAATTTGATGTTCCATATTTATGTTAATAAGCACTGGAACTGTCCGAAATTTCAGCTTATAGTTACCATGAAAAATTAATTTCTTAAAGCAACTTAACAAAACTTTGTTATTAGGTAAATATCTCTGAAATACATCTAGTATCTTAAACCAGTCCATTTCAATAGTTTTTACTGAACTGATTTAATTAGTAAGGTCACCAGCATGATTTTTTTAAACCTAAAAGTTGTTTTTCAGCACCGAAGTAATTTTAGGGAAGGCTGAAAATACACATGCAATATAGATTTATGAGATAAACAGAAGTCTCACAGCAGGAACAAAATGTGTTCATTTTAACATAATTTGATAATGGAACCAGATTGACATACATGCAATAATAAAATATCAAATGGAGTAATGGAATGACATTTATACAGCCTGTTTGAGGAGTGACTGCAGAAAGGCGAGCTAATAATCATGTTTACTACAAATTTATATAATAGAGGGAAACATTCAACGTGGGAAAAATATATCTAAAAACAAAGATGATGTGACTTACCGAACGAAAGCGCTGGCAGGTCGATAGACACACAAACAAACACAAACACACACACAAAATTCAAGCTTTCGCAACAAACTGTTGCCTCATCAGGAAAGAGGGAAAGAAGAAAGGATGTGGGTTTTAAGGGAGAGGGTAAGGAGTCATTCCAATCCCGGGAGCGGAAAGACTTACCTTAGGGGGAAAAAAGGATGGGTATACACTCGCACACACACACATATCCATCCACACATATACAGACACAAGCAGACATCTCACAAGCAGACATATTTAGATATGTCTGCTTGTGAGATGTCTGCTTGTGTCTGTATATGTGTGGATGGATATGTGTGTGTGTGTGTGTGTGTGTGTGTGTGTGTGTGTGTGTGTGTGTGTGTGTGTGTGTGTGTGTGTGTGTGTGCGAGTGTATACCCATCCTGTTTTCCCCCTAAGGTAAGTCTTTCCGCTCCCGGGATTGGAATGACTCCTTACCCTCTCCCTTAAAACCCACATCCTTTCTTCTTTCCCTATTTCCTGATGAGGCAACAGTTTGTTGCGATAGCTTGAATTTTGTGTGTGTGTTTGTTTGTGTGTCTATCGACCTGCCAGCGCTTTCGTTCGATAAGTCACATCATCTTTGTTTTTAGATATATTTTACTACAAATTTACAATGAAATGAGTTAATGGATTCATTCTACATGTAGAACATGGTTATTTATTTTGAAAAACAATCTTTCTTTTCCCATACCTTGAGCTAACTAATTACTTTCTGCAGGAAACACTGAAAATGCCAAATTACAAATAAACTCAATATAGCAAAAAAAAAAAAAAAAAAAGTTTAATTTCCTATTTAGTGCAAAAGAATGTTGGCTACCTTTGCTGTGACTTAGGCCAAAATGATAGAGGCATTTTTATGTATTGCACTGTTAGAAACATACTATAGTGATGGTACACCCATCAATTTAAGCAGTGTTTCCTCATTGCCAAGTTGACATTTTTTCAGAGAATGCTAGGGAACAAACAGTTCTCCACCACATCACACTGCAAAGGTGTCGTGGATGGGATTGGTGGAACTGTAAAGTCTGCAGTCTTCAATATCTGCAAAGTTGGGAAACACATACTATCTGCTGCTGAAGACTTTAAAAAATTACAAGTGAAAGATGTTACAGTATAACCGTTTTTCTCTCTGACCAGTAAACTGCAGAGAATAAAGAGGAATTAGATCAAATATGGATGTGAATAGTCCCAACACAGCAGATGAAAACTATCCGTGTTGTTACACCTATTTCTTCTTTTATTATTGAGTACCAATATTACTCACTATCCCCCCAGAGGTCTGCACACCATTTCAAAAAGCAACTTTAGTCACAACAAATCTGTAAGACCTGATTAATCATAGTGTCTTGCTCCAAGGGGCTTTTGTTCTGCGTGCCTATGCCAGAAAAAAAGTCAAGACTTTTTGTAGAGCAGGTGATTTATGTTGAAGATGATGACATTTCCCTCAAAGGAAGAGAAAGACTGGGTGGAAAAAAGACCAAACTGTAGAGAAACAGGCTTCAACTACTGTAGACCAGAGGAACAAGTACCACTTTTCCCACATAACAGCAATTCAGAATGAAACTAGTAATTTTTCAAGTGATGTCATCCAGTTACTAGGAGGTGTCATTTCATTATTGATCTTTTTTTAAAAAATTTCAATAGTGAAATATATGTTTAATGCATTTATTTTCCATACAGATAAGAACAAAATGCATATCTGAATTACGTAATTATGATAGCAGATTTGGAAATACGGAAGCGTCCGATCCCACCTGTCTGCTTTGACCCATGACGTCACAAATATGGCGGAAACAAAAACAAACACACACACACTTTCCACAAGAAGCCTAATGACACTAACGAGACAAGCGCGGGAAATAGGGTGTTTTGGGTGGGGGGGGCAAACTAAATATAAACAAATTTAGACGCCTTGCGTAGCTACAACGTGTAAGTGAAGACAGCCATGCATGAATACCCACCCACCTCCCCAGGGGTCGTAACCCCTGCAACCCATAGAAGATAAAGATGCTTCAGTAGCTGATTAGCGTTTTTTTCTTTTTTTTAAAAAAATCTCACGGGATAGAACGAACAGATCAGAAAGATAAATATAATGAACTAAAACAGAAATTGGAGGAAACAGATAATTAAAATAAGTAATAAGTGTTTTTAAATTTAAAAAAAAAATCTCACGAGACAGAACGAACAGATCAGAAAAGTAAATAAAATAAAACAGAACTGGAGACAGCCACACTCAAACCAAACTCCGCGCCGTCATGACGTCACACACGACAACACCCTTACGTCACGGGTCAAAGCCAACGCGTGGGATCGGACGCTTCTGTCGACCCGCAGATTTTTATATATTTATTTTAAATACACAACTCTCACTATATGAAAGAAATAAACTGTTTTGGTAAGAAAATTATATTTCATTGCTTAACTCTAGACAGTACAATAAAACCATTTGTCCTTATTATGTTTCTTCATGAAACTTCCTGGCAGATTAAAACTGTGCGCCCGACCGAGACTCGAACTCGGGACCTTTGCCTTTCGCGGGTAAGTGCTCTACCAGTTGAGCTACCGAAGCACGACTCACGCCCGGTACTCACAGCTTTACTTCTGCCAGTTTGGAAGGTAGGAGACGAGGTACTGGCACAAGTAAAGCTGTGAGTACCGGGCGTGAGTCGTGCTTCGGTAGCTCAGATGGTAGAGCGCTTGCCCGCGAAAGGCAAAGGTCCCGAGTTCGAGTCTCGGTCGGGCACACAGTTTTAATCTGCCAGGAAGTTTCATATCAGCGCACACTCCGCTGCAGAGTGAAAATCTCATTCTGGATGTTTCTTGATATTTATTTTTAAATGAAAAAAAAAAAAAATCTTAATTGATTGTCACTCTGTTATGCATGGAACTGCTCACATTTGTTTTCTGATTGATAGTTTTAATACCATTTGTGTGACCTGGAGCTGAAAAACAGAATAAAAGATTTTCGAAAACAACTATAGTTGCCTAAGATATTATAACACAAGCAATTAAAAGCCGTAACTGAAGCACAATGTCACATGGAGGACACAGTGTCCCATCCGTACATCTGAAAGAACTGTGTGTTGAAATGTTTTCCACAAATTCCAATAACCTCAAAGCTTTTAACAAACTACATTCATGTTCATTTAAAAAAATCCTTTGATATTTTAATTATAGTCCTATAATTACTAAGTTTGTTCATATTATGCCATTATTTGTATTTCATGGCAGGAAGTTTATGTGGGCTACATTAGGGCCTATTTGTTTTCTCATGTTACTGTGCTTCATACTGACAAGTTTATCTGCAACACAACACATCTCAGAGCAGACCATGAAATGTTACTGTATACAATTGTCGTTTTGTCTGGATGACAATATGCCCCAATTATTACGAATTTCATGAAACCATTCCTAAAATTTTGCACATAGTCTTACTTTTGTATGGGCTACACTACCAACTGTCTGATATTCATCACAAGTCAAATCCAATGGGTGGGATCGGACACTTCGGTCGACCCAGGCAAGTTCCTTCTAAGAAGCCCCGCAATTAAGAGTTAAAAGGATAAAATTATATTTTGCACTTCGTGTCACTTGACACCTTGAAGTTAACATTGGTCCTAAAGTTTGCGCACAAATGGCAGATTGCAGATACACATCATTTGCAAGTTTTATTGTTAATGCACCACATTGTTACATGTTTTTGTAGGGGAGAGGGGGTGACTCCTACAGGGGAGCAAAACCTTCCTTGTATAAATGTTTGCTTCAGGTTCTTCTTTCTTTGAGGACGGAATTAGGAATGACACACACATGAACAACTGTTTTTTATATAGCCTAACACTGAAAACAAACAAAACTAAATCAAGTAGAATGCTTACTATAATGCATGTAATATCTGCATAGGTAGGCCATAAAGAGTGATACATCTGGCACCAAGCAATACTGGAACTTCTCTTGTACAAACATGATTTCACTATGGGCCAAGTATCATAACATGGTAATAATACCAAAGACATAATTTAATGTAACTAACCTCGTCGATTCTGTATATACATGATGCTCTTGCTATCTGCCCGGCTAAATATGTTCTCAGTTCTTGACTCTGAGCATTTTCCAAAATAGTACCTGGCACAGCTATGCTAACAGTAGGCAACTCAATCAACGATAATGATATTTTATCATCTTCCGCTAGCTTGTCTTTGTCAGGTGGCGCGTTCTTCTCTTCGTTACATTTCTTCGCAAGTTTCAACAATTTTTCCTGTTTTCGAACTTTCTTGAGAAGTTTGTGTTTTCGTCGCTCTTCCGTTTTACTTTGAGCTTGAGTAGGTGACATGTCTCCCAAGCTAATATAGAAATTCACGCGAACAAAAGTTTACACTTAATGGCACACGACTAATTAACACCGAACAAACAATCCAACATTGGTACTACAATTACATAACTACAAACATTATAAAAACGAACATAATACTGCATCCCACGTGCTATGCACGCACTAAACACCACCACATGCTTGCGTCCTTACTACGCAGTTGGCACTACGTGATTACGAAAACAACGCTGTCGAAGTCTATATTCAATTGTTCACGCAGAGCAGTGCTGCCACACGTCGCCAGTACGCGGCTGTAACGTAACGCGTGCATCGAACGATATATATCGACCACCCACTCTCGTGGCGATAAATGTGGATACTATTTATTGCGATGGCTAGGGTGACGACTAAAAACGAATGCAAAATTAATTAAAAACGAAACTAACAACTTCACTTAGTTGCCTCGTCAACCATGTCTTCTCCATTGGCTACTCCACAGTTTGTATACGTCGCAGGAAGCAATCCTTGTTTCCCGTAAGCTGGATACACTCCAGCAAGACCACCTACAAAACATAAGCCCAGTTCTATATATAGTACAGTGAAGGTTGAACGTTCCCACGCAACCGAGAATTGTGGAAATACAGGTACCAAACGAGCTAACTAATTTGACACTCGACGTGGTGTCTGATGCAAGCGATCGTAAAGGTATTTCCCATTTACAGCCCGCTTCCATCAGCCATCACGCCGAATATCAACTTAGTTTGAGCGAATATTACTGTAAGAGGTACAGTTCGTCCCTGTCGGCCTTAACTTTTAATCCATGATTTCACAGATTTCCACAAGTACTCCATATTCTGTGTATGGGTAGATGGATCGTCTGAAGAGACAAATTCCACAGAATGACTTATAAATTCCTTCTTTCTTCAGGGTGTTGTAGGACTTAAAGGCATCTGATATCACTTTGGTCTCTGATAAGATGAAGTGTTTTCTGAGAGACACTTAAGTATTTTTGTCTCTCGAACTATAAAGCGTTTCCAGGATTCCCTTTCGGTGGCTCCAAAGATCCATATGTGTACAATTTCATTTTTTAGTGGTTGTCCTTTCTCGTATTTCCGAGTGACTCTTCGCGATTCGTCTATTCCAACCATCTTGTTTTGTCCACCGAAATGAACAGTCATTCATGATTATCACTTAGCCGACTCCCCAATAAAATCCATACTAGTTTACAAAAGGTGTTTGTCGATAACTCAGCTTCCGAAGCGGTCGCTTGTAGGGTATAATCTCCTCCTCGACGAGTGACTGAACTAATGCTCTTTTCAATGGTCAACTTACACTTGTTGTCGAACTGTATATTTTTCCTTGTCGATGCCTTTTTCAGACACCGCGCGCAGTCTAAATGAAATGGGAAGTCAGCATCAGCATTTTTTTGCTTAGTTTCAACAGTTGTCTCCATGACAGTTCATATAATTCTTGAAATCGTAATTTGGCAGCGATCCCTATTCCCAACAGAAATCTGAAAGAGATTGAGCGCTACACAAACGACGAATTAAGTTTCGCCAGGTAAGAGAATCGTGACTCGGGATTACAGCGGCTTCACTCATTCCTATTCACAACGCTAAAAGTTACACGATTCCCTCTTGGCAATGCTTTAAACACTTTCCATATCTCCCGCCACGACAGCCGTCCGCTCGATGTGTTTCATTATTCGATATATATGGTTCGGAGACCGCACGTTTCGTAGGCAACTGTTCTTGGAAACAACCCTATATTCGACTGTTTATGCAGAGCAGTATTGCCATTCATAGCTAGAACGTGTTCTCGTATGATCGCCTGTGGTTCATGATATCGACAGAACTTTCCATTTTTCACAGAGAGTAGTGAAATAACATAAGGAACACTGACTGAATACGTACACTTCGCCATGGGTCAAACATCATTCGCGCTGTCCTTCTCTGTAACATTAATATCTCCTGTTAGCCTTATTTGGTAAAGAGTGGGTCGCTCAAGTGATTTATAATCAATCTCCTTTGTAGACTGGTGGTAGTTTACCAGTATTCTACCAATATAGTGAACTCTACCAGCTGCTTTACCCACTATTGAGCCTATGTGATCATTCCATTTCATATCCCTACAAAGTGATACACACAGATATTTGTATCAGTTAGCCGATGCCAGCTGTGGCTCATTGATGTTATACTCATAGGGTACTACGTTTTTTCGTTTTGTGAAGTGCACAATTTTACATTTCTGCACACTTAAAGCAAGTCACCAACCTTTGTTCTTCTTTGAAATCGTATCAAGATCTGACTGATTATTTCTGCATCCTCTTTCAGACAGTGCTTCTTTATGGATAACTGTATCACATACAAACAGTCTGAAGTTATTATTAATACTGTCTGGAAGGTCATTAATATACAACATGAACAGCAAGGGTCCCAACACACTTCCCTGGGGTAAATCTGAAGTTACATTTATATCTAACGATCATGCTTCATCTAAGATACACTATGTGATCAAATGTGTCCAGACACCCCCTAAAACATACGTTTTCCATATTAGGTGCATTGTGCTGCTACCTACTGCCAGTAGTCCCTATTAGTGACCTCAGTAGTCATTAGACATCGTGAGTTAGCAGAGTGGGGCGCTCCGCGCAACTCACAGACTTCGAACGTGGTCTGGTGGTTGGGTGTCACTTCTGTCATACAGCTGTACGCGAGATTCCCACACTCCTAAGCATCCCTAAGTCCACTGTTTTCGATGTGATAGTGAAGTGGAAACGTGAAGGGACACGTACAGCACAAATGCGTAAAGGCCGACCTCATCTCGTGACTTACAGAGTCCGCCGACAGTTGAAGAGGGTCGTAATGTGTAATAGGCAGACATGTATCCAGAACATGACACAGGAATTCCAAACTGCACAGGATCCACTGAAGGTACTATGACAGTTAGATGGGAGGTGAGAAAACTTGCATTTCATGGTCGAGCGGCTGCTCATAAGCCACACAACATACCGGTAAATGCCAAGCGACACCTCGCTTGGTGTAAGGAGCGTAAACATTGGCCGATTGAACAGTGGAAAAACGTTGTATGGAGTGACGAATCACGGCACACAAAGTGTCGATTCGATGGCAGGGTGCGGGTATGGCGAATGCCCAGTAAACGTCATCTGCCAGCATGTGTAGTGCCAACAGTAAAATTCGGATGCGGTGGTGTTATGGTATGGTCGTGTTTCTTATGAAAAGGGCTTGCATCCATTGTTGTTTTGCGTAGCACTATCACAGCACAGACCTACACTGAGGTTTTAAGCACCTTTTTGCTTCCCACTGTTGAAGAGCAATTCGGGGATGGCCATTGCATGTTTCATCACGATCGAGCACCTGTTTATAATGCACGGCCTGTGGCGGAGTGGTTACACGACAGTAACATCCCTGTAATGGACTGGCCTGCACAGAGTCCTGACCTGAATCCTATAGAACACTTCTGGGATGTTTTGGAAAGCCGACTTCGTGCCAGGCCTCGCCGACTGACATCAATACCTCTCCTCAGTGCAACACACAGTGAAGAATGGGCTGTCATTTCCCAAGAAACCTTCCAGCACCTGATTGAACGTATGCTTGCGAGAGTGGAAGCTGTCATCAAGGCTAACGATGGGGTCAACACCATATTGAATTCCAGCATTACCGATGGAGGGCGCTACGAACTTGTAAATCATCTTCAGCGAGGTGTCAGGATACTTTTGATCACATAGTGTAACATGTTGTATCCCCTCTGTCAAAAAGTCCTCAATCCAGTTACAAATCTCACTTGATAACCATATCACCAAACATTTGACAACAAGTGTAGTCATGGTACCGAGTCAAAAACTTTCCGGAAATCCTCTAATACTCAATCTACCTGACTGCCTTAATTCAAGGCTTTCAGTACTGAAAGCCTTGAATTAAGGCAGTCGTGTGAGAAAAGTGCGAGTTGAGATTCACATGATCAATCTTTTTGGAATTCATGGTGGTTGGCATTATGGAGGCCATTCTGTTCAAAGTACCTCATTATGATTGAGATCATAATATTATCTACGATTCTACAACAAATCGATGTCAAGGACATTGGACGGTAGCTTTGTGGATCACTTCTACTACCCTTCTTGTCGATGGTCGTGACCTGTGTTTTCTTCGAAGTACTAGGCACAGTTTTCTGTTCGAGAGCTCTGCGATAGACTGTAGTTAGAAGAGGGGCTAACTCAACCGCAAATTCAGCATACTATCTGATAGTGTTCTATCAGGCTCTGAAGCTTTGTTAAACTTTGACAATTTCAGTTGCTCTTCAACTTCACTGTCACTACTCCTGATTTCAGTGGGTACAAAGATTAAATTGGGGAAATTCTCCTGGGTTTTCCTTTGTAAAGGAACATTTGAAAACAGAGTTAAGCGTTACAGTTTTGGTTTGCCACCCTCAGTTCTCTAGGGACCGGACACTAACTTTGGTGCCACTAACAGCCTTTACATATGACCAGAATTTCTTTGGGTTTAGTGAAAGATCACTTGACAGTATTTTGCTATAGTATTCACTGAAGTCTTCAGAACTGTTGTAGTGGGTACATAGCGATCAGGTGCATGGTCAACTGTTGATTTAAATCTGAGCGATAGTTCCTCTACATGTCTCTGTCCTGTGCTGAAAGTTTCAAGTTCCTCACTAAGGTATGACACTACTGATTTTTTATCTAGTTTACTGAACATCTTTTATATACACTCCTGGAAATGGAAAAAAGAACACATTGACACCGGTGTGTCAGACCCACCATACTTGCTCCGGACACTGCGAGAGGGCTGTACAAGCAATGATCACACGTACGGCACAGCGGACACACCAGGAACCGCGGTGTTGGCCGTCGAATGGCGCTAGCTGCGCAGCATTTGTGCACCGCCGCCGTCAGTGTCAGCCAGTTTGCCGTGGCATACGGAGCTCCATCGCAGTCTTTAACACTGGTAGCATGCCGCGACAGCGTGGACGTGAACCGTATGTGCAGTTGACGGACTTTGAGCGAGGGCGTATAGTGGGCATGCGGGAGGCCGGGTGGACGTACCGCCGAATTGCTCAACACGTGGGGCGTGAGGTCTCCACAGTACATCGATGTTGTCGCCAGTGGTCGGCGGAAGGTGCACGTGCCCGTCGACCTGGGACCGGACCGCAGCGACGCACGGATGCACGCCAAGACCGTAGGATCCTACGCAGTGCCGTAGGGGACCGCACCGCCACTTCCCAGCAAATTAGGGACACTGTTGCTCCTGGGGTATCGGCGAGGACCATTCGCAACCGTCTCCATGAAGCTGGGCTACGGTCCCGCACACCGTTAGGCCGTCTTCCGCTCACGCCCCAACATCGTGCAGCCCGCCTCCAGTGGTGTCGCGACAGGCGTGAATGGAGGAACGAATGGAGACGTGTCGTCTTCAGCGATGAGAGTCGCTTCTGCCTTGGTGCCAATGATGGTCGTATGCGTGTTTGGCGCCGTGCAGGTGAGCGCCACAATCAGGACTGCATACGACCGAGGCACACAGGGCAAACACCCGGCATCATGGTGTGGGGAGCGATCTCCTACACTGGCCGTACACCACTGGTGATCGTCGAGGGGACACTGAATAGTGCACGGTACATCCAAACCGTCATCGAACCCATCGTTCTACCATTCCTAGACCGGCAAGGGAACTTGCTGTTCCAACAGGACAATGCACGTCCGCATGTATCCCGTGCCACCCAACGTGCTCTAGAAGGTGTAAGTCAACTACCCTGGCCAGCAAGATCTCCGGATCTGTCCCCCATTGAGCATGTTTGGGACTGGATGAAGCGTCGTCTCACGTGGTCTGCACGTCCAGCACGAACGCTGGTCCAACTGAGGCGCCAGGTGGAAATGGCATGGCAAGCCGTTCCACAGGACTACATCCAGCATCTCTACGATCGTCTCCATGGGAGAATAGCAGCCTGCATTGCTGCGAAAGGTGGATATACACTGTACTAGTGCCGACATTGTGCATGCTCTGTTGCCTGTGTCTATGTGCCTGTGGTTCTGTCAGTGTGATCATGTGATGTATCTGACCCCAGGAATGTGTCAATAAAGTTTCCCCTTCCTGGGACAATGAATTCACGGTGTTCTTATTTCAATTTCCAGGAGTGTATTTCTGCTTGTTTTAGTTGTTTTTTGTACTTTGGTCATCATTGTTACCACAACTCATGGGTACTGATAATAGTTCCAATGTGGACATCATCAAAGGGATCCGGTCTATTTCTTGCCTTTAGATCCAATATACTTCCATCGTGAGTGGAGTTCTGAACTATCTGGTTTAGGTAGTTTTCAGAGAAGGCATTTAGTAATGTTTCACAGGATGTCTTACCACACCCACCACTGACAAAACTGTAATTTTTCCAATTGATCGTTGGATAATTAAAGTCTCCACCTATGATTACAGAATGAGTGGGGAACTTACGTAGAAGTGAACTAGAGGTTTCCTCTAAATTTTTGGTTACATTGGGAAATGAATCTGGTGGGTGAAAGAAGGATCCAGTTATCATTTTATGCCCACCACTGATAAAGAGTCTTGCCCAAACAGTCTTACATGCAGTTTCACATCTTGGTTGGTTGGTTGGTTGTTTGGGGAAGGAGACCAGACAGCGTGGTCATCGGTCTCATCGGATTAGGGAAGGAAGTCGGCCATGCCCTTTCAGAGGAACCATCCTGGCATTTGCCTGGAATGATTTAGGGAAATCACGGAAAACCTAAATCAGGATGGCCGGACGCGGGACTGAACCGTCGTCCTCCCGAATGCGAGTCTAGTGTCACATCTAGGTGAGTTTGAGTTACTTGTCTATTGCTACAAATACACCACCTCCATTTTCCATTAGCCTATCCTCTTGATATACAATTAAATTTTTCCAAAACTCTCACTACTATCAATTTCAGGGTGCAACCAACTTTCTGTATCTAGTATTATGGAAGCTTCACTGCTAATCAGGAGCACTTCGAACTCTGAAACTTTGTTGTTCCAAATTCACTAGTCACTTGATATTCGTTTCGATACGTTTAGGTAATGTAGACAGTATTATCAATTATGACAATAAACACCTTAGTTTCAAAATATTGTCCATCTGTTAGATTTTATCCAACTTCATCAAGTGTAGTAGATGGATGGACTTCTTTTTCACTTGCGTTGTCCTGATGTCTATTGCTTGTATTCTTCACAGTTGGTCAGCACTTTGGCTTTTGCTTCAATATCTGATAACATGGGCTGCACTGCATGGACCTACCCATTTAACGATTTACAAAGAGTGTATCCCATGTTATGGTGTTGACCAGCCAACTCCAGAGAAGCGATAGTCACTTGCAAGTATTCCAGTGTTCCCTTTTCCAACTTATCCATCTTCGAAACTACACCATAAGCCTTATTACAACACTCTGCCTTCTGATTCATATCATCAGATATCTCTTCCAAAACTTGCTTGATAGTGGTAAAACGACATACATGTGCCTTGTAGTATCCACTCAGGCTGACCACATAATGTCCGATAACCTTTTCAAACTTTGAATTTTTGAACTAGTTTCTTTCAATGTTTTTAAACGAAGACTTCATCGGTAAGCAGAAGTGGAAGAAAAAGTAGTTTCTGTACAGCATTCTGCAGTGCACTTGAAACCCAAATATAATGAATGCACAGATCAGGGAATGTATTTTCTGTAATTTCTTCATTTGTGCTTCTAAGTCGGTGCACTTCCCATTAATTTGGCCAGCATTGTCATAGCTTTGCCCACGACTAACTTTGATGTCAGGTCAGTCTTGTTTTAAAAATCTTGTAAGCTTTAGGCGACTTGCTAAGCGGCATTCTATGTCCAAGAACCTCACAAATCTGTCCACTTGTCCAAATGGCAGAACATAATGCACTATCAGGATCAGTTAGCCTACGTGCATTATATCTAGAGTGGAATCCAATGAAACATAATAATATTACATCTTTTAGTTTCACAAATAATATGATGTTTTGGACGAATATTATATAATTATGTCCATTTTCTTAATTTGTAAGAATCTATATACTATAGGCAAGAAAAATATCAAATTTCGGTATTAATTATAATAAATATAAATGTTTTCCATTGTAAGGTGGTCCACCAATTCAGTACACCAAAACGAAAGACCCCATTCTGCTGAAGCTTATAACTGCAATAATTCGATCTAAGAGTGTCCGCCAATATTTTTGTTCGGCCTCCATTTGACTCACAAAGTGAGAATCGACACAAGCATCCTTGTTTTTTGCGAACTAACAACGAAATTAATGCTTTCCTGCGTGAAATGCTTTCCTCATGACTTTCCAACAAAGTATTCGCGTTCTTCCAGACGTCTGATCCATCTTTCGTATACTGCGACGAACCGCCTGAAATCGTAACTTTGGAAAGAAATCAGAGAAGTTTTCCTTTAGATTTTGAATAACGCAACCAATCTTTCACATGAGTTTTATTCGATACTTTATGTCTATACATGAAAAATAACTTTTGACTGAATAGTGGTTTATTTTCTTTATCGTATATTTTCTCTGAAGTCAAAAAATTACTGTTTATATGTTGAATTTCGCAATTTCCATTTGCAACCCAATAATCTCAATCAAAGTTACTCGGCCATTCACCAATGTCGTTGCAGTACAATTTACTTTCGTTTCGCTTCTGGCTTGTAGAATACGTAATAACATTAGAAGCATGTAAATGCTATCCACTTCTCTTTGGGTTGAATAAGATGATTCAAGGGCGAGAGAGGATACCGAGCGTTTAAGTTGTCTTTGATTGGAAGACAATGTGGCTGAATAGGAGGGCTTGCTGTCCGTTCGACCACAGTATCACCTGCAGAAAATCTGGCAGCATCGGTAAGAGTTGCTGATCCTAATAATTATTTTTTTGCAGGCCTACTGCCATCGTCTGTACAATGAGGTGCAACTTCTATATTTTCTGTTGCAGTTTATTTTAGATTCAGCGACATCATTCTGAAAATCAAAATACTCTACATTCGTGTTTTTCATGTAACAGTTTGGTTTTCCCTTCTTTTTCATCTTTTGCTTTACACTTTGCACTTCCGAGTGAGTAGTGTCGGCCCATACATCTAGGCCTTTTTCCCAAGGTGGCTACCTCGATCTGCAGAGAAGGGAAAATAAATTAAAAAAAGGAATTCTACCACATTCGTTGAGCAACTTCCTTGCAAATAAAGCAGATTTTAACGTGCACAGATATTAATCAAGTTCTCTGCATGAGAAGAAAGCACACAAAGTTACGAAAAAAAGCGTCAGCATTTTTTTTAAGAACCAAAAAGTAAACCTTTCAAAATTAATTAATTAATCTTCTTTTACACATGAACATAGTAGTAACTCATTCCTTGGGATGTACTAGTAGAGCCATGTCTGTGTTGGCATGTACCCAAAAACAAGTACTGTACATAACACATCGATAACATCTGTTATACACTGCTGGATAACAAATTAGTATACCCTTTTAGAGGTTTCCACTTCACTCAAGAATAATTTTTGCAACAGTGCATTTGGAGTACATGAAATGATTATATTTACACTTTAACAGCTCAAGCAGTTTTCAGGTACCAGCTATCGACCCATGCTGAAACACCCATAGTAGATAAAGGTGTATGCTCCACAGGCGGCAAGGAAGGCGCTGATTCTGGCATCCAGTCGATCATACAGATGGTGGACGCCTATTCAGGTGTTATGCCACGCCTGCTCGACTTGTCCAAGTAGTTCTGTTAGAGTTGTCGGTTGATGAGTCGCATGAGTCACTTCTTGTTCCATCATATACCGCATGTGGTCGATTGGAGACAAGTCCAGAGATCATGCTGGCCAGGGAAGTTGCTGCACGTCCTGCACAGCACATTGAGTTTCACTGGCAGTGCGTGGACGAGCATCATCCTGTTGTGACAACACATCTCCTTCCTGTAGCAAAGACGACAAAAGAATGGGCTAACAACATTCTGCTTGTTAGTATCCCCTCCAGAAACACCAAAGGTTAACGAGAGTTGCAGCTCATCACAACCCAGACCCAAGTGGGGCCAATGTGTCTTGGACAAATGCACTCTGTGAGACTGCGTTCACCAGGTCTACGTCATAAGCGGAAGTGACCATCACTTGCGTGCATTCAGAAACTGCTTTCATCGTTGCAGACTACGGCGCACCATTCCATCTTCCAAGTGATCTCCTGACGGCACCATTCGAGCTGTGCAACATAATTGAGATACGGCATGGTATGGAATAATGATAATGTTTTATGGCATTAATATTTACACAGTATAAGGTACACATCTATACCGCTTGGAAGCTAAGACCACAATAATATCCATCAGAGATATAAAACTTACATCAGCAATGTATATCACAGTGAATGTTTCCACATGACTAATAATTAATAAATAAAATTCCATTTTATTGAGCTGGCCGGAGTGGCCGAGCGGTTCTAGGGGCTAGTCTGCAACTGCATGACAGCTACGGTCGCAGGTTCGAATCCTGCCTCGGGCATGGATGTGTGTGATGTCCTTAGGTAAGTTAGGTTTAAGTAGTTCTAAGTTCTAGGGAACTGATGACCTGAGATGTTAAGTCCCATAGTGCTCAGAGCCATTTGAACCATTTTATTGTTGTCAATGTATATTAATAATATGCAATAATATTAACCTATAGTAATAACTTACAATTGACTAAACCACCAATTTCAATGTTGTTGATGATGATGATGATTATGAGGTACCATACTCCTAGGAGCGTAGGGGATGGTGTGGGAGACCTGCACCACGGACTAGGCAAGGTTCTAGCAGAGGGGGCTTGCCATTGCCTTCCTCCAACCATAATGGGGGTGAATGATGATGATGTTACAATAGTCAAAATATATAAAGTGGGGTGTACTACACTTCCGTATATGACTAGCATAAGGCCAAACCACTGGCAGGTTAAAGGGTACACAGACGGAGCTCTGCTAGCCAATGCCACCATACCATCTGCTGGAGGACAATATTGAAACCATTATCAGTACATCTACATTCCCTCAGGTGGCATATGCCGTTATCGGATCGAAACCTACATCATCTTTGCAGGTATTCTATTTTTTTGTTCTGTCAATGTATTTTACAGTTTACAAGCAGTCACCATTTTCGCTGTTTGAAGTCACTGGTGGAGTGAATACAAAGCACAAAACTGGCGAATGTGGGTGTTTTATGTATATATCTTTGAATTATACATTTTTAATACTTGGTAATTTTGATGTAATTCTTGCGAAATAGTGCACAGACGGCAAATTTTCTCCAAAATCCTTCATTTACATCAGCAAAGTTCATTTGTTGTGTTCCCTAATGTAAATTATATATTAAATTGTAGATCTCAAAAAGATCTATGTAACTGTCCATTACACCCCTATGTACCCCATCTTGCAAGTAACGCATGTGTAAAAGAACGTTGCGAGCTTGAAATTTTATACACACACGAAGAAGTTTCGCGTAACAAATGTGATGAATGCTCTGCACTCGTAAATTGCAGGCTGTGGATTCAATATCAGTGGCGTGATTTTTTTATAATAATCTTTATCTAAATGGTTGTGGTCTTTATTTTTATCTGTGTAATTTGGTTTTAAAAGTAATTATTTTTTAATTTCATTTCGAATCTCTGTCCATGTCATTTCCATTATCATATGAGGAATTTTATTTTCTTTAATTTTCTCCAGCTGTTTCTTTTGTATAAAATCTTGCTTATTATTATTATAATTTTATATATATATATATATATATATATATATATATATATATATATATATATATTTATTTATTTATTTATTTATTTTTTTTGTCGTCAGTCTACTGACTGGTTTGATGCGGCCCGCCACAAATTCCTTTCCTGTGCTAACCTCTTCATCTCAGAGTAGCACTTGTAACCTACGTCCTTAATTATTTGCTTGACGTATTTCAACCTCTGTCTTCCTCTAGTTTTTGCCCTCTACAGCTCCCTCTAGTACCATGGAAGTCATTCCCTCATGTCTTAGCAGATGTCCTATCATCCTTTCCCTTCTCCTTATCAGTGTTTTCCACATATTCCTTTCCTCACCGATTCTGCGTAGAACCTCCTCATTCCTTACCTTATCAGTCTACCTAATTTTCAACATTCGTCTATAGCACCACATCTCAAATGCTTCGATTCTCTTCAGTTCCGGTTTTCCCACAGTCCATGTTTCACTACCATACAATGCTGTACTCCAGACGTACATCCTCAGAAATTTCTTCCTCAAATTAAGGCCGGTATTTGATATTAGTAGACTTCTCTTGGCCAGAAATGCCTTTTTTGCCATAGCGAGTCTGCTTTTGATGTCCTCCTTGCTCCGTCTGTGGTGTCACCGCTAGACACCACACTTGCTAGGTGGTAGCTTTAAATCGGCCGCGGTCCATTAGTACATGTCGGACCCGAGTGTGGCCACTGTGTGATCGCAGACCGAGCGCCACCACACAGCAGGTCTAGAGAGACGTACGAGCACTCGCCCCAGTTGTACGGACGACATTGCTAGCGACTACACATACGAAGCCTTTCTCTCATTTGCCGAGAGACAGTTATAATAGCCTTCAGCTAACTCCATGGCTACGACCTAGCAAGGCGCCATTAACCATATCTGGAGAGAGTCTCACTTGTATTATCAAGAGCAATGTACAACAAGAAATTAAAGTTAAGTATACGAGAAGCTCCGTTCTTTTCTTTATAGCATTCATCACGTATCCTGTTTCAGACTTCACGCCTGTCGGCGTGTGTGTACGCGTGCTTTTCGGTCACCGTCACTGTGGACTGGCTGCCTTGTCAGTCCACTACACCGTCCGTCACTGGTTATTTTACTGCCTAGGTAGCAGAATTCCTTAACTTCATTGACTTCGTGACCATCAATCGTGATGTTAAGTTTCTCGCTGTTTTCATTTCTACTACTTCTCATTACTTTCGTCTTTCTCCAATTTACTCTCAAACCATACTGTGTACTCATTAGACTGTTCATTCCGTTCCGCAGATCATTTAATTCTTCTTCACTTTCACTCAGGATAGCAATGTCATCAGCGAATCGTATCATTGATATCCTTTCACCTTGTATTTTAATTCCACTCCTGAACCTTTCTTTTATTTCCATCATTGCTTCCTCAATGTACAGATTGAAGAGTAGGGGCGAAAGGCTACAGCCTTGTCTTACACCCTTCTTAATACGAGCACTTCGTTCTTGATCGTCCACTCTTATTATTCCATCTTGGTTGTTGTACATATTGTATATGACCCGACTCTCCCTATAGCTTACCCCAACTTTTTTCGGAATCTCGAACAGCTTGCACCATTTTATATTGTCGAACGCTTTTTCCAGGTCGACAAATCCTATGAAAGTGTCTTGATTTTTCTTTAGCCTTGCTTCCATTATTAGCCGTAACGTCAGAATTTCCTCTCTCGTCCCTTTACTTTTCCTAAAGCCAAACTGATCGTCACCTAGCACATTCTCAATTTTCTTTTCCATTCTTCTGTATATTATTCTTGTAAGCAGCTTCGATGCATGAGCTGTTAAGCTGATTGTGCGATAATTCTCGCACTTGTCAGCTCTTGCCGTCTTCGGAATTGTGTGGATGATGCTTTTCCGAAAGTCAGATGGTATGTCGCCAGACTCATATATTCCACACACCAACGTGAATAGTCGTTTTGTTGCCACTTCCCCCAATGATTTTAGAAATTCTGATCGAATGTTATCTATCCCTTCTGCCTTACTTGACCGAAGTCCTCCAAAGCTCTTTTAAAATCCGATTCTAATACTGGATCCCCTATCTCTTCTAAATCGACTCCTGTTTCTTCTTCTATCACATCAGACAAATCTTCCCCCTCATAGAGGCTTTCAATGTATTCTTTCCACCGATCTGCTCTCTCCTCTGCATTTAACAGTGGAATTCCCGTTGCACTCTTAATGTTACCACCGTTGCTTTTAATGTCACTAAAGGTTGTTTTGACTTTCCTGTATGCTGAGTCTGTCCTTCCGGCAATCATATCTTTTTCGATGTCTTCACATTTTTCCTGCAGCCATTTCGTCTTAGCTTCCCTGCACTTCCTATTTATTTCATTTCTCAGTGACTTGTATTTCTGTATTCCTGATTTTCCCGGAACATGTTTATACTTCCTCCTTTCATCAGTCAACTGAAGTATTTCTTCTGTTACGCAAGGTTTCTTCGCAGCTACCTTCTTTGTACCTATGTTTTCCTTCCCAACTTCTGTGATGGCCATTTTTAGAGATGTCCATTCCTCTTCAACTGTACTGCCTACTGCACTATTCCTTATTGCTGTATCTATAGCGTTAGAGAACTTCAAATGTATCTCGGCATTCCTTAGTACTTTCGTATCCGACTTCTTTGCATATTGATTCTTCCTGACTAATGTCTTGAACTTCAGCCTACTCTTCATCACTACTATATTGTGATCTGAGTCTATATCTGCTCCTGGGTACTTCTTACAATCCAGTATCTGATTTCGGAATCTCTGTCTGACCATGATGTAATCTAATTGAAATCTTTCAGTATCTCCCAGCCTTTTCCAAGTATACCTCCTCCTCTAGTGATTCTTGAACAGGTATTCGGTATTACTAGCTGAAACGTGTTACAGAACTCAATTAGTCTTTCTCCTCTTTCATTCCTCGTTCCAAGCCCATATTCTCCTGTCACCTTTTCTTCTACTCTTTCCCCTACAACTGCATTCCAGTCGCCCATGACTATTAGATTTTCGTCCCCCTTTACATACTGCATTACCCTCTCAATAACCTCATACACTTTCTCTATCTGTTCATCTTCAGCTTGCGACGTCGGCATGTATACCTGAACTATCGTTGTCGGTGTTGGTCTGCTGTCGATTCTGATTAGAACAACCCGGTCACTGAACTGTTCACAGTAACACACACCCCGCCCTACCTTCCTATTCATAACGAATCCTACACCTGTTATACCATTTTCTGCTGCTGTTGATATTATCCGATACTCATCTGACCAGAAATCCTTGTCTTCCTTCCACTTCACTTCACTGACCCCTACTATATCTAGATTGAGCCTTTGCATTTCCCTTTTCAGATTTTCTAGTTTCCCTACCACGTTCAAGCTTCTGACATTCCACGCCCCGACTCGTAGAAATCCTTTCGTTGATTATTCAATCTTTTTCTCATGGTAACCTCCCCCTTGGCAGTCCCCTCCCGGAGATCCGAATGGGGGACTATTCCGGAATCTTTTGCCAATGGAGAGACCATCATGAGACTTCTTCAATTACAGGCCACATGTCCTGTGGATACACGTTACGTGTCTTTGATGCAGTGGTTTCCATTGCCTTCTGCAACCTCATGTCGTTGATCATTGCTGATTCTTCCGTCTTTAGAGGCAATTTCCCACCCCTAGGACAAGAGAGTGCCCTGAAACTCTATCCGCTCCTCCGCCCTCTTTGACAAGGCCGTTGGCAGAATGAGGCAGACTTCTTATGCCGGAAGTCTTCGGCCGCCAATGATGATTATTTATCAAAATTTAGGTACTCGCGGGGATCGAACCCAGGACCGAAGACGTTTTGATTATGAATCAAAGACGCTACCCCTAGACCACGGGTATATATTATAGTTACTCTATTTTTACCAATCTACCAAAATATTTAACCCAGTCAAAGAATCCTTGTAAGTAGAAGGGCAAAGAGAGCACAGTGCCACTCTGCATTGCTGCCAAATTTATTCAAGATGGTCTATCCAATATGGCGGCGATGGGTGTGGCGATTTCGCAATAACATTCTGGAAGCAGGTTCAAACTTTGGTGAGAAAATAGGTCAAGTAAGCTACCTCCACTAACCTCACCCTCTCTGCTCCCCTCCCCGTCCCCCACCCTATCCCTCCTGTCCCCTCACCAAGAAAATGGGAAAAGTTAGGCAGAAAAATAGATCAATAGGGCTACCTCCACTAACCTAAGTCTTAAACCACCACCTTTTCATTGGAATTGGCAGGAAAAGGACTCGGCCTGTCCTGGGCTGTGGGATGCTGGATATTTTGGATATTTTGCATGCATTGTTTATTTAAACAATTTGAATCGTTGCAGGCAGTATTCCATCCATTGTTTTCACCATGAGCTCCAGAGTCCTACTGACCTAGTACACAGCACCGTCACCAGAGGGCGCTATCGTCCCTCCATCTCCGCCCTCCCATGACGTAATCCAAGATGGCGGTCTGGGGAGAAATTGTGGGAAAAGGACTCAGTCTGTGTCTGGCTGCTGGAGAGGAGAGAGTGTATTTTATTTTCAGTGGGAAGCTGGAACAATTTATTTAGGGATGGATTTCATATAGTTTATTTATCACACTGATACAAAACACTGGCCCCAACGTGCTTGGGGTCACAAAAAATAGCTTACAGACCGGAAAACTACTTGTAAATTATCGAATTAATGTAGTACGCTGATGTACAGACACGTAAACAACTCGTATATTATCAAAATAATGCATGTAAAACGCTCTGCAAACACACTCACTAATTGTAAATTGTCGAAATAATGCAGTGCACAGCCTACAGACATGATCACAAAATAAAGCAATTCACTGATATACTGGCATATTCACTATATAGGCAAAATAATACATATATAAACCTCTAAAAACTCGCTGATCACGCTTAAACAGCTGCTGGTCACACAAGAGAATGCTGTCGGTATGATTTAGAGTTTTTTGTACATTTGTTTCCATTGGCGAACCAGTGATTTTATTTTAAACAATAGCTGTACAGTACACGACACAATATGGAACTCTTTTCCCACTTCGCAACCTGCTTTCTGTCAAATCTCTCCTGCAGTAGCATGGAGCATGTAGTTGTATAAAATGGAGTGTTTTTCGACTTCGCGTACAAAGTTAATGTTCACAGTCTGCTTGTTTATCTTCAGATTGGACCGATGACCTCATAGTTTGGTCCCTTTCCCCCTTTTTTAAATCAACCAACCGTCTTCAGATTAAATCAACACACAGTTGTGCTCGAGGACACGAGGCAACTCATGTCGCTTGGCAATGAGGGGGCCAAGTTGCTGGCCACTGATCAGCAACGTATCGCAAGTGATTTACAGGGAATTCACTCAGCAGTCGCGCCACCTGCGAAGCCTTATTTAACAACACAGGGAGAAATTCGCCGTTGACGGCAACGAATTGGTTTTGAATCGCTCCGGGGGCGTAGAACATCACAGTTGGTTTTCTGGCGCGAAATATGTATTAATAATTCGAGCTTACAAAAATTGCGGAATTAGAAATGCTTGAAATATGTGTAACACACATGTAGTAGAATGTATAGGTTGTGGGACAACAGGGTGGCATCTCACGTTGTAATGTTGCCAGATTTATTCAAGATGGCGGATCCAAATGGCAGCCATATATGTGGCAACAACACAGTGACGTCATGGCGGGAATTTCAAGTTTTGGCGGGAAAATTGGTCAATTGCACTAAGTCCATAAAATTAACTCTCTCCCCCTTCCCCTCCTCACCCCCTCCCCACCACCTTCTGTGCTGTGGCGCGCACAGCCACACAAATGCACTGGTCAGCTACTGTGGCAGAGTTAAGTGGCACCTGCAACTTAGTGCTGATGTGTTCCGCCAGCCGGCACTAGAGGCGTTCAAGCCAAAGATACAATCAGCCGCGAACTACGCCCATGCACGAGCCTTCTTCCAGCGTGGATGTTCACGTTATGATATCACCATCCACCAGTCAGGGATCGCCAACGACCGCCAATCATCACTCTGGAATCAGCGGAAGAAGACTGGAGCCGCAGGGTTAAATAGCCGGAAGAAAGGGAAACAGGCATCTTTTGACCCACCGTGGACTGCCGCCTGGAAGATACTTCGAAGCAGCTGGAACGTCCGGATGCCATGTCTTCGCTACACTGGCCATCGACCCTTGGCTCCGCACCCATCTACTTCCTCGGCATCTGCCGTATAAGCGAAGAGAGAAAACCTGACAAAGGAACTAAATTCAGTTCAGTTCCTAAGATTTCAATTCGATAAGGTGGCATATTCTTTGGCTTGTTATAAAATATTGGTAGGAGAAGAAGCCTTTTGTTTTTGAAGAAAGTTTATTTTTTTGTAAAATTATGTGGGGGCTTTGCTCCACCTAATAAAAATTTTTGTTGCACATGGGTGTTAATCTGTGGATATAACACTATGGAAATTGGTGGGAAGAGGACTCAGTCTGTGCTGGGCTGCGAGACAGGACCAACATAAGCATACATTGTTTGTTTAAACAATGTGATTAGTACTTCTCTATTCTCTTGAGAATTTTTGACTGTAGTATTCATCTGCTTTAGGGCATTGATATTTTGGTTCTGAATGTCATGTATCATAAACATAAAAAGTTACACATGCTTCTCTTAACCTTGCAACCTTACTTTAAAATTTCGACCACCATTTCAACTTCTTTTGTTATTACTGTCTTTTAAAACTATTTTACGTTTCAAATCGATAACATACTTAGTAGCCGTAAATAAGAGAGAAATACAGGTGAATGAAGTTACACTAGGAGGCTTCCTCTTCTATTTCTGTAATGTAGAATACTTAAACATCATCACTAAAAACAAATATTTACAATTAAGTCTTTGCTTATCTTGTTCCATTAAAATTAAAAGAAGGTACTGAGGCAGAAACCATTGCTAATGTCGATTTGTGTACCTACTCACAATAATTGAATATATAAAAAAATGCAATCCTACTAAAATTAAAGACAGACATCAGAGATCAATAGTAACAAGATGGCTTTACTTACCTGAAGTGATGATTGGTCTATCACGATCGAATGTGCACCACATATACATGTACAGGGCCATAACTTTACAGCTGATACTGTAGTGAATTTGCAGTAAAATTTAATATGGAATGTAATCGTTATGTCTGGCACTCGTCTCACTCGTGCAGCACAACAAACATATCTCATTTCGCACATACTGCAGCTGATTGTTGGTTGCATATTGCCAAGGCGAATTATATTTTCTTCGAGGTGGTGTGGGGGCTTTTCAAAATAAATCCAACACAAGAAATTTGTTTTTGGAATAGGAATATAGACTAAAATCTAACGGTAGTTGAATGAACTGAAATATTCCTATTGTAATTGGATAGGATACGAAAGACACTTGATGGAATGTGCCTTTGGGGGTTTTACGTGACATGAAAGTTTATTTTTCTTAAATATGAAAGAGCTCTGTGGGCCAAAAATTAGAGCCCTGCGGGCGGTGGGAAGGTATCTATGGAAAGTTCTGAGAGGAACGTGATGTCTTCTTTTTTCGTGTTCAGAGACACATCCAAGCAGAAGACCATTCACCTCTGGCAGGATCTGTCCATCATCCGTCACTGTGGCTTCAGAGCTCCTCCAGACCAGCACCGTAGTACACTGGAATCTCACCGAAAATTCCAGAGGCTTTTCTCGTCTGTAGGACAGTGCTTCTAATTCTGTTTTTTTTTACTTGTTCTGATTTTCCCTTAGACACCAGTGTATGTTTTGAGAATTGAGGAAACCAATGTCTCTGACTCCAGCGGCAGTAAATATAAAGTAAGCCCACTTACCATTTCAGAAAAGTGATTAACACTATGGCAGCTGTAGGATTCAGAAATTGTTCTCTGTTTGTCGGTGCCTTCAGACAAGCAGCTAAGACTCGAAAGTGGTGAGCGTCCTGTTTAGAGTTACAGAGATATTTATTTCGACGTCCAAACATCATCGTTTCGGAGTGTAAGGTGAAATATTGCAGCTGATATCGGTTTCGGGATATGTTTCCCACAAAAGCATGGTGAAGTGTCTCAGGCAGGTTTCACAAGTGTGCCGCAATCTTTTTAGAGTTCATGTTCGAGTGTGGTGGTATACATCGCAAAATTGAAACAAACTACTGTGCAGTGATCTTTTTGTAAGTGTATTTAGAAGATATTCAATTGGATTTAGTAACTCCTGAAGCAGCTTGTGCTCAAAGACTAGGGTATTTCCCACAAAAGCTCGCAAAATGTGTCTGGGATGTTTCACAAGCGCGCCTCGATCTTTTCTTTTAGAGTCTGTGTTCAAGTATGGCAGTCGTGGAGCTCCTCGGAATAAAATGTGTAATTGTTTAAATATTCTTGCATCATTTGCAAAGATCTTTCTCTTTCCTTGTGCAGTGGTACATTTAGTTCCTGAGACATCTTCAAGTTATGTATGTGACAATATTACGCAACAGCAGAGGTAATAACTCCTGAAGCAGTTCGTGTTCAGTGACAAAGGGTATCTGTGTGCCGGGTGTGGTGTCACCGCCAGACACCACACTTGCTAGGTGGTAGCCTTTAAATCGGCCGCGGTCCGGTAGTATACGTCGGACCCGCGTGTCGCCACTGTCAGTGATTGCACACCGAGCGCCGCCACACGGCAGGTCTAGAGAGATTTCCTAGCACTCGTCCAGTTGTACAGCCGACTTTGCTAACGATGGTTCACTGACAAATTACGCTCTCATTTGCCGAGACCATAGTTAGCATAGCCTTCAGCTACGTCATTTGCTACGACTTAGCAAGGCGCCATTATCATTAGCTATTAATCTTGTGATGCATGTACCGTCAGACTGATGTTCACCAATTATGGATTAATGTTAAGTATTCCAGAAGCTACGTACTTATTTTACTACTCTCAACTCCTTTAACTGTTCCAGACCTCACACCAGCCTGCGTGAGCTTAAACGCGTGCCTTTCGGCTTCACCTCATAGTGGCTTGGCTGTCTTGCCAAGTCACAACACCGGGCATGGGAAAGAGGAGGAAGGCCATGGGTCTTTCCAATGCGACAGTAAGTACGCGGCCGCAACAGCGGCTACTGCGTGTTCTCGTCTACCAGCCGCAAAGACTCTCCTTCAGCAGAGTGGGAGCTCCGAAGTGAACGTCCTGCCTCTCGCGCTTCGCGAAACTAGAACAAGGGATCGGTTGGTAGGACATGTTCTTAGGCATCAAGGAATCACCAATTTAGTGTTGGAGAGAAGCGTGGAGGATAAAAATCTTAGAGGAAGACCAAGAAATGAATACATTAAGTAGATTCAGAAGGATGTAGGTTGCAGTAGTTACTCGAAGATGAAGAGGCTTGCACAGGATACAGTAGCATGGAGAGCTGTGTCAAACCAGTCGCTGGACTGATGATGACAACAACAACTCCTTCTCCAGCATAGACATCTTATCCATTGAACGCAGTAAATAATTATGTCCGTCCTCCCAGTCCAGCAGGTAAACATACTGAGTCCTTTACCCGCCATTTTTTCCCAGACCGCCATCCTGGATTACATCACGGGAGGGGAGAGGGTCGACTGTGCCCTCCAGTGGTGGTGTTGCGAACTATGTCAGTTGGACTCCGAACCTCATGGTGAACACACCAGATAGAGATACTGGGTATGACAACTCAAACTGTTTAAATACACAATGCATGCTTAGGTCCATCCTGTCTGACAGCCCAGCACAGACGGAGTTCTTCTCCCACCAATTTCCAGATGGGGGAGGGGAGGGGAGCTATGCATACAGAATAAAGACTTACATCTACGTCTACGTGATTACTCTGCTATTCACAATAAAGTGCCTGGCAGAGGGTTCAATGACCCATCTTCAAGCTGTCTCTCTACCGTTCCACTCTCGAAAGGTATGCGGGAAAAACGAACATTTAAATTTTTCTGTGCGAGCCCTGATTTATCTTATTTTATCGTGATGACCATTTCTCGCTATGTAGGTGGGTGCCAATAGAATGTTTTCGCACTCGGAGGAGAAAGCTGGTGATTGAAATTTTATGAGAAGATCCCGTCGCAACAAAAAACGCCTTTGTTTTAATCATTGCCACTCCAATTCACATATCATGTCTATGACACTATCTCCCCTTTTTCACGATAACACAAAACGAGCTACCCTTCTTTGTACTTTTTCGATGTCATCCGTCAGTCCTACCTGATGCCGATCCCACGCCGCACAGCAATACTCCAGAATAGGGCGAACAAGCGTGGTGTAAGCAGACTCCTTATTAGACCTGTTGCACCTTCTAAGTGTTCTGCCAATCAATAGCAGTCTTTCGTTTGCTCTATCCACAATATTATCTATGTGATCGTTCCAATTAAAGTTATTTGTAGCCGCGTGGGATTAGCCGAGCGGTCTAACGCGTTGCAGTCATGGACTGTGCGGTTGGTCCCGGCGGAGGTTCGAATCCTCCCTCGGGCATGGGTGTGTGTGTTTGTCCTTAGGATAATTTAGGTTAAGTAGTGTGTAAGCTTAGGGACTGATGACCTTAGCAGTTAAGTCCCAAAAGGTTAAAAAAAAGTTATTTGTAATTGTAATCCCTATGTATTTAGTTGAATTTACAGCCTTCAGATTTGTGTGACTTATCGCGTAATCGAAATTTAGCTGATATCTTTTAGTACTCGTGTGAATAACTTCACACTTTTCCTTATTCAGGGTCAATTGCCACTTTTCGCACCATACAGATATCTCATCTAAATCATTTTGCAAGTCGTTTTGATCATCTGATGACTTTACAAGACGGTAAATGACAGCATCATCTGCAAACAATCTAAGACGACTACTCAGATTGTCTCCTATGTCGTTAATATAGATCAGGAACAATAGAGGCTGTAACAAAAAAATGGCTCTGAGCACTATGGGACTCAACTGCTGTGATCATCAGTCCCCTAGAACTTAGAACTACGTAAACCTAACTAACCTAAGGACATCACACACATCCATGCCCGAGGCAGGATTCGAACATGCGACCGTAGCAGCAGCGCGGCTCCGGACTGGAGCGCCTAGAACCGCACGACCACCGCGGCCGGCTGAGGCTATAACACTTCCATGGGGAACGCCTCATATTACTTTTGTTTTAGTCGATGACTTTCCGTCTATTACTACGAACTGTGACCTTTCTGACAGGAAATCACGAATCTATTCGCACAAATGAGGCGATACTCTGTAGGCAAGCAGTTTGGTTAGAAGACGCTTGTGACGAACGGTGTCGAAAGCCTTCTGGAAATCTAAAAATATGGAATCAATTTGACATCCCCTTTCGATAGCACTTATTACTTCATGAGTTTAAAGAGCTAGATGTATTTCACAAGAGCGATATTTTCTGAAACCGTGCTGACTATGTGCCAATAAATCGTTTTCTTCGAGGTACTTCATAATGTTCGAATACAATATATGTATGTTCCAAAACCCTACTGCAAATCGACGTTAGAGATATAGGCCTGTAATTCAGCGGATTACTCCTACATCCCTTTTTGGGTATTGGTATGGCTTGAGCAATTTTCCAGTCTTTAGGTACGGATCTTTCTGTGAGCGAGTGGTTTTATATAATTGCTAAATATGGAGCTATTTTATCAGCATACAATGAGAGGAACCTGACTGATGTACATTTGGACCGGAGGCCTTGCCTTTATTAAGTGATTTAAGCTGCTTCGTTACTCTGAGGATATCTACTTCTATGTTTCTCATCTTGGCAGTTGTTCTTGATCGGAATTCAGGAATATTTACTTCGTCTTCTTTGGTGGAGGAGTTTCGGAAAACCGTGTTTAATAACTCTGCTTTAGTGACACTGTCATCAGTGACTTCACCGTTGTTATCGCTCACTGAAGGTACTCATTGCGTCTTGCCACTGGTGTGCTTTATGTATGACCAGAATCTCTTTGGGTTTTCTGCCAGATTTCGGGACAGAATTTCGTTGTGGAAATTATTAAAAGCATCTCGCATTGAAGTACGCGCCATATTTCGAACTTCCGTAAAACTTTGCCAATATTGGGGATTTGGCATGCTTTTTTCGCTGCTTCTGCAACAGCGATCTGACCCGTTTCGTGTATCATGGGGGATCAGTACCATCACTTATTAATTTATGTCGTATATATCTCTCCATTGCTGTCGATACTATCTCTTTGAAAATATTCCACAATTTTTCTACACTTACATAATCAGATCGAAAAGAGTGAAGACTGTCTCTTAAAAGGGCGTTGAGAGCATTTTTATCAGCTTTTTTAAGTAGATATATTTTGCGTTTCTTTTTGATGGTCGTAGGTGTTACGGTAGTCATCCTAGCAGCAACTGAATTCTGGTCGCTAATCCCTGTATTTGTGACAATACTCACTATTTGTCCAGGATTATTTGTTGCTAAAAGGTCAAGTACGCTTTCTCAACCATTTACGCTTCGAGTGGGCTCATGAACTAATTGTTCAAAATAATTTTCTGAGAAAGCATTCAGTACAATTTCGGATGACGTTTTATGCCTGCCGCCGGCTTTAAACGTATAATTTTTCCAGCATATCGAGGGTAGATTGAAGTCACCTCCGACTACAATTGTATGAGCGGGGTACTTATTTGAAATGAGACTCAAGTTTTCTTTGAGCTGCTCAGCAACTATATCTTCTGAGTCGGGGGTGGGTAAAACGATCCAATTAATAGTTTAGTCCGCTTGTCAGGTATAACCTCTATCCATACTATTTCACACGAACTATCTACTTCAATTTCGCTACAAGGCAAACAACTTCTGACAGCAATAAATAATCCACCACCAACTGTATTTAATGTATCCTTTCTGAACACTGTTACATCGTTTGAAAAAATTTCGGCTGAACTTACTTCCGGCTTTAGCCAGCTCTCTGTACTTACAACTAGTTGAGCTTCAGCGCTTGCTATTAGGGCTTGGAGCTCTGGTTCTTTCCCAACACAGCTAGGACAATTTACAACTACAATACCAATCGTTTCTACAACTACCTTACTGTGTTTTACCTGCCCGCTTTTAGATGGACGTCCCTTCTGTAGTTCCCTGAGACCCTCTTACCTAGAAACTGCCCAGTCCCTTCCATACAGCCCCCGCTACCCGTGTAGCCGCCTCTTGTGTGTAGTTGACTCCTGACCTATGAAGCGGAACCCGGAAACCCACAGCCCGACGGCGCAAATCAAGGAATCTGCAGCCTACACGGTCACAGAACCGCCTGAGCCTCTGATTCAGACCCTCCACTCGACTCTGCACCAAAGGACCACAGTCGGTTCTATCGACGATGCTGCAGATGGTGAGCTCCACCTTAATCTCGGAAGCAAGACTGGCAGTCTTTACCATTTCCGCTAGCCACCCGAAACCAGACAGAATCTGCTCCGATCCAAAGCGACTCGCGTCATTGGTACCGACATGAGCCACCACCCGCAGTTGGCTGCACCCGGTACTCTTCATGGCATCCGGAAGCACCCTTTCCACATCTGGAATGACTCCCCCCGGAATGCACACTGGATTCCTTCCCCTCCTTGGCAGCCATGTTCCTAAGGGACCCCATTACGTGCCTAACGTTGGAGCTCCCAACTACCAGCAAACCCACCCTCTGTGAATGCCCGACCTTGTGGGCCGAGAAGCTCCCTTTGGAACATAATGGAAGACTGCATCCGGCCCAGAGACATCGTCAGCCACAGATAACGCCCAAAACCTGTTCGTCAAACGAACTGGGGAGGCCCTACGATCAGCCCCTCAAAAAGTTTTTCGCTGCCTGCCAGACTTTGGAATGATCTCCCACTCGACCAAGGGTGAGGGGTCAACCGCAGTGCAGGCAGTAGCCAGGGCGGCCACAGCAGTGGAGCGATCGGAAGACATGTGGGACGTGCTCGATGTCTCTTGCATCCCCATGTCCGATCCAACACAGTGACGCCCCTTGGCAGCAGCCTCAAGCTGTGTGACAGAAGCCAAAGCAGGCTGGAGCTGTGAGCAAAGGGTCGCCAACTCAGCTCGCATCTGTACACAACAATCACAGTTCCTATCCATTACTGCAGTCGCTCCAGTTTGAAGCTCATAAAAATATGTAACAAGCGAACGGAACTAGCGGTGCTGCTCTCGCTGATGGTCTAATCCGTCCTATCCAGCATCCCAGCACAGATTCAGTCCTTTTCCCACCAATTTCCAGGTGGTGGAGGGGAGCGAAGGGGATGGGGTGAGGAGAGGAGGGGGAGGTGAAGGGGCTAGGTTAGTGGAGGTAGTGCAATTGACCTATTTTCGTGCCAAAATGAGAACTTCCCACAGATGTCACTGCGATGTTACAACCTCTATGCCACCATCTTGGATAAATTTGTGAACAATGCAACGTGAGGTGACACCCACCCTTGTCCCAATACTTGTATACTATATACCACAATTATAAAAAGGTGTCACTGAGTGTGAAACATTCGCTTCTGAATGAATTAAGTGTTACACTTGCCCTACAGCAACATTAATAACAAATTAGAAAGTTATTATTCGTATTACTACAGCAGTAAGGGTTCTTTTAACGTTTCTGTCCAAAACTACTCGATGCGAAATAAAGTCAACATTAACTCTTTCTTTCCTCTAACCGCGAGGCTTGCTACCTCGGACTTACATCAGTCACTCTCAGCAGTCTATTGTAAAAGACCATGTTCCAACGGCATGTGGTTTGACGAAAATCGTCTGTAGTCTGCCAGATCTCAGGCCGTGGAAACTCAAAGACTGATTATTACTCGAGGTGACTCAGGGAGCTCGGCCTTTCCTGTGAATTGACGGTAAAGTCTTCCGATACCAAAGGCTTGTGGCTCAAGGGATGACGAGCCTCAGCACGGCTCGAGTAGTCTAGGGGTGACAGTTACCGCTGAAACAACCTACATTCTTCTGAATCCGCTTACTGTATTCGTCTCTTGGTCTCCCTCTACGATTTTTATCACCCATGCTTCCCTCCAGTACTAAATTGGTGATCCATTAATGTCCCAGAATGTAATCCCTTGATGCCTCAAAACATGTCCTACCAACTGATCCCTTCTTATAATACGGTTGTACCACAAATTTCTTTCCTCCCCAGTTATATCAGCACCTCCTCATTAGTTACATGATCTACCCACCAAATCTTCAGCATTCTTCTGTGGTACCGTATTTCAAAAGCTTTTACTCTCTTCTTGTCTAATGGTCCATGTTTCACTTCCATACAAGGCTACACTCCATACAAATACTTTCAGAAACGACTTCCTGACACTTACAGCTATACTCAATGTTAACAAATTTCTCTCTTCAGAAACGCTTTTCTTGTCATTGCCAGTCTACATTTTACATCCTCCCTACTTCAACAGTCATCAGTTATTTTGCTTTCCAAATAGCTGAACACGTCTACTGCTGTAAGTGTTACATTTCCTAATATAATTCCGGCAGCATCACCTGGTTTAATTCGACTACATTCCATAATCCTCGTTTTGCTTTTGTTGGTGTTCATCTTATTTCCTCCTTTCAAGACACTGTCCATTCCGTTCAGTTGCTCTTCCAGGTCCTTTGCTGTCTCTGACAGAATTACAAACCACAAAGTTTTTATTTCTTCTCCGTGGACTTTAATTCCTACTCTGAATTTTCCTTTGTTTCCTTTACTGCTTGCTCAATATATAGACTGAATAACATCGGCGATAGGCTACAAACATGTCTCACTCCCTTCCCAACCACTGCTTCCCTTTCGTGGGTGTCGACTCCCACCTGGTTTCTTTAAAAATTGTAAACAGCCTTTCACTCCCTGCATTTTACCTCTGCCACCTTTAGAATTTGAAAGTGAAATTCCAGTATTGTCAAAGGCTTTCTCTAGGTCTGCAAATGCTGTAAACGTAGGTTTGTCTTTCCATAACCTATCTTCTTTGAGAAGTTATAGGGTCAGTATTGCCTTAGGTCTGCAAATGCTGTAAACGTAGGTTTGTCTTTCCATAACCTATCTTCTTTGAGAAGTTGTAGGGTCAGTATTGCCTCACGTGTTCCTACATTTCGCCGCAATCGAAACTAATCGTCCACAAGGCCAGCTTCTACAAGTTTTTCCATTGTTGCGTAAAGGATTCGTTTTAGTATTTTGCAACTGTGACTTAGTAAACTGATAGGTAATTTTCATATCTGTCAGTACCTGCTTTCTTTGGAACTGGAATTATATTTTTCTTGAAGTCTGAGTTAGGTAATTTTCTTATCTGTCAGCACCTGCTTTCTTTGGAATTGGAATTATATTCTTCTTGAAGTCTGAGGGTATTTCGCCTGATTCATACATCTTACTCACCAGATAGAAGAGTTATGTCATAGCTGACTCCATCAGTAACTGCAATGGAATGTTCTCTACTCCTGGGCCCTTGTTACTATTTAAGTCTTTCAGTGCTTCGTCAAATTCTTCACCCAGTATCATGTCTCCCTTCTCATCTTCATGTACATCCTCTTCCTTTTTCATAATATTTCCCTCAAGTACATCTCCCATAAAAAGACCCTCTGTATACTCCTTCCATATTTCTGCTCTCCCTTCTTTCCTTAGGACTGGTTTTCCATCTGAGCTCTTGATATTCATATTACAGGTGTGTGTCTTTTCTGCAAAGGTCTCTAATTTTTCTTTAGGCAGTACCTCTCTTACCCCTACTGATATATGCTTCTACATCTTTACATTGTCCTGTAGCCATTAACGCTATTTGCTGTAATAAACGTATAAATCGAGCAAAAATGGAAAAAAATTGACTGTCTCAGTTTCAAGATACATGGAATCAAAATATGAAATTAAATAGGAAAATAAAAGAAAACTTAGTCCGTCCTCTGTTCATCGCTTTTGTCGAAACGTGATAAGTGGTTGAATACTACAAAAGTCACCACTATTCTCCTGTCGACTCTAATTTTTTGAAACTGCTCGGAAATCATGATATAATCGGGGATCATACTGCTATCTGGGCATTACGAATAGTCAGCGCTTAAGGGTAAAAATTGAGGCTGAACAACTCTATTTTTCGTGCTAATTTGTCTGTTTTCAAGGGCTACCTGCAGATAAAGACATTATGTTTACACAGGTAGAAGATCAGCAACATTCTATATTTACTGCACAGGGTCTGTTGAAAAAATTCCGGAGCATTCGTGATTTCGTGCCAACGGAGTGTTGGAGCGAAATGTTGATGGAATTCCTGCACACGCCTGTCTTTAATGTGTAACTACCTGAAGTTTCATTGTTGTATCTTTTTTAGTTGTTGTTCAGTGCTGTATTGAGTAGTGCTGTATTGTGTCACACAATTCGGGAATGTTGAGATGCCAGAGCTACAGGGGCAACGAGTCTGCATTAAATTTTGTGTGAAACTCGAGAAAACTTTCACAGGAACGGACTAAATGATGCAAAAACCCTACGATGATGAGTGCTTCAGCCGTACTCGGTGTTACGGATGGTTCACACAGATTAAAAATAGCCGGAAAATAGCGGGACTGATGGCCCACGTTCAGGACGCGCTTCGACGTCTACTGACGACGCTCATGTCAGGGATATCAACGAAATTGTGCATGCCAATCCAAGACTAACTGTCCAAGAGGCTGCAGAAGAATTTTAACACTTCAGTTGGATCATGTCATGAAATCCTGAGAAGAAAGCGGTCTGAAATGAGGACGAGACATTCATGGCTCTTGCATTACGATAACGCACCCGCATGTTTATCCCTGTTAGTGCGTGACTAAAAAACGAAATCACTGTGCTGTTTCTTCCTCTGTATTCTGCGAACCTAGCACCTGCTAACTTTTTTTGTTCCAAAGTTGAAAACGCCGTTGAAAGAACGAAGAGTTACAACTAAAGACAAGAGAAAATTCGCAGACGACGCTTCGCGCAATCTAGCATAAGCCGTACCAAGACTGCTTCTGGATGTGGAAATGGCGTTAGGAGAGTTGTATCAGTTGTGGAGGAGAGTATTTCAAAGGAGACCATGCACAATAAGTAAAGGGTAAGTACACAGTCTAATATAACAGTCGCGACACTTCGCCTCGATTTTGTTGCCTTCAGCGCCAGCAGCGCTCCAAGCGGCCGGTAGGTTGAACTGTGAGTTCGGCGCGATCGCGAAATCGAATAGTGATTGTTTATTTTGATTTATACAATGGTTTTTACCATCGGGAGCGTTTGTAGCGCAATATATTGCAGCAGCAATAGGAAGAAGACACCACAGCTGTCTTTTTTAGGTTTCCTAAGGATCCTGAGAGGTATATACCATCATGTTACTAAACTGTATCGTCAGGATTCATTTGCAAATGTATGTGTATAAATCATGAATGTTCCGTTTTAGGAGCAAAAAAATGGCTAATTAATAGCAGACGAGAAGACCTTATGAACAAAGACCCGGTTTACCTGTATAATAATATTAGGTTTTGTTCGCTACATTTTGAACAAAACCAGTTCATGTACGCAGACAATAACAAACTCGTGTGGAATGCAGGACCCACACTGTTTGACATTCAAAATAAGCCACATCAACTGACGATGAAGAAGAAACTGCCACAAATATACGACAGTCAATCTAAAGCTGTAAAACAGTCCTATGACACAGAAGCAGCCAGTTCAACTCTCTATGTATTGGTGCCAGATTCGTGAGAATCATTAACACAAGACCTGCTTTGACGATGAAGTGGTTAGATTAAGTGCAGCTGTTCGTGTCTTACAAAAGCATGTGAAGTGTCAGAATTGCAGATCGCTAGACTTCGAGCGAAACTATTATGGGACAAGGAAAGTGAATACAGACAGATTGTTTGAAAATTATTCAAATATTTGGTTTTTCGTGAAATGTAATGTAATCAGTTCATTATAATGTTTTCAGCATATTTCTCCCACTGTTTGTCAGTTGCTTGTCCCACTTAGAATAATACACTCCTGGAAATTGAAATAAGAACACCGTGAATTTATTGTCCCAGGAAGGGGAAACTTTATTGACACATTCCTGGGGTCAGATACATCACATGATCACACTGACAGAACCACAGGCACATAGACACAGGCAACAGAGCATGCACAATGTCGGCACTAGTACAGTGTATATCCACCTTTCGCAGCAATGCAGGCTGCTATTCTCCCATGGAGACGATCGTAAAGATGCTGGATGTAGTCCTGTGGAATGGCTTGCCATGCCATTTCCACCTGGCGCCTCAGTTGGACCAGCGTTCGTGCTGGACGTGCAGACCGCGTGAGACGACGCTTCATCCAGTCCCAAACATGCTCAATGGGGGACAGATCCGGAGATCTTGCTGGCCAGGGTAGTTGACTTACACCTTCTAGAGCACGTTGGGTGGCACGGGATACATGCGGACGTGCATTGTCCTGTTGGAACAGCAAGTTCCCTTGCCGGTCTAGGAATGGTAGAACGATGGGTTCGATGATGGTTTGGATGTACCGTGCACTATTCAGTGTCCCCTCAACGATCACCAGTGGTGTACGGCCAGTGTAGGAGATCGCTCCCCACACCATGATGCCGGGTGTTGGCCCTGTGTGCCTCGGTCGTATGCAGTCCTGATTGTGGCGCTCACCTGCACGGCGCCAAACACGCATACGACCATCATTGGCACCAAGGCAGAAGCGACTCTCATCGCTGAAGACGACACGTCTCCATTCGTCCCTCCATTCACGCCTGTCGCGACACCACTGGAGGCGGGCTGCACGATGTTGGGGCGTGAGCGGAAGACGGCCTAACGGTGTGCGGGACCGTAGCCCAGCTTCATGGAGACGGTTGCGAATGGTCCTCGCCGATACCCCAGGAGCAACAGTGTCCCTAATTTGCTGGGAAGTGGCGGTGCGGTCCCCTACGGCACTGCGTAGGATCCTACGGTCTTGGCGTGCATCCATGCGTCGCTGCGGGCCGGTCCCAGGTCGACGGGCACGTGCACCTTCCGCCGACCACTGGCGACAACATTGATGTACTGTGGAGATCTCACACCCCACGTGTTGAGCAATTCGGCGGTACGTCCACCCGGCCTCCCGCATGCCCACTATACGCCCTCGCTCAAAGTCCGTCAACTGCACATACGGTTCACGTCCACGCTGTCGCGGCATGCTACCAGTGTTAAAGACTGCGATGGAGCTCCGTATGCCACGGCAAACTGGCTGACACTGACGGCGGCGGTGCACAAATGCTGCGCAGCTAGCGCCATTCGACGGCCAACACCACGGTTCCTGGTGTGTCCGCTGTGCCGTGCGTGTGATCATTGCTTGTACAGCCCTCTCGCAGTGTCCGGAGCAAGTATGGTGGGTCTGACACACCGGTGTCAATGTGTTCTTTTTTCCATTTCCAGGAGTGTATAAAGATGAAGGTCGTGGCAACAAGTGACAATGACAAACACAGCACGCCTACAGAACGATAAACGAGCTGTCCATCGCTTTTGCATGTAGAGGTACATGTCTGTGCTTCTTACATGTGAATCTGTATGTTTATATTCCTTTGATATCAACGTGGTAAGCTGTAATTCTGTCCAATGTCACAAGTGTTTCTTCACGAATGTGTTATAGTTTGCCACTCTATTCATGGTTTTTGTCCATACTTGCGCTTATATTAGAATCATTTTTAGAAACGTTTATGCCTTCTGATACTACACAAACTCTTGGAGGCAAGAAACTAACTCGAATAATTCGGAAATTACGTACGAAATGGATGCAAACAAACATTATGCTTACGACGCGTCTGACGTTCACCTTACCTGCCGCTCCGAGCGCTAGTGTCGCTCCATCTGTCAAACGGCAACAACTTTTACAGCAGTGAGTGTTGCGACTGTTATGTTAGACTGTGGTAAGTATACAAAAATTTTGTTGACAGTTCCAGAATTTTTTAAACAGACCTCGTAAAGTTTTTAATTTATTGCTTTTACCATAATTTCCTTCTTTCATTATTTCATAGAATAGGTACAAGTGCGTTGCGTAGAATAACTAGTTTCTTGGGTGTCAATGTCTGCAGCTTCTGTTTCGGTGGGTTGTTTCTGAGAGGGCAGTTTCGCTGTTAATGGCTTCCATTTTGCTGGTATGTTGCTAATTGTACGACGGTGATCAGTCCGATTTTCCGAAAAAAAAGTATTTTGATACTTATTTCCATTTCTTTTTAACAAACTGTCCTAATTTCATGGTTTTATTGTTTCACCTCTTTAAAACATCAGTCCTTCAGATTTTTTTCTATACCTTAAAGAAATTAGAAGTACAGTAAACTGAGCGAACTTTGATCCTTTGCAGTGTCTTTGGCTCACTTACAGGAAAAAGATAAAATATTTTCCTCCAGAGATTATGCTGGAAAGCACATACATCTTCGACCATAAATATAATAGACTGGCCCTGACGTCATTTTCGTGGCCCCAACATCTCTGGGCTGAAGTCACGTGAATGTTGGCAAAATATGGTTGTTTCGTGTTGCGCTTATGGCTGTACTCAGCGTTTTGTCGGGGGAAATGGCATTACATTTCACGTGAAAGTGTTTCTATGATAGTGCAGATGCGTTTATTGAAATCTGCTGAAGTGACTTTTATATGTTTGTTACACTTGAAATAGAGTATCAAGTAAATTAAAGTGTTGAAAGTGATGCCTGCAAAGTCAGACTCATATTACATTTTGGAAAATATCTGTGATAATTCGGTTACAGAAGTAAGTATAACTGTTTCTCGTTCCTACTCACAGATTCCCTAAGGATGAAAATCGAAGGCAGCTTTCGATACAGGCCCTGAAACGGAAAAACTTTAAGCCATCTGCACACACGCTGCCTTTTGTATATACAAGTGAATTTATAATAAGGTAAAAGCACGTATAGTCGACACATGAAGAGAATTTTTTTCTACCTTCTAATACTATTAAATAAATGTAGGATCCAAAATTATTTTCTGAAACTTCAAAGTCTCACCTTTCATCTAAAATATCATTTTTTTTAAACTGATAGTTTAAACTTTTGTAAAAATAGTAGGAACTGAACCTTTGAAGTGCACCTGAAATTGATACTCTAAAATGAACCTGCTCCTAAAGTCGACAATTTTGGCACCTATAGTTGACATAATTCCGATTTTCTTTTATAAGTGACTAGAGCTCAAACCGCGGAGAATCCAATGTTTAAAATTTTGACACGAGCCCACTCTTACTGTTTAAAAGAATTTTAACGACATTTTACTTTAATTGATAGTTTATAGTAATTTCGTCCTGCTGCCCACCAGAGGGGCGTTTGATGTATTTGTTAGATTTTATAAATGGTACTGTGAACAAATCCAGGTGAAATGTAGTTCTGACATAATTTTTCGCAAATAAAAAAGTAATTTTTGTTGGATGCGTTTGGCAGTCAATTGAGAAATGTGGGTAAAATGCGATACAGACTTAGGATGGCAGACCGCTGATTTGAAATCCCGCCACGTTTGGCCAACAGTCACGTGGTTTATGTTGGAGCCACACCAGCCCTATAGCTTCTGCACGGCAAGGCCAGTCTACTAGTATCTATGGTCTTAACAGCCAAGTGGTCTATACTCTTTGAAACTATATACGGTATGTCTAAGTTGGTCACACTGGTTTCCAGTTCGCTTTCACGTTGGAAGCATTATTACAAGGGATTCCCTTTTCTGGTCGTGACAAAACAGTTAGGCTGCGCTCTTCTCTATTAATTTTTAGTTCGTCTTTCAAATTCAAGTATCAGTTTGTTAATATTATTTAGCATAAAATAACTTTACCCCTTCAATAAAGCTTAATTTCTCTGTACCGTACTTTATTACAGTGTTTCGAAATTACAATTGGTGTTGCAATATAAGTTATATAGGACGTACTTTGCGGTTAAAGTTGCACCAATACTCATGATATTGTTCCATACAGTATACAATATGAACTGCGCAAAACTACAGATGGAGAAAAATTTAAGACTGCCTGAGGATGTTTTTTCAAGTTTGCTGAAGAAGCTAGTGACAGAATCCCTTCAAGGCAAATAAGGAAACATGCTTTCAGGCGTTGGAGATTGTGGCATCTATACTCTTGCTGCAAATGCAGTTCTGTAAAGGCTGCTTGGTGCCGTATGGACTGAGAATGTCGGTGAAATATTAATTAGTAAGAGAGTAAAGGCTACACATGTTGTACAAATAAACACAAAATTAATAAATGTGTAGTCTGGAAGAGGAGTTAGTTATCTCTGCATATGGAAGGAAGATCTGAAAGGAAATATGGTAACTATATTGCAGTGAGTTATAACTGACAATTCTACTCAGGCAAAATTATTGGCTTTGTCACACACAATGGAGCCAAGAAATTTAGAGTGGCCAACAGAAGAGAAAGATGATCAATGATTTTTAGATATAAAATGAGAATAAATGTGCCTAGATCAGAGGATATTATTCTGTTTTGGAACTAACGTCATTCTTTTCTGATTTCATAAATATACTTCCCCTGTTTGTGTTACACTCCTATGTGTAACATTTTCAATCAGTAACATTATCAGTGTGTAATTTTAACTGCCTTTTTTCTGCATTACATTATCTTACTGAACCTGCAATATTTAGTCAGAAATTATGTACAATATTGACCAACCAATGAAAAAATATTTTCAAAAAAATTAAACTGCAAATAGGATCAAGTTGGCCTACAATGGTGCAACATTGGCTTCATTTTTTTAAAAGTTATTTTTCCAAACAATATTTATGCACTGTGTCAAAACATACTGACAAAACCATCACTTTTATGCCAGAATTTTTTTGCATTTTTGGAAGGGAAAATGAAGGACATAATAAACTTTTATCTTGAAAAACCAGAATAAGTGGGGGCGAAAGTTTCCCCAGTTTAAGGTGCTGTTTTCATTTTCTATATGTTTTTATAGTGTGTATCATAATAATAAAAAATGATGTGGCTGGAAGTATACAATAACACAAGCACAAATACTACACTAAAAATGGGTCGGCAAATGGGATGTTAGTGAAAATGTGGTTACGTGCCACATCTGACTGGAGTAGGGAATAGCTGGGTGAGGCAGCCATTAAGGGGTTCTAGGGGCTATAAGATGCTGGCTTGACGTGGGAAATGCTTTAACTTCTTTTCTCTAGAGGATCCAATCACATTGTTAAGTCTAACCTGTTTGCTGTGTCGCTCCTCAGAGTTATATTATTTCTTGTGGATTTTAGTTATCCTGATGTAAGGTAAGTGGTCAGTTTGTGTATTTATTGTGGAGAAGGAAAGTGACTTACGTCTTTTTAATGAAACTGTTGAAAGTGCCATGTTTTGACTCCGTATTCCTACTTTAGTTATTGAAATTTCTGTCATGCTATTAAAGGGTCTACAGTATTTTTTGTAATGGCTTCAATGCAGCCAAGATGGCCATCTCAGCAATGGCTTCTGACAACTTTGTGTTGGGGGAAAAACTTAAGTAAAAAGAAACAGGAAACCGAGCCCTAGAAAATCAAGCGAGTGCATGTATTGCTAAGAAAGATTTTCAGATGTAAGGTAGATGAGCAGTAGATTTAGCGCCAATATTACGCTCATTCAGGACCCACGACCTCTGTACAGGAGTTGAGGAACACAGATTTGAATCGTGTTTTACAATAAAACACATATAGTTCTTTGTTAAAAGTTTTTTATCTTACATTTTTTAGTTTAAGACTAAGTGTCCATTTTTGTGGATTTTTCTTTTCTTAATTGACAGATTAATTCAGAATGCATTTGAAGGGCTTCTGTTGCTGAGGTGGAATCAGCTTCAGATTTCAAAACTACATTATCAAATAATTGTAGCGTAACATGTAAAAATTTCAAAAAACTTCAAATTGTCAAAATTTTCAAAAAATCAAATAATAAATTTGGGAATTTGTTACATGATAAGAAGTGCGGTTTTAGGCCATTAACAACGGTATAAATTCTTTTTATTGTACATAACAAACTAAGGAACATTGTGCTGCTACAACTTTTTTGTAATCTGTTACCAAAATTCACAGAACGCTTTAAGTTTCCAGTGGTACAGAATCACATGCTGTTTGTAGTGAATTGTGAACAACTAGACATAAAACAGATCTATCTAAATCACTTTGAACTTTCCTGAATACATTTTCAGTCTCTTTTCTCTTTATATCACCAAACGTTTTTTTGCTGTGTATTTTCTTCACAGACTGCAGAAGACGGAGTCAAAATTTGAGTAGTTTCATCTGGTACTTTATCAAAATTTGAAAGTTTAACTTCACTTCTGTTTGAGCTATTAACATTTTACAAAGAACGTAACACTTTATCAAGTATAAATTGTGAAGTAACGTTAACAGTTTTTGTTTTATCAGATGAAAATTTTGGGTCATAACCATTTTAAATATGGAGTCTGATGTTCTGAAACTGAGTTTGTGTCTAGCAGTGTGATATGGAAAGCAGTAGACTCCAGATCACTGTTATTGCCATGCTCGCCTAAAAGAGTCTCTTACATTCAGTGAAGCAGTAGTATTAGCAACAGTCATATGTTTAGCTGTTTTCATATGCTGTTTAATATCGCCCTTTCGTTTATGTGCAGCAGAAAATTCTCCACTACATCGTGTACAATAAACCCGTTCATTGTTACTGTCATTACAGAATTTCAAAAATTTCCATTCCTGTTGCAGGTTAACATTATTCACACACTTTACACTTGACAAGTTGTGGCAGAACCGGTGACCACACCTCCCGATGAACATCAGTCCTTGCTCTATAGGGAGGGAGGAAGGGGGAGGGGGTGGGGGGGGGAGAATTGCTAGCCATAAAATTCTCAAACCTACAGCATTTTTGCAACCTCACACAGCAGTAAAAAAGAGCAGGGAACTCCATGCTAATCCTGATGGTAACTATAGATTTGTGGGACTAGCATTCCTGGGAGAAAGTGTATTATGGAGATATAGTTTAGCCACAGCGTAAGGGAATGTTTTCAGGAATGAATTATCACTCTGCTGCAGGAATAAAGCTTTGAGGATGAGCTGTGAGTAGTCACTCAAGAACTCAGTTGGCAGAGCAACTGCCTGCTAAAGGCAAACGTTTCAGGTTCATGTCTCAGTTCAGCATATAGCTTTCACCTACCATTTCAGAAATTGTTCATTTATCTGTTTTTGACAACAGTTGAATGGATTGCAGCAGCAAAGATATGCCCACACAGTAAAACGTCATAGATAAACAAGTTCAAAATCGCTAACATTAAGTGATTTGAGAAACTATGCAGAAAAACTGCCATCAGTTTCTGTTGCAGAGTAAAGGTAACAGACGCATGCTCCTCTTTTGAATCTGTTGTTTCCAGGTCAGGGTTCCCAAACTGAAAGTGGCACATCTGCACTTCTCAACTGTCTCTGAAAGAGCTCACACCATTTTTGTGAAAACACCCTGTACATGAGTTGTAATAATGATTTTGAATAGCTGTAAATGGGTGCATGGGATTTGCTCCTCTTCTTTTACTGCCCAGACTTTCATTCTTGAAAAGTAAACAAAACTTTTTGAAAGTATACAACAAGGAACAGTGCGCAATGAAAATGCAACACAAAAGTTAATAATCATTACTGAATATATTTGGTAATGTACTGGCTGGTAAACAGTGCCATGTCTACTTCCAATGGGGATACAGTTTCAGTAAAGTACAAGGGTATGAAAGAATGTGCATTCTGTCTAGCACTAGCTGCTACTTCTCTTTCGCTCTTCTTTTGTTTTCCATGTTGTCTGCCAGTAATATGATGCCAATAACAATTTCTCCACTGCATTTGTAAAGACAAACACAAGAAATAAATCCAGTTACCATACTTGGAGTAAGACTAAAAAGAGTTAGGTAAAGTTACTGTATAAATGGTTCGCACATTCTGGTGAGTTGTGAAATTTTGCAATGGTCAGTGAATATTTTAAATGTGCTTGCTCATGTGCTTTAAACCGAGGTATGGTAGGACGTGTTAGTAGATCTTTTCAACATCATATTAGATCACATTCTCATAACCAAACATACTTTTTTTAACTGACATCAATGAAGACAGTTTTCAATGGACATTGGTTAGACTGAAATCATTCTTTAATTTGTTGGCTGGTTACAAAAAGAACCTACCATTGTAAAAGCATATCACAGCATGTGCAAAAAAAGTCTTTTGAGTTACTTAACATGGAGCATCAGCTGTTGTATCTGACTCTAAAGGAAAAGCACACTTCAGTTTTCTTAAAATATATTACAAACAATGTTTCCTTAAAAACATTTCTGTGCACCTAAGTGGAAATCCAACCACTCAGTTAATTCCAAACAAATGTGAGTCATTATGTTAGTGTCAAAATGTGCTAAACAGTCAGGTAATTAATTTTCCAAAAGAGACAATATTACAAATGTCAATGCGCTATGAAAGTTGTGTAAATTATGTATGTCTTATAATTTATTCTTTATTAGGAGATTTTGAGAGCTACAGTTTAAAAGATACTACATAAAAACCCTCGGAAAAAGTCATCATTCATCTAAAAGTAATCAAACAGATAAGAGAAACATTTGACACTCTTGAAACAACTGTGGCAACAGGTGGGTTGTTTTGACTATTCTGTCGAAGTTTTGCTGGGGAGTCCTTACATATTCTCTATCCATTTCTGATCTCCATATTTTTGGAGTCCTGAAGAAAGTTGTTTGTGGCTGTCCATTTGCTTTGGATAAAGAGATGCATGCCAGGTGTGAGTTAATGAGCATTGCATTCTCATTTAAATATATGGGCGAGAGTCAGCCTACAGGAATTGTTAAACGAACCCTGTCGTCCAGCACCGTGTGTCACAAAGGGCGCAGATTCACTACGAGATGGGGAAACTCACAAGCGTCTATTGTCTATTGAGACCTAAGCACTGTAGTGTGCGAGTGAGACAGACGAGAACCTACGTCATAGGGAAACCCAGTAGAAGGCTTTTGTGGCCAGGGAGATGTAGCAGTGTTAAATATGATGGACCTAAGATCAACCATAAAGGGGAACATGTATGGAAACTAATTTTGTAGTAATTCAGGGAATGAAGCCACAGTAATTTTAATCTGCTATCCTCCATAAATTTTCATGGTGGTCGCAATAAAACTTGAATATTGACCATATCTATAATAGTTTAGGATTTACTGTTAAAGTGAAATTAACAAGTTTTGTAACAAAGACCTGAATGCTAAAATCTAAACACTTTGGTTTATCTTAACAATCAACATTTCATATAGAAGAGCGTTATTAAAATGACAAACGTTGTGAATATGAACTCCCTAATTTTGTTTGTTTAAAAGATACAGTAAATTTAAATTATCAGTATTTTCAGTTAAGCATCAGATCATTATTTCCCCCACACAAAACACACTGAACGATGGCAGCATGACACCTTGTTGAATCATTAGGTAATAGAATATTTGTTGTAAAGTTAGTGCATAATAGTTATTTTTGTTCTTTCTTTATTTATCAGAAAGCACATGGGTGCAAGGCTAATGGCTGTGACCTTCAAAGCTAAAAAGGAGATTGTACTGGTTTTATGTAAAAGAATTTAACGTTTATTATGTAATGGATATTATTGTTACTTTATTTAGAATGTGAAAGTGGTCAAGCTTTGATTATTTAAATGTGTTAAAATGTAACATAATGTAGAATAAGCTGTAGCCAATCAGATGAACAGCTTCAGGAAAGGGAACTGCCCAAGTCAGTTGAGTGGATTCGGTGCGAGGAAAATGCGGCCAGGGATGGGCAGAGGGACAGTTCGGCTGGAGACACCAAAATGGACAGTCGGTCTTTAAGCAACTAGAAAGTGAAACGACTTAGAAAATTTCACGTTGTTTGGTATCGCGGGACTTGAGTCTCTGAGCGGTGAGCAGCCGTGTGCCTGGTGTGAACTCTAACCTTTCGTGTAAATGACAAGGTGGAGTATCAGACTTGTGTTTCGCGATGAGATTGTGAATGATCGAACTGTGTCAAATGGATATGTGCTCGAGTCTAACAGTAACTCTAAATACGACCACTTTCGCTATTAGTTTGCTTTCTGAATAAACATTATTCTAACTAAATCGAAACTGTGTGGCCTACATCATTAATAGGTTGTTAATTTAGTTCCTGATATTATTATTATTACTGTTATTATATGTTATATTAACTTCGTATTTCGCAAACTTGCCATCAGCCAGACAATTTAACCAAAGGGTCACAAGTGTGTAATTTAGGGCGTGTAATGCGACGTGTGGTTCAACCCCTCGACGAGTTTGAGCCAAGACATTTCAATGAAGGGAAACCGCATGTGAGCCCGAACATCTTTGGGATGTTAGCTCACACAGGGTACAACCGTGGGTCTATGAAGACACTGACTGTGTACCCTCAGGACAAATGTATTAACAATTATAGCGATTACTTATGAAATACACACTCCAGTCACATTAATGAGACCATACATACGTTTGATGACAATATGCTGTAACTACTCACAGATGATAGGTGGTAGCACTACAGCGGAGGGTATACGAAACATGTCGGGGACGAGGATAATAGCGCAGTCGTTGTTATGTGGAAACGGAGTGATTTATTTGATGCCCAAAAGGGCACGATCATTGGCTTTCAGGCCATGGATGGAAGCATTTCTGAAACAGCTAAGTTTTTAAATTGTTCACGTGCCACCACGGTTCCAGTACACCGTGCAATGCAAAACTGTTGAGCAACTAACTGCCAGATGAACCAAGGGGCTACCAACAGTATCTCCCCATAACTGTTCAGAGAATGTTACTGTGTCTGGGCCTCCACAACAGGCATCTTGTTCATGCACCCATGCTGACTACTGTTCATATAAGCAAACGTCCTGCACACGGAAGAGAGCGTTATGGTCTGGGAAAAGTTTTCATGACATTCCCCGGGTTATCTCAGCATTCTGGAAGGCACAATGAATCAACACAAGTACGCATCTATCCATGGGGACCACTCTTACATGCAGCTTGTTTTTTCTCAGCATGATGGCATCTACCAGACGGACAATGCAGTGTGACACACAGCTTTCAGTGTATGTGCTTGGCTCGAGGAGCAGTAGGAACCCAATCGAGAATCTATGGGACCACCTCCTCATCTGGGCTGTTCACAGCTTGGGTCTACATCTGATAAACTTAGCACAGCTGGCCACAGCACTGGAGTTAGCATCGCTCCACATCCCTGTCGGTACCTTCCACAACTTCAGTGACACTCTTCCTGTATGTGTTGCAGCAACCCACACTGCAGAATGTGGTTATTCAGGATTTTTGACGGGTGGTCACATTGATGTAACTGGACATTGTTAATAAAAAGTTGTTTACTTTTATCCTGTCAGTCTCGTTTTCATATGACTGCTCCTTATAGCTCATGAAGAAACACTGCTCCTCTTTCTTGCTGTATCAGTATAAAATGCATTGAATCAGTGCGAAACGTGGAAGCATAGGAGCATAATGTGACAAAAAACTCAAACAATACACATAAACAACATTTATTAAACATTTACTGCCAACGGCAGGATTAAAATATTTTCTTATTGATTATACATATGTGTGATTATAAAAAAAAGTTCATTTAAACTCAAAACAATGTGCACGTCTATAAAACATTTAGCACCTGAAACAGAAGAGTCATGCAAGTGATGCTAAAAAAAAGCTTTTTATCAATATGGTGTAAAGTTAAAACAGTTCATCATTATACAAGGCATAAAGCAAGTTAACACTGTAGTTGCACTGAACAGTAACAGATGACTTCAGTTACAAAATCAGCTGAAACCCACAACCAGTGGGTAAGAGTAGTGAACAGGTACATTTGCTGCTTCCGTCAGTGATACACTGATAAGAAAAGAATGGCTAGCTGGTAATGGACTAGATTGTAAAACTACAACATATAAACACAAACATGGTACTTGTTGCCTAAGAAAAGACCTTTGTTAATCTAAAACAGATATGGACAATTACTTCTAATGGGTCACATTTAAAGCTTTAGCTACACCTCACATTCTGTACAAAATGTTACAATCAAAATATGGCACTACTGAAGAGACTGACACTTGTACACAATCCTGCATACAAATGTCACCAGTATGTTTGAGGAGCACCTATCTAAGAATGGGAGCGATATAGCGTCATGAAACTGAATAAATTTTAAACACTTCTTGTTGTATTGAAACCTTTTGAACAATTCAATTTTAAGAATGTCATTACAATTTGGAAGTCGCAAACTCAGAGTTTTGTCAATATTCAAACACGGTCCCTTCAAGTAAAATGACTATCTGCAGGTGATATAAATTATCTGAAACATAAACACTGCGAATTAAATCTTTCCATCAACTTTATTGCATTTGTTGAGTTAGGTGACACCAACAAAAAAGAGAGATTATCCTAAGACAACAAAAGACAGACAACGTTTTGAGTACTGGTGGTCTCTACAATCTATGAGAGACATGTGAAGATGAACTGTAATTGTCAGTGATTTGTGCAGTTTTGTGACAAATGGATAACAATGTGTAGAACTCTAATCTTGGGTCAATAAACAGCCATCCACAAATGATGGCAACATGTTGCATAACCAAATGTAGGTGAAATAATATGTACTTCAAGAGGTTTTACCTGTACCAGATCTTAAACTCCACATTAAATTGTATCCTTACTTTGTAAATTATAATGTTTATTACAAATAATACACTAAGAGTGGTGGAAGATCAATGTAATACTATGACGTAAAGAGATGGATGCTTGAGAATTCAGACCCAACAAGAACCGTTTCTATATGAGTTTTTACAGTGAAGGTATGAAACATTCACTGCGTATGAAACATTCACTGCAATATACAGGGCGAGCACTGTACGATATAATACTTTATTAACTGGCTCAAGATACTGAAACTAGGTTTATGGCAAATGTCAGTATGCAGGAGGAGCATGTAACTTCTTGGACGTTTTATACTCTGTGACAACTGAGACACTGAAGCAAATTCTTTTTTTTAAAATTGAATTACATACTTCTTTTAATGGTATTCAGAAGCTTTTGAAAACCATGCACATATAATATAATGTGCACCAGTGGTAGCTACTGAGACACTAAAGTGATCCAGACCCAGACTGAATGTGTGTGATGGATTAACAATCGTGGCTGGTGCACTGGGCAGTTTTGTTTTTAGGCAGTTTCCCAAGCTCATTTAGGCAAATGCTGGGCTGGTAACCAATTTCCACCTCAAAAAGTACAACAGGCAAATGGTTAAAATCCCACCACACACATAGCAAAGCTCACATTTATCGGAGACAGGTACATTTTTCGGAGAGAGGTGGTGCACGCAGCCTTTCTCCCTCAGATAACTGACGACTGGGGTGACAGGGAGCCCATCCGACTCCAATGTTTAATAAAATAAATTTCCAAAGTCTTGAATGTAGCACAGCATGTACTAGACAGGATTAACATGAAGAAGAAGAAGAAGAAGTAGAGTCGCTGGGAGTACAGTGATATAACACGTTTTGCACAAGAGCCCCACACAGCAGTGTTTATACTACAATAGCCAATTCCTACCACATCACCTTTCAATTTTGGCATATTTCTCTGATACTTTTACGAAGTTTCAAAGTCGACATTAACAAGTGTTACGTCACTGTATTCAAAAGCTTTTGAAAGTCAATATAAAAGTATATAGTTTCATTAGGAAATATTTAGAAGTTTGATGATGACTGGTTCGAAAGCTCTGTGAAATTTTTAAATAAAATTGTTTCACTTTATTCTGTTAAAACATTATTTATTGCAACTGCAATTTCAACAGGTGGTCATTTTCAATTATTCTGGGATGTTGCAACCCCACTCAACAATGTAAAGCTGTGACATGCTGTGCACAAACAGTTGCATGGCAGAGTGAATTTACTGTTGTTCAATATGGTATACACATTAGAAAGCCGGTGAAATATGATATAAATATTTCAGTTTAAATCTCGTGTAGCAGGTGTGGTAAATGGATCACAAAAACTTTCCTTGGCCCATTTACCATGGCTACTACATGAATTTAAACGTAAGTATTCATATCATTATTTCAAAAGCTTTCTAATGTGTACGTGGTAAATGGTACAGCAGACAAATTTGCACCACCAAATGCAGCTAGTCTTACACATCATATCACAGCTTTATATTAGAGAGAGGGTTATAACATTCCACAGCACTTGAAAAAGACCTAGTGTTCAAACTGCAAATGCAATAAATAATGCTGTAACACCCTAAAGTGGAAATATTTCATATAAGAAAATATTTGCTACAATATCTTGGTTGACACAAAAGTTAAGGGTATTCCCTCTCATAAAACAATATTACGTGCCCCCGTGTGTGCTATTATTTGCTGGAAAGTTTGTTTCAATACCTTAAACAATTTATGAACTTAAAGTAACTCATCCTGTATAAAAGAATGAAGGTTGGAATGATAATCACCATTGCTCACAGCAACGAATGAGTGCAGTGCAGCTGTCACAAAGCTTCAGAAATGTAAGCTCATTATCCAGCTCGTGCACATTATGTCGCACCTCTGAAAACATTTGTCTTGCTTACACAGCAGCTCTTGAAGCAACAACATCGGAAACCACCATATGACACCGAATTAAACTGAAATGTTAGACACGGTTCATCTATCTATCCTTTGTTACAGTTTCACAAAGTGCATCTCATATCTGCTACCATCTCAAGTGGTAGGAACATTTGAAAAAAAGTATATATATAATAGAGGGAAACATTCCACGTGGGAAAAATATATCTAAAAACAAAGATGATGTGACTTACCAAACGAAAGCGCTGGCAGATAGATAGACACACAAACATACACACAAAATTCAAGCTTTCGCAACAAACTGTTGCCTCATCAGGAAAGAAGGAAGGAGAGGGAAAGACGAAAGGATGTGGGTTTTAAGGGAGAGGGCAAGGAGTCATTCCAATCCCGGGAGCGGAAAGACTTACCTTAGGGGGAAAAAAGGACGGGTATACGCACGCGCGCGCGCGCACACACACACACACACACACACACACACACACACACACACACACACATATCCATCCACACATATACAGACACAAGCAGACATATTTAAAGACAAAGACTCTTTGTCTTTAAATATGTCTGCTTGTGTCTGTATATGTGTGGATGGATATGTGTGTGTGTGTGTGTGTGTGTGTGTGTGTGTGTGTGTGTGTGTGTGTGCGCGCGCGCGAGTGTATACCCGTCCTTTTTTCCCCCTAAGGTAAGTCTTTCCGCTCCCGGGATTGGAATGACTCCTTACCCTCTCCCTTAAAACCCACATCCTTTCGTCTTTCCCTCTCCTTCCCTCTTTCCTGATGAGGCAACAGTTTGTTGCGAAAGCTTGAATTTTGTGTGTATGTTTGTGTGTCTATCGACCTGCCAGCGCTTTCGTTTGGTAAGTCACATCATCTTTGTATATATATATATATATATATATATATATATATATATATATATATATATATATATGAGATTTTTAATTAAAAGATGATGGCTTCCATTGAGCCTAAATTAATCATTACTACTATTTTTGGCACTTTTAAATGTGAGATAGTGGCTTTGGTTAAAGCCACATTACTGAGAACTACTATTAATAACGTTTTGTTATAATGAACAAAGGCTATTTTCTAACTCTTATTTTTTGCAGTCAGCTGTGTTTATTGTTTTAATTTGTTTGCTATTGATTTCAAAGGACAGTAACTTCATCTTCAGGCATGTGCAGATCAATACAAACGAAATTTGAATCGCCATAATCAAGAACTCTGGATGCATAGACCAACACAACTACACCCAACTTGCTGTAGTAGAGAATTATTATTCATTCAATAGGGTGCCTGCGATTGTCTCTTATCAACTGTGATGTTAACCTGCAGTGATATCTTTAAGCGCACGTAACAGCAACAATCAAAAGTTATCACCGTCTCTATTCAGTTTGGTCCGGACATCTTGAGCAAACAGATGTCACATTGCCAGTGCAGCCAATTTTATGAAGTTGTGAAAATATGCACAATAAAGACTACATTCACTGGGAATTTTTTACCGAAGATGATCTAATGGGGCTGTTGTGGCAGTGAAATTCTGCTTCACAATTACAGATTTCTGGAGCAATTCCCAACGCAATCTGACCCTGAAAGGTAGAATATGGCACACTGATGAAGACACACAGCCACTCTGTGAAGGAACAGTGCCGATCCACAGCAAAGCGCAGTGCACAACATATTTTCTGCAGATTTTGTGCTAGGAGCTGTTTGACTGTATATCTCATAGTAATGACCTTGTTCACATCAATTTCCACAGTTTAATAATTCAGAAAAGGCTTCCGATGATATAGACTGGTCTAAAACGATGGAAAGTTTAATGTCCATTAAGTTGAATGTCAACAGCAGGGAAATAATCTAATAGCTTTACAACCATAACACAACAGGTGTTAAACTTCTAATCTAAAAAACAAGATACAATGATGGTGGCGCCTTCTATAAGTAGAGCGTAGTGTCAAGTTTCATTCCATGCACAGGTAAATAATCGTATCGTAATGGTCGAGTGCATTCGTGGTGGAGTGCTATTTTTGCTGCAGCAAATCTGTCATGCGACATACCTCTCACAAGAATTTCAAGATTCAACTGCCATCTCAAATTCCTGCTTGTGGAAAAATATTGAAATTAGTAAGAAATTTCTGTGCAACTGCCAGTACATTAAATCTAAAGTCAACCAGCCCTCGGAAACCGGTTTGAACTTGGTGCCAGGCTTTTAGCTATGGGGTTACTTGAAGGCAACATTGTATTCACAACAACCAACAAGCTTACAACAGTTATGAGGTCAAATTCACGATAATGTTTCCAGAATTCCTCCAGCAGTTTTGAAATGCGTGTTCAAAAACCTGGGTGAAACACCTCGAATATTGTATATTTGTGCATGGCTGTAATTTGTCTGATGTAGCATTTCATAATTAAAGTTGGACAAATGTTCTATCTGGTGTAAATTGTTCAACTTCGTTTTGCTATTAGCTTGTGTGTTAGTCAAATTTGAAATCGTCAAAACATTTAAAACACCCTCAAGTATAGAGCCAATAGCAGCAAAACTACACCTGGATGGAGAGAATCTGAAGCAAGTTACCAGGTTTAAATACCTAAATAGTAGAATAAAGGAAGTGAATACGTAAATATCTTTGCACTGGAAACAAGACAATGGAAGCTTAATAAGAACACAGGAAGGAATGGGAGATGAAATAAAAAGAGATATTTTCATATGTTGCTGAACAGAGATGGGGCTACCCATCCACAACTGACCCTGCAGTAAAAGACATGTAAAATCATGAACACCACCTAACTTGGCTTGAAGTTGAAACTGGACTGAAAAACATATATATTTGTAAGTATCCAGGTTATGTTGATCTAAGCTTGGAAATAATAAAGGCAACTGGAGTAACAGGCTTAAATTGGCTATGTACAGTGCTCTCAGTAATCTGGAAAGAAAACAGAATCCCAGAAGACTGGACAAAATGATTCACCACTCCACTGTTCGGGGACATAACACTACTGTCACATACCCTAAAGCTATTAGAAAAGATGATGGAAAAAAAGGACTTCAGAATATAGATGTAACTACTCAAGGAGGAGCAATATGGGTTCAGAAAGAATCACAGCACCACAGATCTCATTTTTGCAGTGCAGATGTTGACAAGAGTATTGGGAACATGGAATGAATTTTTTGACTGCATTTTTGGACATTGAAAAAATCTACAATAGAGTTCCTCAAAACAAGATCTGAGAAAGTCTGGAAGCACTCAAGTTGCCGAAGTACTTAACTGAAAACATAACCAAAATTGTTACAGCCGTGTCCAGACAGGCAGTGCACAGTTGTACATGGTCTGAGACAAGGAGATGTCCAGCAACAAACTGCCCTATTGCCGCTCTTGTTCAAATAGTAACGGACAAGATTAAATGGACAACAAATTCAATACCCTAGTATTTGCTGACGAAACAGAAGATGAGGTGTAAAAAAAAGCTGACAGAATGGCCTGAAGATAAGCTATACCAAGACTTTAGAAACAGGGAAGTAACAAGCTCGAACTTACATTTGGAAAGCGATGAAATCAGAATTAGTTTTCCCATTTTGAAGCACAGCTTCCAAGGACAACACTATTAACCACGAAATGTAAATCAGAAACCTTGTACGGGACCATATGTGCCACACATACTTTGTGCCAATTCTCACTTATGGTTTAGAGGGATGTACCCTATTAGGGAAAAAAAGGACTTCAGGAGCACTTACAGACACAAATGAGATTCACAGGAACTATGAACCAAACTACTAAATAGGACAAGATCGTATGTGAGGTGACGAGGAATGTAGCCGGGGTTGAAGACCCTATTACAAGTGGAATTAAGAATTAAAGAAACACAGACTGCAGTGGTGTGGACACATTACAAGAATTGATGATAAAAGACCAGCCAGGAAATATTTCAGAATAAATGTCAAAGGGAAAAGACTCTGTGGAATGCCCAGAAAATGCTGAATACACACAGTGAAATCAGAGAAGCTTCCAGTGGGAAGATGTATGGAACAGGAGGTCTACAATGACAGGATGTGTACATCACATCCAGGAAATTGGAGCAGAGAAATAATGATGACAGTAGAGCAGCATAAGATGGTAGATTATGAAGTGAGATTAAATGCAGAATAGCACAGGCTAAAACAGCATTCAACAAGAAAGAGAAGCTAATAACACGGAAAAATGTTGGTCTGAACATCAAGATATCATCTGCAAAAATTTTTGTTTGGAGTGTAGCCCTGCGTGGGTCACTGACATCAACAGTAGGAGAACTTTAACGGAAAAGACTGCAGGCTTTTGATGCATCGTGTCAGGTATGAATGCTAAAAATTTCACGGGCAGAGAGAATGACCAATGAAAATAGGGGGAGGAAGGTCGTTGTGGAGGACTGTCAAGGAACCAGTTTGTTGGACTCGTATAAATTGTCCCTTCAATGTGAAATCAATTGAAGGAAAAATGCCTGAGAAGAACGCGCCAAGCAGACCAAAACTTTAGTACCTAGGCAGATAAAAACAAGATCTGAAACTAATAACTTACTCTGAACTGAAGAGACTTGCAGAAGATTGGGACAAATGGAGAACGAGAATTGCTGCTTGCAAATCTACGGTTGAGAATAAAAGGAGAAGTTACTCCTAAAGGAATTCGTCTCTGGTCAACATATTCAGCCATCAACATTACAATAGAAAAGCTGAACCACAGTTGGATAAGTTTCTCAATTCTGACTGTAAGTTGTTCAGAAGTAGATCAATTACTGACATATCTGTACAAATGTTCCCCAGCAACTACAACTTCCGCTAAAAATGGTTTAGAGGGATGTACCCTATTAGGGAAAAAAAGGACTTCAGGAGCACTTACAGACACAAATGAGATTCACAGGAACTATGAACCAAACTACTAAATAGGACAAGATCGTATGTGAGGTGACGAGGAATGTAGCCGGGGTTGAAGACCCTATTACAAGTGGAATTAAGAATTAAATTAAGAAACAGCCAACAGCAAAAACTGTGCTAACAAGACTGAAGGTCCAAATCTTGTGAAGAACAGGTGTGAGACATCTAGAACAAATTCGAAGGATATGGGCAGGGCCACACAGACACTGGTCCTTTTCCAAAAGAAATTCCTGATAATAGTCTCATAATGGTCACTCATGAAAATTAAATTTAGACTTCTTAGTGTAGTGTTTAATTTGTCCTCAAACAAACTGGTAGCAAATAGAAGGAAAGTGGAGGACAATACCATACACCGATAACACAACACACAGGACTCTTTCCCCCCCCCCCCCCCCCCCCTTCTTTCTGGAGAGAGAACATCCTGCTGATGTCAAAATTTTGTTACTTTTATGGTAGCCTCATATTTTTGTGTGTAAGGGCACACCTGAACGATGTGTAGCCTTCAGCCAACTCTGCATACGCAGGCCCAACTTTGATAAGAGACATTTCTCTAAACAACTAACAGTTATACAAGATATAATCATGTTAAACTCTTAACACAAAGCACAAGATTATAACACCTGATAATAATTTTAAAAAGCAAAAACTGTGCTAACAAGACTGAAGGTCCAAATCGTGTGAAGAACAGGTGTGAGACATGTAGAACAAATTCGAAGGATATGGGCAGGGTCACACAGACACTGATCCTTGTTATGTGAACTGCTTCCAAAAGAAATTCCTGATAATAGTCTCATAATGGTCACAATATATTTAAAATTAATTTCATGCCCAAAAATATACCTTTTGGCCAGTTGCTAAATTGTATAGATAAATGACACGAAACAATGTGATCAGAGAAATTCACAAAGCACTGCTGACACTTACAACAATAATTACGTTTCTGAACAGGATGTGCCACCCAGAAAATAACCAAAACGAATGGGGTCACACTTCACCGCAGACTGTGAGAGTCCATGAGTCAACGAACAGCTCGCCTCATTCTGCACCACTTGCAGAATGAACAGTTACCGGTTGCGATCTTCATGTCAAAACAGTTACGAACTGTCACAAATCCTTGGCACGATTTTTTTTTAAAGAACAATAAATAACATTATGGCTGCAAGCAAGTTAACACAGTTTTTATAATACCTTTACATTTGACATTCACATTTGTTAAACTAAATAATATTTTGCTGAAATTATCTCAGAAAAATATGTACATTGCACATAAAACTCATTTACAGAAATTATTTTACCTTCTGTTCAAAGACAATATTTTGCAAAATCAATAGTAAATGGCCATTTTCAATACTACAATCACTGAGGTAAGACAGCTAGAATAATAAATACACCAAGGTAGGTGAAAGTAACGCACAATCCAATGTACTTCTGTAACGAGAAGCGCTAAAAAAAGAAATATTGCAACTACTAATCATTGGTTATTCCAACCAAACACCTTTGCCTGATATCTATTTTCTGCTGCTGGAGAAAGCCACCACACAATGTGGATGTTTCAAGAGGCACCTGCTGATGTGCAGAGACTGAATTTATCTACAGATCTGGGGGTTACTCAGCATGCCGTTGACAGTCCATGTGTGTAATGCAGTCAATCAAAGGAAAATATTTTGATGAGTTTGGAGGTTTTGGCAAGGCAGCAGCAACACATTCACGCCAACTGTCAACATTTGCCACAAATGACTGTGGACTGCTGATTAGTGATGGGCAGTGGTGTCACATCTCCCCTACAATAATAAGCAAGCTACATGAGATTGTTATCCACCTGGATGATGGAACAATTATTTGCATGGGAAATAGTTTTGAGATTATGAAGATTACTTTGTATGCATAGAAAAGTAATGGCCAACCAAGTTTTACAACCACATATTATGGCCAACCAAGTTTTACAACCACATATTAATGCCTTGAAGAGAAAGATGGCCACATGGCAGTGTATCAACATTACAAAAGAACCAGTGCTAGGCCATGAACAGAACTTCATTTCTCCAGTCCTAGCAGATTATATCTCACAGAAGAACGATTGATTGTGCACGACTTTCTGCCTGACCTTTGATAAGTGCAACAAAATGCAGCAATGGCTACCAGAAGCATAGTGTTGACTTTGTAACAATGAAAACTACTCCTCAGATTTTTGATTTATGTAACACATGGAAAATGAGTGCTACATTTGCTGTAAGACACAATTACACAACTTAACAGCGTTTGTGTTAAAAACAACATTAAAATAACAAACCAGAAAGTAACCAAGTAGTGAAGCTGCAAACTGTGTGTTTATACACACAAGCAATACCACATCAATCCATTATTTCTTACCCCACACGACTGCAAAATGTCTGTAGCATTCCGTCAAAATACACCATTGTAGAATCACAAAACTTTTGTATTTCATCTGCCCTGGACTACACTATAATTAGTGATGCACTATTCTCTACAACAGTGCCTTCTTTCTTAAATCAATAATCCCCTCACATGCAGTTACAAGGTTTCCACACAGCAGCAATCACATATTTGTACTCTCTTTCCCTTCTTGACCCTTCTGGTATGTAATTCACAAACACTAAGCTTAATAGGAGTTCACAGTAACACTTAATGTCTTTATTATTGTTCTGGAAGGGATTCATTTCAAACAACACACCAGTGAGAGATAATAATTGTGTGTGTTCCCACCCCATACCCTTTTTCCTCCACAAGAAAAAATAAGATCCCTAAGTTTAATTTGTTACAGTGCAACACATGGGCCAAGGTGCACCACCGAGGTGATCTTTTCCAGAATATTATTAGGTCTAGCAAGGGGCATTCATTTCAAGCCACATACATGTGAGGATATCAATTTGCTGTCCCCCCCCCCCCCCCCAAACCCCCTTTCCCATTTTTTCATAAGAAATAATAAGACCCCTCAGTTTAACCTGTTACAGTCCAACACATGGTCCAAGGTGCCCCACCACGGTGACCTTATCCAATAGAGTATCGGGTCGGGCTAGGAGTCAGAAGCCCATGAAGCAAATCCACGGCCTCCTGGGAAGGGTGGAGGAGTAAGGCAACTGACGTCCGACAGAGGAGCAATACTTATGTGCACCTTGAAATTGTCGCGATCTGGGCCGATCAAGTACGGTGATGTGGCCATACGCTGGTTGCAGGGGTAAACGTATGTAACTCCGTGGCCAGAAGGCACTCTTTTAGCCCCACTGGTGGAGGCCGCACCTGCGGCTGAACCGGTAGGAGCTGAATTTGCGCCCGACCTGCTAGAAGATGCATTTGCCGTTGACCTGCTGGAAGAAGCATTTGGGGCCGACCTGCTAGAACCAGCATTTGGGGCCGACCTGCTGGAAGAAGAATTTGCGGCCGACCTGGAAGAAGAAGAATTTGTGGCAGAGCTGGTAGAGGCCGCATTTGAACCTGAGCTGGTAGAAGCTGCATTAGCAGCTGCACTGGCAGAAGCCGCGTTTGGAGCCGAGCTGGTAGATGACACCTTAGTTGCTGGACAAGGAGTACCAATATGAGCTGTCGCACCAGGGTTGAGAGAGTCAAAAGGCAACAGGTTGTCAAAATTGAGAACGCGCTCTTCATCCAAGAAGCGGTGGTAACGCTGCGAGACGGATGTCACATGTTCAATCCCGTCCTGTTGGCCCCGCACAAGCACGCCAACCAAAACGCGTGTCGGACATGTGTCACGGCATGTCACCTGCAAACAGTGCAAAACATAGTTTAAACTAACAGACAGATTCTTCTACAGAGCTGTACAATACATCTGTTTACTAAACAACATGATACACCACAATATTTGTTACCTGACTTGTATATTTATGATCACATTTTGTTTTTCAACTTATAATCATTCTTTTATGACATTTGAAGCAACATACAATCTACAGTACAAAATACTTTCACAGAATTTATGACCAATCCTTACAAAATGATATCATCGAATGATCAAAATGTAAATATTTAAGATATTGTTAGTATTCAGTGTAACTTGAAATAATGACGTTCATATAAAATAATAATACTATAGCTCTGGAGTTGCCAGTATTGTAGGGAAATAAAATATTTAATGCACTTTAGTGAAATTTATATATTTCAACAATAACTGTTGAAACTAATCATTTTATGAACTTTGGCATTGGAAAGCTTTGCATTTTACAGTACAATTTATTCAAAATATATTGTGATTTGGTGCTGAATTTGTTACCACTTTTATATCAAATTGAACAAAGTTCTCCACATTGAATATCATAAGGAATTGTAACTACAATAACATCGTAAAAAGTGTTGACTCTCAAGGATCTATGTAAGGCCCAGTATCGGGCCAAAGAGTGGTAGTAGTGGTTCCCAAAGTTGTTAAGGGTTAGTTAGAAGTTGTAACTTTTGTAAGATGTTAGAAGTGACAATTACTAATAAATGCAACAAATATGAAACTTAGTTTTCAAACAAATATTTCACAAATATCAAACTCAATGAACACAAAGAATATAAAATAGACTAAAAATTAAGTCAAGGACTTTTTTAGTGAAGAAGAATAATTTATAATCATGTTCAACAATCGTAATCGCTGCTGTGGAAGCTGTTTTATTTACATAGTTCTTACTGATCATGGTAGTTACATAATGCCTGTAAGTACACACCCAGAAATACAAATCAGAGATGCTGTTTGGTTACCCCCATACCCTTCTCACCACAGTCTGCCTAGAGGGGTACGATCAGCTGGCCTGTTGAGGTGACTTCCATTGGCAGTGACAAGGATGGCAGCATGGGGATCTTCATTTCTGCTTTCTTTCAGCTCCTGCACTCTTGCTGTAAGGTAACTACTTCCTGCAGATGGACAAGGTCACTGACTTGGACCATCAGTGATCTTCCATTTTGGTGTTCTGCTTGGGGAAAACTGTGCAAGAACTTGAGATATTCTTTGCTCCAGCACTTCCAGAAATCTTCTTCTCTTTTCTGATTGAATCTGAATTCTTGTGTGAAGACTGTTACAACAGGTGGCTTGGGTCCCACTGGCAATGTCTTGAGTCTATCCTCCACAATGAAGGATGCTGTGGAGAGCACTTCTTCATTCTGGATGATCAGTTTCGAGTTGAGGGCGACGTCAGTTTTCATGAGTGCAGTCTGTAGCCCTTCCTTATCTACACTGCAGTGCCCAATTAGTTTTGGGAAACATCTTTTGGTTAAGCCAACCATTCTCTCCCACTAAGCACCACACACAGAACTATAAACTTCCATGTTCTGCCTTGTTGTGCGAGATACCGGTCGACCTTATCAGCAGAGATGGCCATCTACAGTTCCACTGTAGATGGTGAGTAAAATGCTGTGTCTATCTATAAATCTTTCTAGTACCAACAAAAATCAATCTGTTGTAGCATTGTAAACAATGTACCATTTGGCTGTGGTACTTTCTACTTTGGCATAAAATGGCCCTGCAAAATCAACACCCGTGACTTGGCAGTGTGTTGCAGCATTACTTGACTAGTTGGCATTAGAGCTTCTATTTCTTGACTGGCAACCCCCAAGAACTACTTTACACGGGAGGAAGAAGTGAATAACTTTGTTTAAGGCATGACAGTCGTGTACTTAGCAGGCGGAATGAAACTCTGAAAGCACAATTCTAACCCCAAGATGATGTAAATGGAATGAGTATAAAAGCCTCACAAAATGGTGGTTATCATCAAGGGTAAGTGGATGATGTTCTTCAATGGATAATTTGGCATTAAGCTGGTGACCATCTAGGTGAAATATGTCTCCATCTAAAAAAGAACAGCCGGTCACTGTGGCTGAGAAGTTCTAGGCGCTTCAGTCCGGAACCGTGCTGCTGCTATGGTCGCAGGTTCGAATTCTGCCTCGGGCATGGATGTGTGTGATGTCCTTAGGTTAGTTAGGTTTAAGTTGTTCTAAGTCTTGGGGACTGATGACCTCAGATGTTAAGTCCCATAGTGCTTAGAGCCATTTGAACCATTCTTCCATTCTTAAAAAAGAACTAACTCTATTTTCAATCTCTTTGGTATAGACATGTTTTTCTTAAAGGATTTGATTTCTTGAAAATAGGAGTGTTCTTGTAAAGTCTTGATCAAATAATAATAACTTGCTGCCATTTCTTCCACTGTACATTCACGTTGTCAATAAGCTTCCTTTTCAACTGGAGAACATGGGCAGTGACTTGCAGTAGTTTCCAGTAGGAACCAAAACCTTTCAGTATCTATCAGTCACTGGGGTGTCTCCGTAAAGACCTGCAGTTCTGGTTGTAGTTTTTGGTTTCTGGCAAAGAAACAAGTGTGATATACTCTTGGTATTAATTTGGCCAGTAACAGGACTGTTGAGGAAACCACAGCAACCCATGCTATTATATGTCCAACTTGTAAATTTATGTGAACCTGTTGAATACAAAGGCTTTCCAACTAATGGGGTTATCCCTTAATCCTTTCACAGCTGTGGGCATGTATACACATTCTGTTGTGCCATTCCCCAAGTGTTGTGGACGTGTATAAGAGACTGCTTGGATTTTCCTACAATGCTATGGACGTCTGAATGTGTCCTGAACCAGTGTCCCCTCACTGCTGTGAATGCGTTACTTCCTTATCTCGGCGAATAAAAAAGCTTCAAGTATTTATCATAAAGCATGTGTGCCTCATTGCATGCTTTCATTTGCAAGAAACCTTGTTTCAATATCTTGAATTGTTTGTGAAATGTGATGATTGTTGACCACACAATTTGCAATGCGCAAGGATGTGAATGGGCAAGTTGCGCACCACTTTCCTTTGGATATAAAATGCAATCACTTGAGCAACGAAATGAGATATCCTTCCGCTCTCTGTTTTAAATAAAATTTTGATATCTTACCTACATTTCATTCACTGCAATGTAAGAGCTAAAATCAACTATACGTAAAGTTTACGCAATGCATTTTTACCTCTGTGAATTTTTACAAAGTTCGTGCAATGTTTACTTCATTTGATGCACCACAGTTCTTTGTCAAGTGAAGGTATCAGACTAAGATGTGCAAAAACCAAATTTTTTCACCTCATAGTTTTCGAAAAATTGGATAAGTATTTCATATTAGTCAGAACCCCATCTCCCAGCAGAGGCACCAGCATTCGCCAAGCAGTACAGCAATAACAAAAGCCAGCCTTAGCACGAAATGCAGACAGCACATGTGCAGCAGCAAAAGGGTTAACCAACCTAGTGTTACTATAGAGTCAGTCCAGAGAGTTGTTCCATGTATGTTTGTGTTGGTAGCCTCGCAGTGGTAATCCACAAAGGAAGGATTATAGAAAACTTTGGTGCAAATACTTCTCCCTTCAAAATTTTTGATCCATCTTGGTGGATAAATCTGTATAGAATTGGAAGGGCTGATTTTCAAGTGCACCACTGAATAGTAAGATGCTGAGACACAAAGGCGGTACTGAAATGTTCCTGGCTTTGTTTTCTTATAGTTGGGGGGAGGGGGGACGAAAAGAAAGAGAAAGGGCATGGGTGTTCATTTGTAAGTTTGAAATCTCAATATGTAACTGTAAATAACAAGTGTTCACTATTTGTACTAATTGCTCTGTCGCAGGTGATAGTTGACATGGCAAAGCCACAAGCAAGTTTCTTCTCACTGGGCTTGCAGCCATCACAAACGTTTTGTTTCTCCAGGGAAAGTCCGCAAATGGAATTCACACTGAAATGTCCACAAACGCTGGGAGAGAAGTGTGTTTCATAGAGTACTGTGAAAACTTAAATATCTCACTTCACAACTGGCCGTTTCACTGTTGAAGACGAGTCCGGCAGTGGTCACCATCAAATTGCAACCGTCACTGGAACACATGATGTTGTTCATGAGATGAGTCTTTAGGACCAACTAATATTTGACAAAAAGATAGCTCAGATACTGGGCATCTCCTGGGAACGTGTTGGTTTCATTGTCAACACAATTTCAGCCACAAGCTTTCAGCAAAATGGGTGCCTAAATGTCTGAACTGTGATGAGCAGAAAGAACACACTGATACATTGAAAGCCATTTTGCCTCATTTTGATCCAGAAACCGTTTGGCAAAGTCAGTAATTGAGGATGAAACTTGACTTTACATTTATGACTGTGAAATCAAGGCAAGGTCAAAGGAGCTCTACACCTAGAAATTGGCTAAAAAGTGACAGCGTTCTTTTTCTGGGACAAAGATGGCTTTCTGTTTGGTGGACTATTTATCTCAGGGATCTACTACAACCTGACAATATTATGCTAACCTGGTACTAGAACTGAAGGAGGCAATTGAGAACAAATACCGAGGAAAGTCGACCAAAGGGCTTCTTTTGTTGCACAGCAACAACACTCGTACAAAGTTGTGGCTGTCAAATTGACAACCCTGGACTTCGAAGTAATCAACCAGCCTCCCTACTTGCAAGACCTAGCCCCCTTGAACTATTATCTGTTTCTGAACGAACATGGAAGAACTCCTGAAGGGTAACAATTTTCAAGACACTGAAGATATCTAAAGCGGTTGCAGAGAGCTGGTTTTGCTAAAGACCACATGACTTTTATTTGCACGGACTTAATCTGGGTTGATACCTGCAACTACACTGATGCCACAGCTCATGGCGTTCTGTAGTAACACTGTGAGCTACAGTTCATATAGGATGCAACAAATTCTAGCTAATTGCACATTGGTGTCAACTGAAATCATATGAGCAGATATTAATGTTGTAATGCAGGTTATGGCATCAGAATTGTGTCAAGAGTTAAATAAAAGGAAAATGAAACACGAATGTTGGATCTGAAACTAGATTTCATGCAGGAATAAAGTAGGGGCAACAAATACATTTATTAAACAAATAATACTTGAAGGCAAAACTGCTGCCTGCTATGGCAAATTTTTACTTTGACAGGAGTCACATCACACTTGAGCTATTTGCTGCATATAATCCATAATTTATAAAGTGTTTGGTATCTCAAACTACAAGATGTATACAATTCACGTATTTGGTTGCAGTGCATATTAAGTTTATTTATTTATTCATCCAAAAATCTTTCAAAATTGTGGGATACGTAATTCATTTGCAAATACTGTGTGTGAAAACACACACACACACACACACACACACACACACACACACACACACACACACTACATATTAACAGTAATATCAAACAATCGAAAAGCCGTGATGGAATATTATGAAAAGGATAGTTGCTACTCACCATATAGTGGAGATGCTGAGTCGCAGAGAGGCACAACAAAAAAGACTGTCAGAAAGTGAGCAGGTCTTTTTGTTGGGCCTATCTGTAACTCAGCATGTCTAGAACTGTAAGGTGCACAGCAATTGTCCTTTTCATAATACTGTAACAGTAATATGTTCTTGCTCTTGCAGTTTCAGAAGCTGCAGAAGTGTACCTGCAGACTAATGTTTCATGTTTTCCGCAGTAAGAAAATGAAAACACACTGAAATTAAATGGAGTACAGCAGTAATTATTCCATGATAACTACATCAGAATGTTGGTGTTTCAAAATACAGTCATCAGGGAGCAGTTCAATGATGCTGTTCAGTGGTGGGGAAAGTTAGTGACATCACATAATACATCTGTGCTGAACTTTTTGTAGCTTGGCAAAAGCTGGATCTCATGAGTGACGGTACTGAACACTGGATGTTCACACGTTCGGCTGTGGTGCCACTGCAGGAAGCCACTAGCTGTGGTGTCATTTTAGTTGTGTGTATGAATCCGGCTTTACAGAATGCTAACTCTAGTGGAGGTATTTTGAAGTACAAAGAGGCTTACCCATTACTTTCAACCTATCACAAGTTATTAGCCATGGCATACTGAGTGGTTTACAGGCAAAAAATGAAAATATAAAATTTTTTGGCTACTACAACATTTCCCATTCACCTTCAATTTCCACCTGGGCAACACTGATAAATCAACAAGTGCAGATCCAGCAGTGACACCAGGAAACATGAAATTCAATTAGCTGACACTATGGTTGTATCAAGGTCCATTTATAAACGTGCCACAGAAATTCAAACATATAAAACAAATTTTAACACAAAAAGGGGAGGAGGACTGAAATTAGATAATTTGCATGCCTCAGTATCAAATAAAGAAAATAGCACCACATGTTCTGTTATACAAGTTCCATAATACATGTCGGCAGAACGTTGCGATCTTCGCCATCAGTAAGAAGTCAGGAATCGGCCTTTGTGCAAATACAAATAAGAAGTTTGGATAACTGAGGGAGTTTACAATGAGGTATCAACAACAGCAAGGACCCATTTATCCAGGTAAATGCTGGCCCAATAGTGCGTAGATAACCAAAAACCGTAGATATTTCTGCTAAGCAAAAGGAGCAGGAAACCTATTTCAGATTACCTGAGTGGTCAACATGAAATATTCAACTCTAGAATTGACAATGCAGAGAATCAATGGACAAAGTTAAGATGTATACAATAAGCTTTGGACGGAGACAGGAAAGACCCACTATGATTCGACAGCTGTGATACAATGCTGCTATGAAAGCAAGGTGAGCTTTGCTTCTAACTTAAACATAGCCAAAGCCTCACAGACAAAAACTTGAACGAAACAAAAGGTAGCATAAGGAGAGCCGTATGTGAAGTGTTAAAAGAATTTGTAAGTAAAATTCTACCTACAACTTGACAAAAACCCTAAATGTTTTGGTCTTGTGTTAAATTAGTAAATGGATTAAAGCCATCTGTCCAGACACCCTTGTAACCATAATGGCACAGAAATGGAGGATGACATGGGATAGGCTGAAATACTATGCATCTTCTCCCAAAACTGTTTCGCTTAGGAAGATTATACAGCAGTTCCTTCTCTGAATTAACAGACGAACATAAAAATGACAGACATCGAAATAAATGACCGTGGGATAGAAAAGCAACTGAACTAGGGAAAGAAGATGCCCCTCTTTTAGCAGCAGTTTACCAACTGTCGCTGGAGGAATGAAGATTTCCTAATGGTTCGAAAGAAGCATAGGTTATTCCTATTTTCAAGAACTGTCATTGAATGGACACACAACACTATAGGCCTGTATCTCTGACACTGCTCTAGAGAGGAATTTTGGGACAGGTTTTATGCTCGTGCATTATGACATTTCTCGATAATCTCCTCTGTAGGAATCAATGCGTGTTCAGAAAACAGCAACCGTGTGAAACCGAGCTCGCTTCGTTCCTCCGCAAGACCAAGAAAGCAGTGGATATTGGCACCCAGGTGTTCCTTAAATCGTGGAAGATGTTCTATACAGTTTCACACTGGTGCCCAACGAACAAAATACGAATGTCTGGAATATTAGACCAGCTACACGATCTAGTGCATAACATCGGGAGTCCTACGAGACTTTTCACACAAGGTGCTGTTGTATACAGAGAAGTTGCAAAGGCTAGAAAATTGTAGCAAAATGCAGGAAGACCTCCAGACGACTGATGCTTGGTAAAGCAATTGGCAGTTGGTTGACCCTCAACATAAGCAAATGTAACATATTGCACTTAAAAAGACAGAGAGACGCTCTATCTTATGGTCACCTGATTGCAGAACTATCACTGAAAGCAGTTTATATATATATATAAACAAAGATGATGTGACTTACCGAACGAAAGCGCTGGCAGGTCGATAGATACACAAACAAACACAAACACACACACAAAATTCAAGCTTTCGCAACAAACTGTTGCCTCATCAGGAAAGAGGCGAAGGAGAGGGAAAGACGAAAGGATGTGGGTTTTAAGGGAGAGGGTAAGGAGTCATTCCAATCCCGGGAGCGGAAAGACTTACCTTAGGGGGAAAAAAGGACAGGTATACACTCGCACACACACACATATCCATCCACACATATACAAACACAAAGGGGTCGTTGTGTGGGTGTTGTGAGGGTGACATGGTATTAGAAGATGGAAAGTGTAACATGAGGCTGAGATGAAAATGAAAATAAAAATATATGGAGAGAGATAAAGGTGGACTGGAAAGTAACTGGAGATCTGGTGTGAAAAAAGGTGAGAAGGTGTTGGTTACAGCTGGGCTATGTTGGACTTGGGTTGGTAGATAACGATGTGCACAAAGGTTAGGTGGTTGTGTTGCTGCCAAAACACGTTAAAGGACGGAGAAATTCGGGAAAATTTCGAAAAAACTGCGTGTAATATATTAAAAGGAGTGGTTTTGTGGTGGCAGATTATGAAAATGAGGCTAACAATAGTCTGACGAAGAAATAATGACGTTAAAACCTATGGGAAGCGGATAAAAATTATCAGTGATGTGGGAAAAACGGAAATAAAGCGAAAGTTATTAGAACTAGCCGAAATGGTTGTTTAAAAGGTGAAAGGAACTGTTTGTGAACTAGAAATGGTGGATTTTATAGCGGCGGTAGTGTTGAAAGCGGTAAAATTTTAATTTTGTTATGGTTTGGAAGTGGGTTACATATTATTAAGTATATATATGCGGGATAAAATTGTATAGCAGATTACGGTAAAAAGGGGAAGGTGAATACAAAGTGAAACTACTGGCAAAAACAAAAAGAGAAAATAAGACAACAGAAAAGATTTCGAAATGCAACAGTGACAATAACAAACGTAATTGTTGGGTTCAAATTACTGATATCAATATAATAGAAGGAATCATTCCACGTGGGAAAAATATATCTAAAAACAAAGATGATGTGACTTACCGAACGAAAGCGCTGGCAGGTCGATAGATACACAAACAAATATGTGTGGATGGATATGTGTGTGTGTGTGTGTGCGCGCGAGTGTATACCTGTCCTTTTTTCCCCCTAAGGTAAGTCTTTCCACTCCCGGGATTGGAATGACTCCTTACCCTCTCCCTTAAAACCCACATCCTTTCGTCTTTCCCTCTCCTTCCCCTCTTTCCTGATGAGGCAACAGTTTGTTGCGAAAGCTTGAATTTTGTGTGTGTGTTTGTGTATCTATCGACCTGCCAGCGCTTTCGTTCGGTAAGTCACATCATCTTTGTTTTTAGATATATTTTTCCCACGTGGAATGTTTCCTTATATATATATATATATATATATATATATATATATATATATATATATATAGAGAGAGAGAGAGAGAGAGAGAGAGAGAGAGAGAGAGAGAGAGAGAGAAACATATATAAATATGTCTGCTTGTGTCTGTATATGTGTGGATGGATATGTGTGTGTGTGCGGCGAGTGTATACCCGTCCTTTTTTCCCCCTAAGGTAAGTCTTTCTGCTCCCAGGATTGGAATGACTCCTTACCCTCTCCCTTAAAACCCACATCCTTTCGTCTTTCCCTCTCCTTCCCTCTTTCCTGATGAGGCAACAGTTTGTTGCGAAAGCTTGAATTTTGTGTGTATGTTTGTGTTTGTTTGTGTGTCTATCGACGTGCCAGCGCTTTCGTTTGGTAAGTCACATCATCTTTGTTTATATATATATATATACATATTCCACGTGGGAAAAAAAAAATATATATATAAATATGTCTGCTTGTGTCTGAAAGACTTACCTTGGGGGGAAAAAAGGACGGGTATACACGCGCACACACACACATATCCATCCACACATATACAGGCATAAGCAGACATATTTAAAGACCTTCCCTCTTTCCTGATGAGGCAACAGTTTGTGTGTTATGTTTGTGTTTGTTTGTGTGCCTGTCGACCTGCCAGCACTTTCATTTGGTAAGTCACATCATCTTTGTTTTTAGATACATTATTCCTACGTGGAATGTTTCCCTCTATTATAACCATATATATATATATATATATATATATATATATATATATATATATATATATAATACCTCGATGTGAAGTGGAACGACCACTTAAAACTAATTGCAGGTGGGGCAGAGGCCACACACATTCATTGAAAGAATCCTCTGGGAATGTAGTCCACTCACAAATGAGGTAGCTTACAAAAACTTTGTTTGACCAATACTCAGATATTACTCATCAGTCTGGGACCTTTAACAGATATGATTTACAGAGAAAATAGTGAAGATCTACAAAAGAGCAGCACATTTCATTACACATTAACTGAATAAGGACAAAAACATCGTGGAGATGCAAAGTCAGCTTTCATTGGTAGACACTCAGAGAGGCATTCTGCATTATTGTGGAGGTCTACTATTAAAGTTCTGAGAGCGTACATTCGTATAACCGTGAACCGACATATTGCCTCCTCGTGAAGACACTGTGTACGTAAAATTAGAGAGATCTGTAGATCCACAATTTTGTAATTTTTCTGTAACTTCTAATTTATTTTTGATCATTATGACAACCCATTTGCCTCTGTACGTCACATTCCACCGAAGCGCTCAATATATTATCGACCTTACTAGAGGACATAATATTAAATTCTATCATCTTACCAACTCCTGCTGTATTTGAACAGGTTTGCAATGTATGTATGGATACCATATACAAACATATATGAGGCTTTTTAAGTACAGGTAACAATGGAAACCAAAATGTTGTCCTTCAAAAAACATTACCTTGGTTCTGGACACAAGTCACAACTTTATTTGGTTATGAGATACAGCAATGATTTACCAAGTGGGAAGAAAGAACATTAATCCCGATTTACATGTCAAAAAAACAGATAAACTGTATTAAACTGACTGTAATTGTTATTGTCAGAATAAATTACAGAGGGAAGAACCTATATACTGGGACAAGCTAAAGTATGAGAACTGAGCTCAAATGGGATTGTGAACTTTTATTTATGTATTAGCTGGTACTGTTACATATGACCTGCTCCCTAAAAAATATTGCAGTTCGTGTTTCGAAGACCAGTGACACCAGCTCGGATGAGTACTGGAGGGGACTGGAGAGCGTGCTGCCAACTGAGGGAATCTATACTGCATACTTTGACTTTCTATGGACATCTACCATGTTTAAACTGCAGTTCACCTGAATCTCTTTGAACGGAATTTCAAAATTGGACAAATACACATCAATGGTGCAGGTTTCTGCAGGAGACAGTAAAAGTCTAGATAAGTGCCAGTGGTGCACTTATGTGTTACGTGTGGCAATGTTGCTGACGCTCACTGTGAAGTATGACGGGAACGGGAGGAGGTATATCAGCTGCTGGTTCCGTGTAGCCAATGAGAGTGTGGCGGGCAGATGATATGTCTGCATGTAACATTCTCACACCAGCTTAGAAGTGAATTCAGATATGTATTTGGCAAAAAAAAAAACCAGCTTTGTTCTCAGGTTCCACTGTAACCACAATCTCAGAAATTGCAGCATACTCAGAAGATACAAATCTCTCAATGTGTTATTAGGAAGACGATGGTAATGATTAAAAACAGTGATATCAAAGACTTAGTAAGCAAAAGAAAGTAGTGAAGATAAAAATTAATGTAAAGAATTTCTTTTTGTTCATTTAACTTCTCCTTGTTTTATGAAAATGTAGACTTTTAGGTAAGTACTTAATGTTAGTGAAACAGCTTGTAATTCTGACTTGTCTTATACTCAGGTAAAAACAGTATACCTTCCATAACCTCCGAAGATGTCTCCTCAACATAAGATGAAAATTTGGGCACAAAACTACACCTTAGACCATTGTCTTTTCCCCAAAAACCAAGTTCCCCAAATGTGTGAAATAATTCAACTGAAGGGGATGGCACTTCCTACCAATAAAACTCGGTTGTAGGTCACAAACAGATGCCATCAAATATGCGAGATGAAGAAACAGTAACAGCGGCAATGTCATCAAACTTACCGACACACGAATTGTCCTGAGCACCCGCTCAGGTACTTCCACAGTCCCTTGCCAGACAATTAGGTAACATTTCTTGAACCATACTCCCTTCGGGTACAGATCCACTACCCATTCCGACGTACGCGAACCGGCATGCTCCGCAGTCGATGCTCGCGACGAGAAGACCAGCGTGCGCGCATGGTATGGAGGCAAGGCGTGGAAGTTGTCCACACAGAGCGGGGTGCTCCACGTGTCAGCAGTGTACAACCGAGGAGTGAAAAGCATGCGGCCATCCTCCATCTTCATAACTTCGTGCACTCTGTCTTGCTGGCCTGTAGGATGTACATGTAACAGGCTTAGTTGATGCAAATATTGTTATTCTACCTACCTACCATCTACGAGGTGCATGAGGTACATTCGTCAACTCGGAAATGTTTTGCATATTGTGCTTATGTAGAGCTTTTTTAATTTGGTAATGGAAAGTACTGAAAGAACAGAAAAACATTTTTTGTAGTAGTGGTAACAACTCGCTGAATAGCAGAGATGCTGAGCCATCGACAGGCACGGAAAACTTTGCTAGCCATGTGTGTGTGTGTGTGTGTGTGTGGTTTTCTGGTGGGTGGGTAGGAAAGAGCGAGGGTGCACACTCCAGCTCAAAATCAATAGCTCTATTATTCACAGAGTTGTTACCGTAGCTCCAATTCTTCTTTTTCAATTTGCTTAGAAAATATAATTCCACCAAAAACTGAAACTGTATTCTCTTTGTCTGGCTTATTAATTCCAAACTGTGCTAATTGTGAAGTGATACCTACACAAAATACAAGTAATAAAAGTGAAAGCAACTCTTCTGCACTCATTAGGCAGAGAAACATTATGTACAATTCTTCAAGGGGCAGAGAAAGGGGATACGATAAACGGAAATATTAGCCATATCAGACAAACAACTACGGAACATCCTATATGAACAAACTGAACTACAAATAAACCTATCAAGAACTTTGAGAAAATTCTGCTACACATACACATGTATACTCTGCAAACCACATTGTTGTATCTGACTGTCAATAAATATAATCTAACAAGTAAACTACCGATTCTTTGAAGAATCTAATTCTGTGTATAAAACAGCTTCAAATTCCTGACTGGTTTACAAATGAGTATTTGACATTAAGCGTAAGAGAGAAAGAAACTTGTAAAACGTTTGAAATTATGTTTAAAGTTTGTTGGAAGTTGCTACGTGCTCTCTTTAATATACACCAAAGATGAGTAAAATCTCGATAATTTGTGTATATATATATATATATATATATATATATATATATATATATAAAAAGAAAGATGATGAGACTTACCAAACAAAAGCGCTGGCAGGTCGATAGACACACAAACAAACACAAATATACACACAAAATTCAAGCTTTCGCAACAAACTGTTGCCTCATCAGGAAAGAGGGAAGGAGAGGGAAAGACGAAAGGATGTGGGTTTTAAGGGAGAGGGTAAGGAGTCATTCCAATCCCGGGAGCGGAAAGACTTACCTTAGGGGGAAAAAAGGACAGGTATACACTCGCACACACACACATATCCATCCACACATACAGACACAAGCAGACATATTTAAAGACCAAATATGTCTGCTTGTGTCTGTATGTGTGGATGGATATGTGTGTGTGTGCGAGTGTATACCTGTCCTTTTTTCCCCCTAAGGTAAGTCTTTCCGCTCCCGGGACTGGAATGACTCCTTACCCTCTCCCTTAAAACCCACATCCTTTCGTCTTTCCCTCTCCTTCCCTCTTTCCTGATGAGGCAACAGTTTGTTGCGAAAGCTTGAATTTTGTGTGTATATTTGTGTTTGTTTGTGTGTCTATCGACCTGCCAGCGCTTTTGTTTGGTAAGTCTCATCATCTTTCTTTTTAGATATATTTTTTCCACGTGGAATGTTTCCCTATATATATATATATATATATATATATATATATCTAAAAAGAAAGATGATGAGACTTACCAAACAAAAGCGCTGGCAGGTCGATAGACACACAAACAAACACAAATATACACACAAAATTCAAGCTTTCGCAACAAACTGTTGCCTCATCAGGAAAGAGGGAAGGAGAGGGAAAGACGAAAGGATGTGGGTTTTAAGGGGGAGGGTAAGGAGTCATTCCAATCCCGGGAGCGGAAAGACTTACCTTAGGGGGAAAAAAGGACAGGTATACACTCGCACACACACACATATCCATCCACACATACAGACACAAGCAGACATATTTAAAGACAAAGAGTTCGGGCAGAGATGTCAGTCGAGGTGGAAGAGTAGAGGCAAAGAAGTTGTTGAGAGACAGGTGAGGTATGAGTGGCGGCAACTGGAAATTAGCGGAGATTGAGGCCTGGCGGATAACGAGAAGAGAGGATATACTGAAGGGCAAGTTCCCATCTCCGGAGTTCGGATAGGTTGGTGTTGGTGGGAAGTATCCAGATAACCTGGACGGTGTAACACTGTGCCAAGATGTGCTGGCTGTGCACCAAGGCATGTTTAGCCACAGGGTGATCCTCGTTACCAACAAACACTGTCTGCCTGTGTCCATTCATGCGAATGGACAGTTTGTTGCTGGTCATTCCCACATAGAATGCATCACAGTGTAGGCAGGTCAGTTGGTAAATCACGTGGGTGCTTTCACACGTGGCTCTGCCTTTGATCGTGTACACCTTCCGGGTTACAGGACTGGAGTAGGTGGTGGTGGGAGGGTGCATGGGACAGGTTTTGCACCGGGGGCGGTTATATATATATATATATACTGCCTGCAAAATGTGTTGCAAATAGAGTTAATAGTAAAGAAGAAACAAAACATTATGCTCGATACTGAAGTTTAATCGCACGAACAGCAAAAATTTGCAGTGGAACTTCAATTTTACACTCCTGGAAATGGAAAAAAGAACACATTGACACCGGTGTGTCAGACCCACCGTACTTGCTCCGGACACTGCGAGAGGGCTGTACAAGCAATGATCACACGCACGGCACAGCGGACACACCAGGAACCGCGGTGTTGGCCGTCGAATGGCGCTAGCTGCGCAGCATTTGTGCACCGCCGCCGTCAGTGTCAGCCAGTTTGCCGTGGCATACGGAGCTCCATCGCAGTCTTTAACACTGGTAGCATGCCGCGACAGCGTGGACGTGAACCGTATGTGCAGTTGACGGACTTTGAGCGAGGGCGTATAGTGGGCATGCGGGAGGCCGGGTGGACGTACCGCCGAATTGCTCAACACGTGGGGCGTGAGGTCTCCACAGTACATCGATGTTGTCGCCAGTGGTCGGCGGAAGGTGCACGTGCCCGTCGACCTGGGACCGGACCGCAGCGACGCACGGATGCACGCCAAGACCGTAGGATCCTACGCAGTGCCGTAGGGGACCGCACCGCCACTTCCCAGCGAATTAGGGACACTGTTGCTCCTGGGGTATCGGCGAGGACCATTCGCAACCGTCTCCATGAAGCTGGGCTACGGTCCCGCACACCGTTAGGCCGTCTTCCGCTCACGCCCCAACATCGTGCAGCCCGCCTCCAGTGGTGTCGCGACAGGCGTGAATGGAGGGACGAATGGAGACGTGTCGTCTTCAGCGATGAGAGTCGCTTCTGCCTTGGTGCCAATGATGGTCGTATGCGTGTTTGGCGCCGTGCAGGTGAGCGCCACAATCAGGACTGCATACGACCGAGGCACACACGGCCAACACCCGGCATCATGGTGTGGGGAGCGATCTCCTACACTGGCCGTACACCACTGGTGATCGTCGAGGGGCACTGAATAGTGCACGGTACATCCAAACCGTCATCGAACCCATCGTTCTACCATTCCTAGACCGGCAAGGGACCTTGCTGTTCCAACAGGACAATGCACGTCCGCATGTATCCCGTGCCACCCAACGTGCTCTAGAAGGTGTAAGTCAACTACCCTGGCCAGCAAGATCTCCGGATATGTCCCCCATTGAGCATGTTTGGGACTGGATGAATCGTCGTCTCACGCGGTCTGCACGTCCAGCACGAACGCTGGTCCAAGTGAGGCGCCAGGTGGAGATGGCATGGCAAGCCGTTCCACAGGACTACATCCAGCATCTCTACGATCGTCTCCATGGGAGAATAGCAGCCTGCATTGCTGCGAAAGGTGGATATACACTGTACTAGTGCCGACATTGTGCATGCTCTGTTGCCTGTGTCTATGTGCCTGTGGTTCTGTCAGTGTGATCATGTGATGTATCTGACCCCAGGAATGTGTCAATAAAGTTTCCCCTTCCTGGGACAATGAATTCACGGTGTTCTTATTTCAATTTCCAGGAGTGTATATTCTCAGGTTTTATGTTTTTTGCAAGTCTACATCATAAATTCATAGCCCCTGTGAAAAACCCATAAGATAATGCTAAAATGCTCCAATTTTACATTTCTTCCTAGAAATGTTTACCTCGATTCGAAGTTCTTACTTGGTGTTTCACTTGACTTTGTCCCGTTTTCTTCCTATTGACATGACTGAGTATTTCTGATGTACTGTATTCAGCAACAATGTCAATTGTCAACGTTTTACATTCAAATGCTGAGGTCTCGAAGAATATGCTCAGTCATAAGCAAGGAACTGTTACCCATTTTCAGCTAGTGAACTCTAATTGGCTGGTGACTTTGTAAGTCACCCAATAGCCACCACACCACACTAACACACACATAATGAGCTCGTCTACTGGATGCATGGAGACGTGAATTGGCCCTTTAATGACGGGAATGCAGGTAGGGGTGAAAGCATTTTGTGAAGAGCTGAAAATATACTTTTCATGCAAATGATTTGACACAACAGAGATGTCACACGGAAATAGAAGAACGGTTTTGCGATATCACATTTTAAGGACTTGTGTTCAAATCTGACACGATACAGTTGCAAAAACTACATACACTACTCACCTATATACTTTGCACCACACACTGTAGATCGTAACGTTTGCCAGCGGTGAAGCTTGTAATGTCAACTGGGGAAGTAAACTTATTTTTTCGTGTCTCTGTTTCTCTCATCAAGCCCAAAATAACACTTTAACGGTGGTGAGCATATGAAGTGCAGCTCATAAGAAAAGCATTAAACACTAACAGCAATGGTGACAAAGTTTGTCATTAAGCAGGTGTCTGTATTTATGCTTATGGTTTAACTACTGAGCTGCTGTGATATTTTTGGCTTAATTTGAGATGTTCATCAATTTTTTCTTTTTTCTGGGTAAGGACAAAGGTTGATCTCTCAAAATTGCGTGTCTTTAACATATAATCTGTGGTCATAGCATCTCAGATAGCTCGATGACCTTGTATCTAGATACCAATTTCAATTTTTTGATTGGTTTTTACTTGCTCTTACACATCTGTGATTTTTTAAGAACTGATTATATTCACTGCCACAAATTATTGTATAAACATTGTATTGTACATTTAATTTCCTTCACTTAGATTTTATACACTGTATTGGAGAAGATTGTGATTTTTAATTACGTAAACCAATTCCAGTGTTTTTGCTTACATTTTGGGGTTTTTTAATATTTTCCTCTATTCTGCATTTTCGTCAATTTTGTGTTTTTTAAGTCTGGACTGCATGAAAACGTAAAATACAGGTTTCACTGTAGTAAGCAAAAAACATTTGTTTTCTCATTTTGTGGGAGCTGTCTGAGAAAAAGTTTCAATAATCTTTGAAATTACGTGTCAAGTTTGTTAGACATTGTTAGGTTCTCTCATTCTCAAACACTGGGTATTTGCATGCTGTGAGCTATGCTGCCTCAAGACGCATCCAAAGTTCACGTGTTAAACCCTTAATGTCAAAATTATATCTCTGCCTGAGTAGGCTTTGACAACATTTTAACTTTTGAGATTTGGTCAATAATTGTATGAAATACCGAAAATAAAACTGTCAGACAGGTGATCAGCAACCACAACTAGGCGGCTGTGCCCTGAGTTCGTCGTTTGGTATTTAGACTGATAGGTATACTTCCATTTCGAACAAAACACTTAGAAAAAAGTGCTGGAAAAATAAGCATCAAAATGCCAAAATTTGCAAAAAATAACACAAAACATGGGAAAAACTATAATCTGTTTAAAATTACTTTGTAACTGACAAAAGGCAGAGGTTGGGAGCAGACTTACTGGCTCGTACACAACATGCGACAAGCTCATGCAATCGACAGTTGTGTGCATGCGCTCACTCCCTCACTCACTCACTCGTGCATGCAAGCAGGTAACACACTATTCCACTAACAGCTGCACGCCATCTGTAACTGAAACACTTTCACTATTTTGTCTGCGTAGTCACTAGAACGGCTTTTAGAATTTAATGAAACAAGAAACTGTTCAATGTTATTTTCATTACACATTCTCCCATGCTTTCATTATTGCTCCCTCCGTGTGTGTTACAACATTATGCCAGTCTCATGACAAGGTTCAGTTTATAGCATCCTTTACCAATCTTTTCACTTCTGCTAACATAACTCTTTCTTTATGACACACAACCTGCAACTTGGCCCCATATGGCTCCAAAGGAATTGAAGTGGCATTGGTATGGTGGCAGTCTGAGGACCCTGCAGTCATATTTCTTTTGCCATTTTATCACCAATGTACAGAGATAAAGGTGGTTTATTCTGAGCCACAAGATCCAGTAATTCACCCTTTCTACAATCATATGGTACGGGAATGTTTTTTCACTGTATCCGGTCAATAACATTTTCTAGAGACTACTGTATGCACATTAGCAAGGACAGTCGAATGATACAAAGCATTGCCTATGACTATCACTGAAGGCTTGCTCAAGTTTCTTCAAAGTGAATTTTTAAACCACCAATGAAATGTGACTGCTCATTTCTCAGCAATTCTATTCTTTTAAATCTAAATAACAACATACAGATTTTCAAGAATACAGCAGATGTACATAAATGGAGAAGAGTTAATCTACTACTCTTTCCAGAGGGTTATGGCATGGTGACAGTTACTGAATCATGTGTCCAGCCTGTACTTGTTGAATGGCTTGCCTTTAACAATGTTTCGTCAAGCCAACCAATATCGTCAAACAAGAATGAAATTTTCACTCTGCAGCGGAGTGTGAACTGATATTGAACTTCCTGGCAGATTACAACTGTGTACCGAACTGAGATTTGAACCCAGGACCTTTGCAACCCAGGACCTTTGCAACCCAGGACCTTTGCAACCCAGGACCTTTGCAACCCAGGACCTTTGCCTTTTGTGGGCAAATGCTCTATTGACTGAGCTACCCAAAAATTCGACTCACAACCCATCCTTACAGCTTTACTTCCACCAGTACGTCTCCTACCATCCAAACATCACATTAAGTTTTCCAGCAAAACTTGCAAGAGTAGCACTCCTGAAAGAAAGTACACTGCAAAGACGTGGCTTAGCCACAACTTGGGGGATGTTCCTGGAACGAAATTTTCACACTAGTGGTGCGTCCGCTGATAAGGAACTTCCTGGCAGATTAAAACTGTCTACTGGATGGAGATCAAACTTGGGACCTTTTCCTTTTATGGGCAAGTGCTATACCAACTGAACTACCCAAGCATGACTCACAACCTGTCTTCACACTCCACTGCAGAGTGAATATTTCATTCTGTAAACATCCTCCACATTCTGGCTAAGCCATGTCTCCGCAATATCCTCTCTTCCAAGAGAGCTAGTCTTGCAAGTTACTTCTGCAAAGTTTAGAAGGTAGGAGACGAGCTACTGGTAGGCATGGGCTGTGAGTTGTGCTTGGGTAGATTAGTCAGAAGAGCACTTGCCTGTGGAAGGCAAAGATCCCGAGTTTGAGTCTTGGTCTGGCACACAGTTTTAATCTGCCAGCAAGTTTTAATACAGTCAAAGTTTTCTTTTGATACTGTCTTCAAAAATCAGCACCACCATGCAGCAATATCATCTCTCTCCGTTATGAGCTTTCTTCCGTCAATTTTTTTATTTATCTGAAGCCTAAACCATGCACTACATTTCCCACTGACAATTTGTTGCCTCCACGAAGTTCTGCTTTTTCTCAGGAAGCCTTCAGTTTATCGAGGGTTGGATGTTATTTTCTCAAATACTAATTGTAAATATGATGTCGATTTGCATTTGCCTGAAAATCATCCATACTTGTCAAACACTTCTCAAATTCTGGCCAAAGAACATTGGCTTGAAACATTTTGTAATTTGCATCTAGACAGTTATTTAGGGTAGTCAAGATAACTGGGAAACCCTGTATATTACCAAAACCTTACAACCCAGCTTACTGATAAAACAAAATTCATAGCATTCATAGCATGCGGCACAATCTTCACCTGCAATAGAACTGATGAGCTGCGTTTGCATAGAAGTCTTTGTACACGCTGATGGAGTCCTTTAACTCAAAATTTCTTAACAAGTAGTGCAACATCTGTAGTGATATCACATAGTGTGTATAGTTTTTTTCTATGGTAGCTTAAAATGACATCATGCTACTTGCATATTACGTAGACCTGACGCACCAAATTGTCATTTTCAGAAGTAATAAAATAAAATGGGTATACGTAAATTATTCCACAAAATGAGGCGGTGAACAATAGTAATTTTTGGAAGACAGACAAAAATAAGGAGTTTTTATGGACCCTTCAAATTTAGTAGTTGAAATACGAACTTTTTAAGGATTTTAAGGAGGCGTATGAGCCATGTAACAATTTCAATAGTGTCATCAATTTTACTTTCAAACACGTGTACCAGCAGCACCAAGCATTTTGCCTCCGGAATAAAGTCCTGGCTAGCAACTCTGTCTCATAATTTATTAGGTTTCTTGATTGAATCTTCCTTTGACACGAACACTGAACAATGTGTCATTCATCTCAATCATAATGTAGCCCACAAGGACTATGCCCAATAACACATTTCTCATATAAACCAATCAGCTCCCTGAGATGTTCGTTGACTACCCTGGCTGGTATCATTATCAGAGCTGCATCCACTAAGGTTGTGGCACATCACAGTACCACTTACAGCTCTCTGATCGTTGCTATGGATGAGAGCAGGATTGCACTGAGGCTATGAAGGATTTACAAGAGAATGAAATTGTCAAAAGCAATCTGTCTACGTAATGTGATGCTTACAGTGCACAAAGCAGCATAATCCATACACATTATAAAGATGTATGTATGTATGTATGTATGTATGTATGTATAGGGTGACATTTATTGAACTACACGAAATAAAATCATCATAACTTCTAAATGGTTTGCTTTAGGATGTTCAAACTGCACGGTTGTCCTTGGGGCATGGTAGGAGTTGGTATACACTGTATGGTTTGGTTTAGCAACAAAGTCCACTTTCATTTGGATAGGTTAGTCAATAAGAAAAATTGTCGCATTTGAGGGACTGAGAATCGGCATTTCGCGATCGAGAAGTTTCTAAACCCTCAACCGGTGACTGTGCGGTGTGGAATGTCCAGTCACAGAATAATCGGTGCAATATTCCTTGATGGCACAGTGACTAACTGTACATGAAGGATTTGGAAGATTATTTCATCCTCATTATCAGCAATGACCCTTATTTCAACAAGATGTGGCTCTTGCAAGATGGAGCTTGTCCCATTGAAGCAGGAGAATGTATGATGTCCTGGAGGAGCACTTTGGGGACTGCATTCTGGCACTCATGTATACAGACGTCACTGCATGGTCCTTGATTGGTAGCCACATTCTCCAGATCTGAACACATGCCACTCTTTTCATGGGGCTATATTAAAGACAAGGTGTACAGCAATAACCCCAAAACCATCGCTGAGCTGAAAACAACCATTCAGGAGGTCATAGACAGGATCAATGTACTGACACTTCAACAGGTCATGCAGAATTTCGCTATTCATCTGCGCCACATCATTGGTAATGATGGCAGGCATATCGAACAAGTCATAACCTAAATCCGAATATCTGTAGTGATGTTTACATGTTGAATCAAGTGTGTGCACACACTGCAGTTTGTAACTAATTTACTTTTTTTTCCGTATAGTTCAATAATTGTCACTCTGTATATATGTTACGTTCCACACTTCCTCCTAAACCACAGATCAGTTTCTACCAACCTTGGTGCACACACCACTTTCTGTCTAGAAAGAAGCACTGTGAGGGAAAGAACCCCCCCCCCCCCCCAATCAAAGGGGTGTGGATGATAAAGGTGACAATGCACGAACACCAATACTTCAGTCATCCAATATTGGAGAATGAAAGCACTTAGAGACTTGGAAGAAACTTTTCACATAATTTCAAAACTTTTATGAGACTTTCTCGCCAACACCTCCCACAAAATGATGGAAAGAATATGTTTATCACTTACTACGTTTTTGCTGTTCATGCAGTAAAATTGCCATATTTGGCATGATGTTTTAATTTATTACTTTTTCACTACTAATGTTATTTGCAACACATTTTGCAGACAGTATTAACATATACCACTGAATGCATTTGCAAAAACATCTGTATGACACACAGTTCAGGAAATATGGTGTCTCAAACACTGAACTGCAAGAAAACACTGAACTGCAAAACAACAAAACTCCAGTGTTAAATTCAATAAATGATACATGTGAAATACGTTAAACATAGGTGAAAAGTGCGCATACGGGCAAAACCGCATGTAAAAAGTTCCTCCTAAATGCCTGGATCGATTTATCAATTTCTGCCAATCTTGGTACACACATTCTTACTAACTGAAAATATATACTGTGGGGAAAAGAAATAACAACTTGCTATTGGAGAGATGGTGATAATGTGGACAGAGAAGGGGGAGAAGCTGATGTACAGACCGAGGGGGGATGAGGAGATGGACAGAGAGAGGAAGCAGGAAATGGGCAGAGAAAGGGAAGAGGAGAAGGTGGACAGAGAAGTGGGGGCAAGAAATAGACAGAGATACAAAAGAGAAAAGACAGAGAGAGCGGGCAAGAGATGGAAAGAGGGTGAAGGAGCATATGGAAAGACAGTGAAGGAGAACAGACAACAGAGAAAGGAAAGAAGAGGAGAGGAACAGAGGCAGGACAATGAAAGAAATAGAGGAAGAGACGGAGGAGGGGAGAGGGGGGGGGGAAGAAATGGACAGTGGGGTAATAGAGGAGGTGATGGAAAAGGGGGGGGGGGGAGGAAGACATGGACTAATAGAAGATTGGAACAAATACATACCCAGGCTACACATGCTCAGCTAGTACATAAATACATGTGTGAATAGTGGCTCAGGGTTGTGATCTTTCATCCATTAGTGTAGTAACAGTCATGACCATGACAATAGTAACCTGAATGGAAAGCCATTCCAATTGCCATCCTCTCCATGAAGAACTCCTTGTGCTTCTTGGTAAGGGGGGACAGCAGGAGCTCTGCCAACTGACGAGGCGACATCATAGGAAAGCGCACGTGTGACATTGTGGCCACCACCAGCTGCTCCATATGCGCATTCTTTGACTCTTCGCCGGCAAGGCGTTGCTCCTGTAGATCCAGCCAGCGAACGACACAGCTGCAACACATTCTCATATTACCACTTCACTAAAAAAGGAAACGAAAAACCTGAAAATAATTGTAAATCTGGAAAGCAGAGGGGCTTTCCCTCCACTTCAGGAAGAAAGCAAGATTAGGATTTAATGTAGTAATGAAAGTGGACATTGCATCACACTCATTTTGATGAAGAACACAATCCACCATCCCATTTTAGTGTGGAACTTGATCCTTTGGGTGGCGAGCACCAAAGTAGTATAAATTACTTCTGTAGTAACTCTTTACTTCTTTGGTCTGGACTGCTTCAGTAAATTACTTCTGGAGTAATACACACTTTTAGAAACTGTTGGAGAGCTCAATTTCTATTTGCTTCTTTAGTTGTAACTAAAGTATTAACATCTTTTTACTAAAGAAGTAAGCCACTTCTGCACACTGCTGGTACATGCATTATGTTCCTGCTTTGAAAATATTGATTGCTACAATTTTAGAAGCTAGAAAGGATTATTAAACTGAATTATTAAAATTGGAAAATCTAAATGCTACTGTACTAATTGATGGTAAGATCTGTGTATTATGAAAAAGAAACATTATATTACTGGATGAATCTATTGTTAACCCCACTATCTACAGCTACCAATGTCCATTGTTGGTTGGTGACACGTATTAATTTAAGCGCCAGTTTGAGTTACGAGTTAGCATCGACATGGAGGTAGCCAAGGAACATTCAAAAAACATACCAGGAAATGAAAGAGAGTGGTTTGCTGAAATAATGAAAAAGTACATAACTACAATTGAATCTAAAAAGGAAGATGTCAAAATGCTAAAAAGGAAAAAAAGGATGCTTGGGAAAAAATACTCGAATACAATGCAGAAGCTCTTACACAAAGATCACAAGAACAGCTTAAAGTAATTTGGAAAGACTTGAAAGTAAAAACAAAGAAAATGAAAGCTACATGTAATCAAGAACAATTTCAAACTGGCAGTGGAGTAGGTGAGATGAAGATCGATGATCTAAGCCAAATGGTTGTTGATATGATCCCACACGTTTTCGAGAGGATAGCTGGAGTTAATGACAATGACACACCTGGAGATAATGTGAGACTTTCAAGCAATTTCAATGATGATAACTGCTCTGAAGGTACCAATGAAACTGCTGTAGGTGGAACTTTATCCCACAGTCATGAACCTTGGCCTGCATTCTCTGGTCAGAGCTTATCAGAAGATGCATCTCGCAAAAGAGACAGAGAACATGCGGTTGTAGTGAAGAACAGAGTGTCGTTAAAAAAAAGCAGACAAGCTTCATTCCTTAAAAATGCTTTTAAAACGAGAGGAATACAATGCAAAAATGTTATTAATAGAAAGACAAAGAGAAATCATGGAAGAAGAACAAAACCTTAAAATGGAAATTATGAATAAGTTCAAGAACGTAACGGAGCAAACTTCAGGTTCCAGTTCTTCAGCCAATGTGCTCGAGAAATTTGGGTTTTTGTGAATGAATAAGAAAATATTTATATGTATAAAACATCTTTTCTTTCCATGATATTTTTTCAAATGGTTTATATTTTATTGTATGGAATCATGTTTGTGTTTATCGTTTCAGCATTGGTACTAATTTTTGTTAATACCATATTCTAATATTTATCTGAATTTGCAATATTATAAAAGAAGTCTTTATTTAGGAATAATGGAAACATTGTATGACTTTGTATACAAAATTAAGAAATAAAATGAGAATGTTAATCCCCTAACAAAAAAGTAAGAAAGAAAAAAAGAATGTAACTATAAAATTACATATAAATAAAATGAGTCACTTTTCACTGCAATAGTGACAATGCGGTGGCTTATTTATTCATTTAAGAAAGGAACATCTTTACATTAACTTCTAATTTTACTAGCAAACTAGATACAATTTTAATTGAAGTAATTAAGTATAATAGACATTCTGACAGCTTGGCCTGCAGCATCTGCTTCTGGCTGAAACGCATTTTGTTCGAGGTGAGTCATCTCCACAGCATCAGGGTGAAACTCATTTCTAACTATATTCCAAAGCTTTGTAGAACTGCAGCAGCCACAATAGCATTCCCACACTTGTTTGGTTTAAACTGCATTGTTTTAGTGAGAATTTGGAAACATTTCTTCCAAACACCGAATGCTTGCTCTATTACACATCTGGTAGCAATATATCCTCTACTGTAGCACCATTCGGCACCTGTGTGGGCTCAGAACAGAGGCATCATACGATGTTTGGAGAGAGCATATCCACCATCTCCAATAAGCAACCCATCATATTGTGCATTTTCAAATTCTGCAGCAACTCAACTATTGTCCCAAATGCGTTCATCATGCGTGGAACCCAGTCAACGGCTTACCACATTCAAAAGCTTCATATTGGCATCACCGATGATAAAAGAAATTCTTGCAATTTCTGTATATTTCTGCTTGTGCCCCAGAAGCACAAAGTATGGGTATACGTACACATCTATGACCACTATGAGATTTGGGAATTCACCAGTTCGATAGAATTCCCTTTTGTTCTTTGATAGACATTTTTGGCTCAGTGGCATGGACACACACAGTGGTTTCAATGCAATTAAACTGTTTATCACACTGTTAAAAGCTCTTCCAGCAGTAGTAAGATGGATATTAATGAGATATTACATGGATATTAATGAGATAACCTGCCATGATTTGATAAGTACCTGAGCGAAAGATTCGCAGTCCACAAAGAAGTTGCAGCCTAGGAGACAAAGCTTGTTTCTTGAGTCAAAATTATGCTGCAGTAATGCCTCCAGCATACCAACCAAACAATTCAAAAGATTCCTTATGAAACTCAAAACCGCTCTTTGAAATCACTGTCGCTATACGTCACAAATGGGTCCCTTCGCTCCATTACAACCCTTATTCTTGGGACGTTCACTTCTTCCTCCATCTCCATACATTCTTTGTTTGTAGTCCAGGTAATCCATAGAATTTGACAGTTCAAACACAGGACTCAAAGATCACACCTCACTCTCTTACTTTACTCCTACTTCTACCTAAGAGTAAATTTTGGCCTTATTTTCTCCTTAAGTTACTAAAATTGTAGCATACTCTTCAATGGTGCTCTCCACCAGGAATGGAGTAAATAAATTTACTTCAGAAGTAAATGAAAAAGGTACCCCTTTAATTCACTACTATAGACTGAAAGCTGCCAATTTCCTTCCCTCTTAGTAACTTACTACTTTAGTTTCACTTACTACTGGTTGGTGCTCGCCACCCATTAAGTCAGATCTCTTCCACATACTATTAGCTGGCCATTTGTAATACATATAAAACATTTTTGGTAATTTTCTTCTTATGTATTTAGTGAAAAGGCTTTGCATTTCGTGTATCACTGAACAGCACAGGTGCCATTGTGCCCTAATAATAGACAATTTTTGGAACAAAATTTAATCATCATGTTGTATGGAAAAGCGTATTTTCATCTGAAAATAAGACCAATAATATGATGTAATCAAAATCTATTATTGTAAAGAAAATATTGGTAGTAGTGCCACTAAAGACAAATCAAAGTCTTTTACAAATAATGGCATGCATACTAAAATTACCTCTACATAAAAGTTCAAATACTATCATAAACAGATTACGATAATAAAGTTGCACACACAGGGTTGCCCCAAGTTTCCTCAAATGAAATTCCCTGACATTTCCCTGATTTTCACACAAGTTGTAGCATTTTTCCCCAACAAATTTTGAGATCTCAAGGGTAAATAAAGACATAAGTTGACAAAAGACTGTAAGGACTTCCGTATTTCTCTTCCGTTTTGTTTTGTTCTAGGGTGCAGAAACAACTTGGGTCATAAACGCCCATGTCAAAACTGTGAAACATGAAGACAAAGACAGAAGTTAAAAATGAATATGCCTCAATCCCCGATGATGGAAGAGAAGACAGCTAGAAACAGGGATGTGGAGAAAGATCTACAAAATAAGCAATAGAGAAATGAAGTCAAGCACTAACAATTACATGGCCACTGGCATATGAGATATAACAGGTAAAATGCCAATAACTCAAGCGGTAAAAGAAAAAAATGGCGGCATTACGTCGGGAAATGGTGGACAGTTAAAACTTGGTGCAATGTGCATAAAGTGGTGTGGGAGCGCCATTTAACAAATGGTGATGGCTAACAAGGCAGTGCCCAATACGCACCATAGTTAAAATGACTTCCTTGCAGCAGGAAGGTTGAGAGGTGGTCTTCCAAGCTGCTGGGACAGACTTAATAACCCGGAACTTATTCCCTGGAATGGAGAACCAGCGGCAATGCCATAGTGACACCACCTCCTGACAGATGACAACATAGAGATCATCAGAGGGAATGTAATAAATAGTGGGCTGAGGTACAAGGACAGCAGCCTTGGCAGCACCCTCGTTTCCTGTCAGACCGACGTGACCAGAAACCCACATAAACATCACAGCGGCTCCATCAAGAGCGAGCAAGTGAAAGCTTTCCTGGACTCGTTGCACTAAGGGATGGACGGTGTACAGTGCACAGAGGCTTTGAAGAGCGCTGAGATAGTCTGAGCAGATGACACAATTGAAAAGCCTGTGTCACCGGATGTACTCCGTGGCCTGATACAGGGCGAACAGCTCTGCTGTAAATACTGAGCAGTGTGCTGGAAGCCGATACTGAAAAACATCTGCACCAACAACAAAGGAACAAAATGGCTCTGAGCACTATGGGACTTAACATTTCAGGTCATCAGTCCCCTAGAACTTAGAACTACTTAAACTTAACTAACGTAAGGACATCACACACATCCATGCCCGAGGCTGGATTCGAACCTGCAACCATAGCGGTCGTGCGGTTCCAGACTGAAGCGCCTAGAACCGCTCTGCCACCAGCGGCCGGCAATGAAGGAACACCCAACACCACAATCAGTCTGAGAGCCACCACTGTACACAAAGGTAAGATAGTGAAATTCCATGTGAAGTTTGTGAAACTGAAGGTGATAGAGCAAGGCTCGTGTAGTGCCATTAGGAAGCGAATGAAGGCCAAGTGAACACAGGCTGTCGCACGAAGCCAAGGTGGTGAAGAGTTCACATCCACCGGGAAGGTTGCAGGGAGCATGGAGTTAATCTGCTGGAGCAAGAGACGAAAGTGAACTCCACGAGGTGACGAGAAGATGGATAAACCCCATACTGGTGATCACAGGAGTCATCAAAGAAGGAAGCACAGGATGGGTGGCTACGAATGGCAGACAAACGGAATGCATATTTCCTGAGGAGAAACTGAGCAGTAGGACAGCAGTAGTTTGGCAACCTTGCATACAGACACCCATACGGGCTAGTGTAAGGTGCCAGTGGCGAAACGGATGCCATGGTGGTGGATAGTTTGAGACGGCATAAGAGGGACAGACGTGCAGAAGCATAAACAAAGCACCCATAGTCTAGTTTCGAACGGACTAGGGACCGGTACAAATGGAGGAGGGTGGTTCGATCTGCACCCCAGGAAGTACCATTAAGGACAAGTAGGACACTGAGCGACAGTGTATAGCGGGCTGCCAGGTAAGACATGTGGGAGGACCAGGGAGTTTCCTCTTGGGCAGGAGCCCCCAAGATGTAAAGATGGTGGTAGGAACCAACTGCGCTGCCAGGGATTCATACAAACAGTTTTGTCAGCAGAAAAACGATTGTCCACGAGTAAAGACGATCGCGACATCACTGAAGACACCACTCAATGAGGCAGGTCTGTGAAGAACTGCAATAAATGGCAAAATCCTCAACAAAAAGGGAGCTGGTGATGCCAGGTGGGAGAGTGACACTAGTAAGCGGCGAGACTTGAGCTACCACACCAGCCGGGCATGATTCATATGTTCCATCACCCTGCAAACACAGTTGGTGAAAGAGATTGGGTGGTAATTAGAAGGAAGGTGTATGTCCTTACCGTGCTTAGGTACGGATATGACAGTGGCTTTACCACAACATCTGGGAAACTTGCCCTCCGTCCAGATGCGGTTGTGCATATTAAGCAGAAATGTCTGCCAAAAAGAGAAAGGTGCTGCAACATCTGAATGTGAACAGTGTCCGGTCCTGGGGTGGAGGATCAGGATGAAGTGAGAGCATTATCTAGCTCCCTCACAGTAAAGGTGGCATTGTAACACACTCAATTCTGAGAAGAGGAGGGTATCGCCCGAGCCTCCTAAGCTCGTTTCCAATGGAGGAAGGCAGGGTGACAGTAGGGGGAGTTCGAAATTTCCACAGAATGTCAGCCCGAGGTGTTGGAGATAGCAATAGGGTTCATGATGACATCGTCTGCTACTGTCAGGCCGGCAATTGTGGAATGGATCTTGGTCCCAGAGACCCATTGTATGTTGGCCAACACGATGGAAGAGAGGGTGGAACTGTTAAAAGAACTGGAACTATTAAAAGAACTAGTGAATGAAATCCAGCTAGGTTTTTTGCTATCCTGAAGAACACGACAACACTCTGTATGCATCTGTTTATAATGTATGCAGTTTGCCATCATAGAATGACGGTTAAAAACATGGAGAGCACATCTCCATGTGTCAATTGCATTGCGGCACGCCTCAGTACACCAAGAGACCGGGACAAGGCGTGGTAAAGAGGAAGTGCGAGGAAAAGAACATTCTGCAGCGGTACGGGTAATGTTTGTAAGATATTCCACATGGTCATCACAACTGGGGAAATTGTGTTCATCGAAGGTCGCCAGGGAGGAGTTGAGTCTCCCGTCGGCCTTAGTAAGCTGCCATTTGGGTGTGCAAAGCGGTGGGGTAGGAGTCAGCAAACGGATAGCACAGAGAAATGGTTTCTCGAGTAGGTGTCAGAAAGAATGGATCACTCAAGATGATGGGCAAGATGGAGAGTGCAGAAGGACAGGTCCAAATGGGAATAGGTGTGCAAGGAGTTTGAAAGGAATGGGGCTGCTCCTGTGTTAAGACAGAAAAGGTTAAGTTTATTCAGAAGGTCAGCCAAAAGGGTACCTCTTGGACAGGTTCTGGAAGAACCTCAAATGGGATGGTGTGCATTAAAGTCACTGAGCACAAGAAATGGATGAGGTAGCTGCCCAATAAGCTGAAGGAAGCTGGCGCTGGTTACATCGAATGACAGAGGGATGTAAATGGTGCAAAGTAAAAAGGTCAAGCGAGGAAGGAAAAAGTGAACTGCAACAGCTCAAAGACAGGTAGTCAGAGAGACAGGTTGACTATGAACTTCATACCATACGAGTAACAAGACACCCCGACGAGTTGGATGCTGACCTCAGGCAGAAGATCGAAACGGACCAGGTAGAAATGCAAAAGCTCAAAGTGGTTGTGCGGATGCAATTTTGTTTCCTGAAAGCAGAGTACAAGTGGACACTGTGATTCTAAAATCATCTGCAAATCCTCTTTGTTGGATCGAAGGCCGTGAACACTCCACTGGAGGAGAGTCATGACGAGAAAAAAATGAAGGGGTGTCACCTCAGTGGCTGCCTGTGAAGACTTGCCCCTACAGGGCACAGAGGCAGGAGGATCTCACTCCACAAGGTTCACAGAAATGTCAGCTTTCTTCTGCTGTCGGTCTGCAGAGTACAATGCAGAAATACAGTTGGTGGTGTGCACTGGTGACAAGGAGACCGTCCGGGCGAAGGTATCACGTGCTGACACCATCGAAGAGGATCTTTGAGTTGTTGAAGGAGAAGATCGTTTGCCTTTGTTGGATACCTTCGAGCCTTTCAGGTTAGCAGAGGAAGACTCAGGTGCTGGTTGGCTGGAGGGATGTAGGAAGTCCTCACATGAGTATTCCTTCTGTCCTTTCCAGCCTGCCAGTTGTCTAGCTAGTGACTTCGCCGATGTTACATTACAGTGAGAGATTTCACAACCTCAGAGCTGAATCTGAGGTCGCATGTCTGTGTGGCCACGTACTTCTTGGGGCAAGATACAGCAAGAACAGTACTATAAGTGCCACACAGTAAAACGCGTGGTTTGCAAATATATGGGACAGTCTCGAGAGGAGGTGGCATGGTCGCCATTGCAGTTGATACAGCAGGGACGAGGAGACGGACAATTGCCTTAGTGTGCATCCCTACCACAGGTTACACATCTAGCCAGATGTTGACAAGACATTCGAGTGTGATTGAAACGATGACAACGGTAGCAGCATATTGATTTCGGAATGTACAGTCTGACTGTGAGAACCTCGTAGCCTTCTTTGATCTTGGACAGAAGCACCACTCTATCAAAGGTGAGAAAAAGAGGCATCTACCTTTTTCATCACTTGATGGACGGCAATGACACCCTGATTAGAGAGGTATATTTGCATTTTGGCCTCGGTCAGACTGCTGAGCAGCCTAGTGTAAATAACACCGTGGGAAGAATTCAGAGTTCTATGGACCTCAACACAAACAGGATAGCTGTGGAGAAGCGAAGTAGAAAGCAATTGTGCTTGAAAATCAGAAGCAGTCTCCAAAAACGAAGTGTCATTTCATAAACGAGAACAGGATTTCACAGGGCCAGCAATTGCATCAACATCTTTCTGAAGAATAAATGGATTTACCATTGCGAAGGACTGACCATCTCCAGTATGCGAAACCATGAGGAACTGTGGTGCAGCGGGAAGGGTCTTTGTATCGTTAGCATCATTCCATTTATGTCTCGTAGACGTGGATTGTGAAGATGATTGGCTCATTGTGAGAAAATATCCCACGATTGCCAGTGTCTCCGATGGCATGCTCCTTCCAACTGGGGGCCCCCTTCACAACAAGGTGCACCCGCCTTAGTTGGTTGTTCACACTTGAGGTCATGCCTCCCGAAAACCTGACAGAGGGGCCAGTCAACAGTTTGGGAAGGTAGCAGCTCTGGAAACCATTCCTTTATGGACCTGTCCTGTACCAGGGGGTACATGTGAACCTTACCGGTTGAACCGGGGCTGGGAATTACACATTACAAAGTCACCTGTTACGCATCAGATGCGTGGGCTGCCCTTCAGGTATGCACAAGGGAGGAAGAAGAAAAAAGAGTAGCCTCAAACACCGAAGCGGAGGAAGGATAGGAGAAGGTGAACGAAGAAAGGAAAAAGGAACATAAAACAGTGGTGAGGCTGTCCTTATGTCAACTACAGACAGTGCGGAACACACCCAAAAACACGCCAGACATGTTCTTCAAGGGAGGGGAAAAAGAATATCAAGATGATAGACATGCAGCATGGAAGGGAAAAGATGCTGCAAAGGCTGAGGCCCCATGGTTGATTTCTTCCCAGTGTGAGCAAAAATCTTAAGGACTAACATGAACATCTTTTGTAATGAACTGTTTTTAGATGAAGAAAGCAAGACAAATGGTATATGTGTTTCATTAAGACCACTCGTGGTATTTTATTTCAAGAAAATGAAACACATTTGTGACAAAAGTATGTATTTCCTTGCAGCCGCAGTGTAGAAGGCAGGAAAGAGTTGTGTAAACCAACTCTGTAGGTGACCAAAAATAAAATGTTGGTTCTACTACGTTCATTATTGTCTGCTATTAGTCAATGTGTTATTTCTATTATTTTACAGGTATTGCGTGATTTTTCTCTTGCGAAATATATGAGTACACAGTGACTGCCACAGTTTTCTTCTTCTTATTATTATTCTTCTTCTTATAGTCCATACTTTTTAATATATAAATTATTTCCCAAGTGCCAAAATGTACTACAGTAAATAAAATGTCTATAAAATGCAGCACTGTACAATGTACTTGCAGTGATATAGTCGCAATTCCTAAAATCCATCACCCATAGCCTCTGGCCAGCTGAGGAGCAACGCAGTCCTGGCTCCTCGGATTAACCATGAAAATCCACTGCATCACGCCACACACAGACAAACCTGGACTGGAGGCAGATTGGTGAGACTAGATCTGATGGGCAGGGCTTGCACATTAGTGGGAAATAATGGGCTTCAGATCGGCAGGCCCGATCTGTTAGAGATACACACAGAAATAGCCTGCGGTTTTGGCCTATCATGCAAGTTCACTCATGTGGAGAGTTATTTACGTGTCACACACACCATGTTGATGAAATGGGACTGAGTTGATCAATCCCTGCAACAGATAACTTGCACAAATACTCTGAGAATCAATACTAACAAGGATATGTAGCAACTCACCGTAAAGATGATCGCTGAGCACCAGACGGGCACGTAGAAAAGACGATGACACTCTCACAACTAAATTATCAGCCATAGCCTTTGTCAGAAAACAAGGTCACACACACATTCACAACTCATGCGTACATGACAGCCATCTCTGACCCCTGCGTCAACAATCTCTGAGAATCAGAATCAAACAAACTGCTCCTCCTGCCTCCCTGACTCTTGTTGGTTTCTGCTAGGCTAGTGGCCTAGACCCCGTGGTCTATGGGGTAGCATCTTTGATTCATAATCAAAACGTCTTCGGTCCCAGGTTCGATCCCCGCCACTGCCTAAATTTTGATAAATAATCTGCATTGGCGGCCGAAGACTTCCGGCATAAGAAGTCAGCCTCATTCTGCCAACGGCCTTGTCAAAGAGGGTGGAAGAGTGGATTGAGGTTCAGGGCACTCTCTTGTCCTAGGGGTGGGAAATTGCCCCTAAAGGCGGAAGAATCAGCAATGATCAACGACATGAGAATGCAGAAGGCAATGGAAACCACTGCATTACAGACACGTAACGTGTATCCACAGGACATGTGGCCTGTAATTGAAGAAGTGTCATGATGATTTCTCCATTGGCAAAAAATTCCGGAATAGTCCCCCATTCGGATCTCCGGGAGGGGACTGCCAAGGGGGAGGTTACCATGAGAAAAAGATTGAATAATCAACGAAAGGATAACGTTCTACGAGTCGGGGCGTGGAATGTCAGAAGCTTGAACGTGGTAGGGAAACCAGAAAAATCTGAAAAGGGAAATGCAAAGGCTCAATCTAGATATAGTAGGGGTCAGTGAAGTGAAGTGGAAGGAAGACAAGGATTTCTGGTCAGATGAGTATCGGGTAATATCAACAGCAGCAGAAAATGGTATAACAGGTGTACGATTCGTTATGAATAGGAAGGTAGGGCAGAGGGTGTGTTACTGTGAACAGTTCAGTGACCGGGTTGTTCTAATCAGAATCGACAGCAGACCAACACCGACAACGATAGTTCAGGTATACATGCCGACGTCGCAAGCTGAAGATGAACAGATAGAGAAAGTGTATGAGGATATTGAAAGGGTAATGCAGTATGTAAAGGGAGACGAAAATCTAATAGTCATGGACGACTGGAATGCAGTTGTAGGGGAAGGAGTAGAAGAAAAGGTTACAGGAGAATATGGGCTTGGGACAACGAATGAAAGAGGAGAAAGACTAATTGAGTTTTGCAACAAGTTTCAGCTAGTAATAGTGAATACCCTGTTCAAGAATCACAAGAGGATGAGGTATACTTGGAAAAGGCCACGAGATACGGGAAGATTTCAATTAGATTACATCATGGTCAGACAGAGATGCCGAAATCAGATACTGGATTGTAAGGTGTACCCAGGAGCAGATATAGACTCAGATCACAATATAGTAGTGATGAAGAGTAGGCTAAAGTTCAAGACATTAGTCAGGAAGAATCAATACGCAAAGAAATGGGATACGGAAGTACTAAGGAATGCCGAGATACATTTGAAGTTCTCTAACGCTATAGATACAGCAATAAGGAATAGCGCAGTAGGCAGTACAGTTGAAGAGGAATGGACATCTCTAAAAAGGGCCATCACAGAAGTTGGGAAGCAAAACATAGGTACAAAGAAGGTAGCTGCAAGGAAACCATGGGTAACAGAAGAAATACTTCAGTTGATTGATGAAAGGAGGAAGTACAAACATGTTCCGGGAAAATCAGGAATACAGAAATACAAGTCGCTGAGGAATGAAATAAATAGGAAGTGCAGGGAAGCTAAGACGAAATGGCTGCAGGAAAAATGTGAAGACATCGAAAAAGATATGATTGCCAGAAGGACAGACTCAGCATACAGGAAAGTAAAAGAAACCTTTGGTGACATTAAAAGCAACGGTGCTAACATTAAGAGTGCAACGGGAATTCCACTGTTAAATGCAGAGGAGAGAGCAGATAGGTGGAAAGAATACATTGAAAGCCTCTATGAGGGTGAAGATTTGTCTGATGTGATAGAAGGAGAAACAGGAGTCGATTTAGAAGAGATAGGGGATCTAGTAATAGAATCAGAATTTAAAAGAGCTTTGGAGGACTTATGGTCAAATAAGGCAGAAGGGGTTGGTGTGTAGAATATATGAGTCTGGTGACATACCATCTGACTTTCAGAAAAGCATCATCCACACATTTCCGAAGACGGCAAGAGCTGACAAGTGCGAGAATTATCGCACAATCAGCTTAACAGCTCATGCATCAGAGCTGCTTACAAGAATAATATACAGAAGAATGGAAAAGAAAATTGAGACTGCGCTAGGTGACGATCAGTTTGGCTTTAGGAAAAGTAAAGAAAGGGACGAGAGAGGCAATTCTGACGTTACGGCTAATAATGGAAGCAAGGCTAAAGAAAAATCAAGACACTTTCATAGGATTTGTCGACCTGGAAAAAGCGTTCGACAATATTAAATGGTGCGAGCTGTTCGAGATTCTGAAAAAAGTAGAGGTAAGCTATAGGGAGAGACGGGTCATATACAATATGTACAACAACCAAGAGGGAATAATAAGAGTGGACGATCAAGAACGAAGTGCTCGTATTAAGAAGGGTGTAAGACAAGGCTGTAGCCTTTCGCCCCTACTCTTCAATCTGTACATTGAAGAAGCAATGATGGAAATAAAAGAAAGGTTTAGGAGTGGAATTAAAATACAAGGTGAAAGGATATCAATGATACGATTCGCTGATGACATTGCTATCCTGAGTGAAAGTGAAGAAGAATTAAATGATCTGCGGAACGGAATGAACAGTCTAATGAGTACACAGTATGGTTTGAGAGTAAATCGGAGAAAAACGAAGGTAATGAGAAGTAGTAGAAATGAGAACAGCGAGAAACTTAACATCAGGATTGATGGTCATGAAGTCAATGAAGTTAAGGAATTCTGCTACTTAGGCAGTAAAATAACCAATGACGGACGGAGCAAGGAGGACATCAAAAGCAGACTCGCTATGGCAAAAAAGGCATTTCTGGCCAAGAGAAGTCTACTAATATCAAATACCGGCCTTAACTTGAGGAAGAAATTTCTGAGGATGTACGTCTGGAGTACAGCATTGTATGGTAGTGAAACATGGACTGTGGGAAAACCGGAACTGAAGAGAATCGAAGCATTTGAGATGTGGTGCTATAGACGAATGTTGAAAATTAGGTGGACTGATACGGTAAGGAATGAGGAGGTTCTATGCAGAATTGGAGAGGAAAGGAATATGTGGAAAACACTGATAAGGAGAAGGGACAGGATGATAGGAAATCTGCTAAGACATGAGGGAATGACTTCCATGGTACTAGAGGGAGCTGTAGAGGGCAAAAACTGTAGAGGAAGACAGAGATTGGAATACGTCAAGCAAATAATTGAGGACGTAGGTTGCAAGTGTTACTCTGAGATGAAGAGGTTAGCACGGGAAAGGAATTCGTGGCAGGCCGCATCAAACCAGTCAGTAGACTGATGAAAAAAAAAAGTGGCAGGAAGTGGTGGCAACATTGACTGCAAGCTAAGGGGAGTGGTAAGAAGGGGAAAGCAGTAAGAATGAGGGAGTAGGGAAGTGACACACGTACTCAGCTGCACCCAGCCAGTGACAAAGCACGACATCTCAGTAAACAAACCCATTTCATCTACTGAGATGAAAACAAGATTTTTTCCAATGTTTTTCCCTTATTTCCCTGACATGTTTGATATTCCCTCATTTCCAGAACTTGTGGCAACCCTGGCACAGTTCCGCTCAGGCAGCCTTAATGAGCAGACTGATATCACCAAGTGTGCTACTGCTAAGTTGAGAACAACTGTCCAGTGAAGACTCGAATATAGCAAATTGTCGTGTTGCTGTCTTAACAGCAACTGCAAAACTGTAGTTTTGCTTACGCGCGGAGTGGTTAGGGGCAGACACTTCGGGAAGCAGAAAAGAGTCCGACAGGCAGACTGTCACTTTGGGAGGCTGCCTGGAGAGTCAACTGAGCATGCAAACTTTTAAGCCGAACAGGGCAGTGCCACTAGGGAATACTTTGCTGACACAATCGACACCTCCTGTCACGCAGAAGAAGAACTGCAGATGACTGCTGACCACGAGATCTCAGGGAGAGCAGCTCACTTCCGGACAAGCCGATTCTCCCATTCTAAATCTTATACAAGGAGGGGGTGGGGGGTGGGGTGGGGGGCTGCTAGAGGGCACAGCGAAAGGTGAAGTCAGCATTACCTGTATCGACAATGACATCCTTCAAGAACTCTGACTGAACAACTGGTCCAACTATAAGGCTCTCTCACCTTCACTGGACGAGCACATCAGGCCAGCACTGGAGAAAATGCTGCAGAAGATGAAGATGACAGCCAAAGCACTTCTGAGAGGACTGCCTCAGCTATGCAACAACAAGATTGTGTAGTCCAAGCTACCACATTTACAAACTATACAGTTTTTGTAATATTCTTGTTTCATTTACCTGGTCATTTTAAAACTAAATTTATTATACTGCTTCATATTTTGTCACTACTTCATTTCAGTTTTATCGTGTGCAAAAATACCTCTGTTCTGATTCGACTGCTACTAATCAACACTTAAATATAAATCATAAACAATTCTCATTTTGTAATTCTAGAATATGTTACACAAGGATGAACTACCTTCTCATCTGCATTTATATAAAGAACTTATATGTGTTAGGAATATTTCCTGCCAATAACTTTCACGATAAGGGTCATTTGTAAAACAAATTGATTGTGTGAATGTCTTTGTAATGTTTTCCTATGAAATGAAGAACAAAATAATACTTATCATTCCAAAATAAAAACAACAAATTATTTTTTAATATCCTGTTTGTGAATGCCAACATGATTTAGATTGTAATCTTCAAATTTTCAGTCTGCAATGTCGGATGATGTTACCTCTAATTATTGAACCGATATCTAAGCTGTGGCAAATAAGCCATGAGAGAGCCAGTTTTGTAACAGTTTTTCTGCATGTACCAGTTGAAGCAACAAACCTGTAATTCTAAAATCGAAACTTCGTGTCAACCTGATTACTTAAAATATCTCTTGACATACCCAACATTAGCTACGCTACGATGAGCTCAGGAAGTTGCAGCATATTCAGTGGAGCGGATACTCTCAATATTTTTACAGCTTCTGCAGCGGGTGGAGGGGGGGACTCTACTAATTGTTACACCCACAAAAGCAGTGTATTAACTTGACAAACTGGGATTGCATCCCCTCCACAAACTGTGGACCAACCAGCGCGCCAGCTAGAAACACACATGAACCAGAAGTCCACGCCGAGGATACAACTCAAGATCGCTACCCTGATGATAGAAATCACCCGAGAGGCCAACAGAAGGAACGACTGATGCAACCAGGGCAATAGCCACACCTGAGACAAACAAGGCACTGTAACCATCAAAGCAAACCTCGCAAATGATATGGAAAGAGCAAGAAAAAGAGTATCCATTAACCTCGAGAGGTTTTTATGTTTAATGTGTGAATAAAATTGTGAAGAAAAACAAGCTGATTCGATTCAAACATCATCTGAAAACGAAGCTCACTGTATGGTTGCATCGATTATAACTATGAACCTGAAAAATTCGCAACTGCAATAAATACAAATATAGATGTGAATTGTGCCTCAAAATGCAAAAATGTGAAATTACCTCATATATGTTAGTTCACAGCTAAGCTAACTGTACCCACATGAACTATCTTATTACAGATAGTATGATAGACCTAAGTCAAAACAAGAGTCCTGGGGTCAGACAACATTCTGTCAGAACTACTAACAGCCCTGGGAGAACCAGCCATGACAAAACTATTCCACCTGGGGCTGCACAGCGCATGAGAGTGGTGAAATATCTTCAGACTTCAAGAAGAATGTAATAATTCCAATTCCAAAGAAAGCAGGTACTGACTAGTGTGAATATTACTGAACTATCAGTTCAACAAGTCTTGGTTGCAAAATACTAACACAAATACTTTACAGAAGAATGAGAAAACTGGTAGAAGCCAACCTCGGCAAAGACCAGTTTGGACTCTGGAGAAATTTAGGAACATGCAAAGGGAAACATATGTTTATAGCATTTGTACACTTAGAGCAATCTTTTGACAATCTTGACTGGAATACTCTCTTTGAAATACCAGAGGTATCAGAGTAAATTACAGGAAGCGAAAGGTTATTTAAAACTTGTACAGAAATCAGACAGCAGTTATTCAGAGTCGATGGACATAAAAAGGAGGCAAAGGTTGAGAAGGGACTGAGTAAGGGTCATAGCCTAACCCCAACATTATTCAATCTGTACATTCAGCAAGCATTAAAGGAAATCAAATAAAAAATTTGGAGTAGGAATTAAAATTCAGAGAGGATAAATAAAGGCTTTGAGGTTTGCTGATGATACATAATTCTGTCAGAGACAGCAAAGGACTTGGAAGAACCGTTGAACAGAACGGACAGTGACTTGAAAGGAGGATATACAACGAACATAAATAAAGGCGAAACAACGATAGTGGAATGTAGGCACATTAAATAAGGTGATGCTGAGGGAATTTGATCACAAAATGAGATACTAAAAGTACTAGATGAGTTTTGCTATTTGGGCAGTAAAATAACTGAAGATAGTTGAAATGGTGGGGACATAAAATCTAGACTGGCTAGGGCAGGAAAAGGGTTTCTGATGAAGAGAGATTTGTGAATGTCGAATATAGATTTAAGTGTTAGGAAGTTCTTCCTGAAAGAATATGTATGGAATGTAGCCATGTAATGAAGTGAAACATGGATGATAAACAGTTTAGAAAAGAGGACAATAGAGGCTTTAGAAAGGTGGTGCTACAAAATAATACTGAAGATTAGACAGGTAGATCACATAACTAAAGAGGTCGTACTGAATAGAATTGGGGAGAAAAGAAACCTGCGGCACAACCTGACTAGGAGATGGGATCAGTTGATAGGACACATTCTGAGATATCAAGGGATCATCAATTTAGTACTGGAGGGATGTGTGCTGGGTAGAAATGTAGAGCGGAAACAAAGAGATGAATACAGTGAGCAGATTCTGAAGGATGTGTATTGCAGAAGTTATTTGGTGAAGAGGCTTGTTCAGGATAGAGTAGCATGGAGACCGGCTTTGAATCAGTCTTCGGACAGACCACCACCACCACCACCACCACCACCACCACCGACGCCAGTTTGAAATAGCTTTATATTCTGTATACAAATGTTGAACATACATCCAATCATCTGGTGAAGCCCAATTTGGAAAGATAGTGTGTGGAAGAACATGTTTGCAAAATAAGAAGTGGACAAACGCTATAACGTATTGGTCCGCTTGATGCTCTGGTGCCACATCAATTGTGGGTGGCTCAATGGTCCCCACAATAAACACATTGGGTGATGCAACTTAGGCCTCAGCCATGGGAAACAGGATCTTAAGGCAAAGAAACACATATGTTTGTTAGCTAGCTAAAGTTCAGAAGTTGGTAAAATGCAAACGCATTTGTGTGGCCGTTTAGGACAGCCAATCTTTTGAATTGTAGTTGTGTCAAATACTGGTAAAGTTTGGTCCTGAACTACCTCATTTACGACACTGCCAGTGTTGCTTATTGTTTTCCTATTTTCGAATTTAGTGAAGAGACTAATCCTGGTCCATCACAAAGTTAGATTATGACCCTCACACAGCAGGAGGGATCGGCGATCCCTGCAATTGAGTGTCAGATCTGCTTCCAGAGAAACACAGGACATAGGTGTAGGCTTGCTGCTCTCTGAGATCGGGGCAGGGCTTGTTTCATGGCACCACTCACCACCCCTCTGGGGTTTTTACACTTGTGCTCGACATCTAATTCACGGTATTCACACTCTACACTATTGCGACTGGAAAACAAAACCTATCAATGTATTTCGACCATGCAAAAGAATTTCCTCTAATGTGTGAACATAGTTAGTTTCAGTTCTTCTTGCACACCAGCAATGTTGGTTCTATCTGTATCACTGTCACATACTTATCAGACGGCTATCAATTGGCAACAACAGGTCCAAATCAATATTTTGTGATTCTGTAATCATCAACTTGGGTGGGAAAAGGAAAATAATCTCACAAATTACCTTAAATCAGAGAAGCACTCTGTTCACAAGCAGGAAAATCCTGCTGCTTCTCTACAGAAACAATGATTTGTTAAAAAAAAAAAAGGGGCAAGCAAGTAAAGATCATTTTGGGAAAAACTGCTGAGGTTTTTGCAAAAGCAAACACTCCAGTCAGAAAGCACCCAATAATCTTTTATAATAATCCATTTCTAAGCTCTATGACTGTCTCCAGGCACGTAGTGCAACAACCTTTTAAATTTGCATGTCTAATCATTTACAAACAAAAACAAATTCAATGTGAATTTTGCCAAAAATATGCACTACAGTTTCAGGTCCACAACCTTAATTTATATCATGTTTTGTTCTTAGCTCCCTGAAGTTCTTTGTTTCATCAGAACATTAAAAGAAATGTAAGTTTCATTTCATTTCATTAACACTTTTCCTCAATGCAACAGTCTTAGAAAATATATTTGCCACGAAATGCATTAACGAGACACTGAAGCAATACATCTCCACAGAACATGACACATTAGTGGCTGCAAAACCAGAGACACTGGCTAATGTTTTTCTTGTGAAGCTCCTTTGTTCCAAGGCGTAAATCTTTTGGCAACTCTTCCTGCATCTGCTACTACCTAGATGGATCATCCACATAGTTTTCCAGCTGCTGTTGCCCAAAATGAGGAGAACCAGTTTGATCTGTTGTAAAATAAGTGTTTTGTTTTTGCAGTATAGTCAGACAGGCTGTGGAACCAATAAGATACATGCAGAGGCCTGGGTTCCTCAGCACCCACTGCAGGACTGGGAGAGGTACCCACCCTAAGCCGGACTTGACAGGCAACCAGACATGGACCCTCGGAGATGGGGTTGACACATTTCAAAACTTCATCGTGGCTAACCCTTTCCACTCAAACACACATGACTGTGTGGGTTTGATCCCCCCGCCCCCCTACTGGACTGAGTCTCTCCCATTGCTTCTAACTGACCTGCAACAATTGTGCATTTTCTACACTACCCACTTCTCTCATTTAAGCTGCCATTCAGTACCAACATATCACATGCCAAACGTAACTGTGTTTCCACTGCCAGCTCTAGTAGCTTGAAATTATGTTGAACTGTGACATTTCAGTGATTTGGTGTGTAATACTGTGGTTATATACTCTTTCAAATGTTTTGCTTCTAACTGACCTGCAACAATTGTGCATTTTCTACACTACCCACTTCTCTCATTTAAGCTGCCATTCAGTACCAACATATCACATGCCAAACGTAACTGTGTTTCCACTGCCAGCTCTAGTAGCTTGAAATTATGTTGAACTGTGACATTTCAGTGATTTGGTGTGTAATACTGTGGTTATATACTCTTTCAAATGTTGTATTGCTGACAATTATTAGTAATCTCATGTTGACACATAGCAGTTTGGCTTTAAATTTGTACTAGCATGATAGTGGAAATTAGGTGTTTCCTACATAACTTTAGACTGTAACGGACAAAGCGGTACATTTGCTCTATCGCAGCTTTTTGTACATTTTTTTATTGGAGACCTTGGATGCACATTAGTTGTGTTATTGCAGGTATAATAGAAGATCAGATTCATTCTCTGTTAGAGGGATATGATTTGAAAGGTGCTTCGCCAGTGTTTACTGAAGTATGTAGGAATTTCGTTTGTCAACTGCTGGTTTCTATGCTGTGAAAAGCAGGTTGTGAAATAGAGCATTATGGATCTTCCTAAATTTTGGATGTCTGTCAGTAGCTCTTTTGTCTCATCCACACAAAGACAACAGAAGAGCATGAGGCACTGTTAGAAAATGAGCTAGCCACCTCAAAAAGGGACAAAATATACAAACTGCATACAAAATCAGGTCTGGACAAGTGATAAAATGGATATGATCATTGGTCCAAAGTGGCTTATATGTTGCCACCATGAACACGTCAATATAGGCACTGCAATAGAAGAACTAAAAGTGCATAAAATGCACCCACAACCTATGCTGTGCGAGTGGAAAAAGACTGTTTTTTTACACAAAAAGTGAAATAGTCTGCACTAATTCTTCGTGTTTCAAAAGTTATTACTCCATTTTTCAACCATAAAATATGAGGTGCAAACTTCACGACATTTTGCTAGCATTTCTACCAGATAAAAGTAAAATAATAACAAGTTTTATTCATTACTGTTTCTCATCACATCAAGTATGTTGTTGTAAATCAGAAGACAATTCACATGAAATAAAACATGACACACATGATTTTACAAATGTTTTCCTCATTGAATTTTCAAAGAAAGCATTGATTATTATTTTTTATTGCCTAGTATGCCAAAATATTCAGACAATTCAATTAGATCACCGTATTTTAAAACAAACTGTTCAAGGACAAAAGGAATAAACCCACCATGGAGCAACACAATTTTATTTTTCACCCATACAATGAGTTGAATTTAGAACTGCCTGAAATATTTTGACATTAAACATTAAAATTTAAAGACCTCTCTTTTGAAAGGACTTCAAAGGAGATAAAAATCTGGTGCAAAATTTTTCTGAATCTCCTTTATCTTGAGATATTTCCCAAACGAAGTAACTGCAATGTATACGACTTTGTCATTTTGCTACTCATAAAATAGTTTACATGCTTACAAAGGGAGGTCTTCATAAAGATTTTTGTTAGGAAAAATTAATGGCCAAACTTTGGAAAATATTTGACATGGAAAATTATTTCTCAACTTTGAGTTATCATATCAATCAGCTTATTAAACGTAGAATCCTCCAATCTCTCAGCTGGCTGCTACACTTAGCAGTGGATCAATGCAGAAAGTGTCACAAGGAGACAAATTCTTAACAACCAAGTAATAGTTTGTCAAAAATGACAAAAAATTAGAAATTTTGTGCATGTTTTGATGATCCTCACTTGAATGAGTGCAAGATCATAAGTACTTCACATCAAGAGCTAAACTTTTTTGAAATGACCCTCTATTGTTTTCCTCTACAGGCATGTTACACACTTACACTCTTATTTAGTGGAACAAAACAACAACAATATAAAACATTAATGTGGTTTTATGGAAAGGATAGTTGCTACTCACCATACAGTGAAGATACTGAGTCACAGATGCGCACAGCAAAAAGAATGTTGGAAAATGAGCTTTCGTCCAACAAGGCCTTCATCAAAAGCAGACACCATACAGAACCCCCCCCCCCCCCAAATAACCATGGTCTCTGGCAGTGCAGCCAGACTGCGAGCAGCAGTGCATGATGAGAGAGTCAACGAGGTGATGGGCCTAAAGAGGAGGCTGGTGTAGGGAGGGGGAAGGATAGAAGGACAGGGGTGGGGGCAGTAGAGTGCTGCTTATTGGAGTATACAGAGATGAGGTGGAGGGACAGTAGGGCAGTTAGGTATAGCTGGGAGTTTAGACAGAGGGTGGGCAGGAGGGCTAGCGGAAAAGGAGAGAAGTAAAAAGTCTGAAGGTGCGCTCGTGGAATAGAGGGCTGTGTAGTGTTGGAAATGGAACAGGGAAAGGGCTGGATGGGTAAGGACAATGACTACGATGGGTTGAGGCTAGGGGAACACAGGATATATTGCAGGGAGAGTTCCCACCTGTGCAATTCAGGAAAGCTGGTGTTGATGGGAAGGAGAAGCCACAGGTTGTGAAGCTGTCATTGAAATGAAGAACGTCGTGAGGGGCGACATACTCAGCAACAGGGTGGTTCACCTGTTTTTTGGCCACAGTTTGTTGATGGCCATTGACACGGAGAGACAGCCATTTGGTTGTCATGCTCACGTAGAATGCAGCACAGTGGTTGCAGCTTAGCTTGTAGATCACATGACTGGTTTCACAGGTAGCCCTGTTTTTGATGGGATAGATTATGTTTTTGACCAAACTGGAGTAGGTGGTGGTGGGAGGATGTATAGGACATGTCTTACATCAAGGTCTATCTCTGTAATAAATATCCTTGTCCGTACCTACCTAACTTCTACTACCAACCCCTTGCATCATGGCTCATATTCCTATAACAGACCTAGATGCAAGACCTGTCCCATACATCCTCCCACCATCACTTACTATATTCCAGTCACAAAAATCACCTATCCCATCGAAGACAGGGCTACGTGTGAAACCAGTGATCTATAAGCTAAGCTGCAAACCACTGTGCTGCATTTTACGTAGGCATGACAACCAACAGGCTGTCTGTCCACATGAATAGCCACTGACAAACTGTGGCCAAGAAACAGCTGGACCACTCCGTTGGTGAGCATGCCACCTAACACGACATTCTTCATTTTAATGACTGCTTCACAAACTGTGCCCTCTTGATCCTTCTCACCAACACCAGCTTTTCTGAACTGCACATGTGAGAACTCTCCTTGCAATATGTCCTACATTCCCATAACCCTCCTGGCCTCAATATTTGTTAGTCATTGTCCTTATCTATCTAGCCCCTAGCTTCAGCTGCCAGAGACTCTGAGTGAGTGAGTGAGTGAGTGAGTGAGTGAGTGTGTGTGTGTGTGTGTGTGTGTGTGTGTGTGTCTGTGTGTGTTGCATTTGCATTTGCATAATTAGAAACCAGCTGGCCTGTGTCTGAAAACGAGACTTCAATAACAGAGGAACACGGGTACAGTTACTTTATAACATGTAGAACACAACACTCCCAGAACATTTTGTATTAAAAAAGACATTTGCATTAAATAATAAACACAAGGATTTAGCATACTGGCATATGCGGATGATATAATAATGTTAGGAGAAAATGAACAAGGAATTAATACACAATATTATGCAATATCTTACTTGGAGCGGGAGTGGAAAAACTAAATGCTCAATTGAGTGACAGAAAACTAGCCTAGTACCGCAAATAAGAAGATCAGTTTACTTACCCTGAAAACAATTTAACAACATACAAAAATATCAAAGAACAAATAAATAATGGGGAAAAATAAAATAAGTGGAATCATGCATTTCTGAGTACAATAAAATGTACACTTATCTTAAGAAATTAAAAAATCCACGAACATAAAACTCTTATCACACTTTTTCTAATATATGTTCATGAGACTTGGAATTTACCACAATCAGAAAAACTGAAACAAAAAATCTCTGAAAGGAAAATTTTGAGAAAGACATTTGGCAGGATTCATGATAACACACAACAGAATAGGGAAAACTAATGAGCACAAAAGTCTATGATTTACAGGGAAAGCCAGGTGCTATATTTAAAATTGTGGCTATGAATCTTGGATTGGACAAATGCTTCAATCCCCTGAAGAGAAGAAAATGAACGACGTACATACAGAATGGCCTCAAGGACGTAGATCTCTTGGACCTGGAAACTTGCATAGCGTGTGCGTGCGTGCGTGTGTGTGTGTGTGCGTGTGTGTGTGTGTGTGTGTGTGTGAGAGAGAGAGAGAGAGAGAGAGGGGGGGGGGGGGCAATCTAGCTTCTGATTCATGGTATGTATAAAAATATTTCTGTCCACAGTCCCAACATCTGTGCCTTGCTGGCTGCCTAGTTCCACTACTTCTACTCCCATTCATTAAGCTACTTAGCATGGTACTGTATCAATTTAAAGTCTTACTTGTATACTGCCATTTCATCATGCGCTACTATGTCATTCTGTTGCAGCAGAAGCTGTAGGATTTCTGGTTCAAAAGAGCCGAAGTCAGAGTACCGAACAACAAGTTCGATGTTCCACTTTACAAAATTCTGACAAATCTGTAAAAAGAAGAAAAGCATATGCTAATTTGAGAATCATTAAAAAATCTTGTTTCAGTGGTTCTCAGACATAATGTAGAATGACGACATAACTGTAGAAAATTTCCGCACCATCATTCTCATGCTCAAGAACGAGTACTGAATCATAGTCCATATACACTACTCTAAAGAAATAGGGGAACATGGCTTTGGCTGTCTGCTATATCCCACTGAGCAATAATTAAGGTATGTTACCAAATTATACCTCTATATTTTCATCCTTTGTGGATTAAACAGGCCAGCCTCACAACTTGCACTGCATTAAGATGTCGCGTTGCGTGTGCTTGAATACAATGTCCACAAATGACAACTGCCACCTGTGTACCTTACCTCACCAGAAAATACTGGGACACAATGGAACACGATCACATCCTCGATTGTTTACATGGAAAGAACTGAAACGTCCAGTTCAACAGGTTTCAAAAACAAAGTGGAAGCAATCCTCCATCCCATCATCCTACATGTTTTTCACTGGACTCTCAGAGCTTCCATAATGTGGATGCCCTCCGTGAGCATTTATCACTGTCTGATATCTATACAGCATGTTCCGTATGTGTCTATGAAGGTCACCTGGTGGTATCCATTCCCATTCTTCAATGAGAGCCCATGAGAGCTCATGGACAGTGTGCTGGAGCAGGACTTCCACAAATATGTCTGTCAAGCATGTTTCATATGTGCACGATGGGGTTTAGGTCCGGACCCACCGTTGGTCATTCCGTTACTTCAATGTCCACGCTTCGCAGGACATCTCTGCCAAAGCTCGGCACGCAGGCTCTGGCATTAAAAGGAATTCAGGGACAGCAGCCACCACACGGTCCAACAGGACCTGTTTGATGTACTGCCTGTGATAGGGTGACCATGGACAATGGCAAGATCTGTAGGGCTGTCATCACTGATGCTTCCACACCACATCACAAAACACTGGAAATCTTTGCTTTCCTGAATAACATTTGGCAGGTACGGCTTACTGTGGTTCTCCGCACACAAACACGGCCACTGCCTTCCATCAGAGGATATCTGGACTCTTGTGTGAATAACATGTTTTGTCAGTGATGCAGTTGCCAGTTGACACTGGAATGGCAGAACTGAAGTAGAGCTGCAAGATGATATGTCAAGCAGGTTCCTCAAACACGATATCTGGAGTCTTTCTCGTAACTTGTTCATTAAAGTCTGATTGGAAACAGTGGCTCCAGTGGCCATTCTGAGATCATCTTGCAGCACTCTGGCAATAACCAGACGATGCCACAAAGCAGAGATGGCCAGATATCGGTCTTCGTGTGGGATTGTCATGTGTCGGCGACCTTGTCCAACTTGCCTTGTGTACTGACCTGTCTCTCTGTAATGTGGGCACAACCCATGGATGACCCATGGAGAGGCAATGGCATCTGCAGCAACACAACCAAAAGTCCATCCTTTTTGGATCAAACAGACCGCCTTGCAACTTGCACTACATTAAGATGTTACAATGTATGAGCTTGGTCAAACACAACATCCACAAGTAAAAACTTACACCTGTGTACCTCACAAGAAAACACTAGGACACAGGCATTCACTTCCTTCTGAGAAGTCACCTGACACTGTAACAACACAGTAACCGCATAACACAGCCAACAGATGGTGAACGATTTTAATTTTTGCCTACATTTAAAGTGAAGATCTAAAGCCATGTAATATGACCAGAGGTATTGCCTGTATGGCTCTGAGCACTATGGGACTTAACTTCTAAGGTCATCAGTCCCCTAGAACTTAGAACTACTTAAACCTAACTAACCTAAGGACATCACACACATCCATGCCCCAGGAAGGATTCGAACCTGCAACTGTAGCGGTCGCGTGGTTCCAGACTGTAGCGCCTAGAACTGCTTGGCCACTCCGGCCGGCGGTTGCCTGTATGAAAAGATTTAACAAACTGGATGCTGATACATGTGTTCCCCTAATTCTTTTGAACAGTGCATATTATAAAAATGAATGTATGGTCTATAGCTCCTCCTAAACTATTGGATCAATTTCGACTGAGCTTTGTACACTTATCTACTATCTGGAAAGAAGAACACTGTGAGTAAGAACTGCTTGCCTTATAAGGTGTTGGGGCTGGCATAGAAGCATACCTCAGGAATGTCTGGAGCAATTTCAACCAAATTTTCCATATACATGACTATTATATATATTATTTGTATAAAAATACTGTGTGGGCAATATACCCCTGCATACCACCCCTATTATCCATTCATGCACAAGCTCATGTTCTGGTCACAGAGCATGACGAACATCGATGTGTTATACCTTGCTGGAAAATGGAAATGTATACTTTTATTTGGTGTATGACTATTACATTTTAGTTGAAAAGATGGTGGCATATGTTTAATATTTAACAGAAAATGTGCTTTTTTCTATTATTTCTTGGTGAGTGTCAAATTTGAGGAGTTATAGAAGTCTGACTGCAATTAGGAGAAAATTTTCTTTGTACAGTTTAAAGATACGACCACACACTACTCAACTTCCAGATGATGTGCTGTTGCTTTCCAATTGTTGTTTTGTCCTAGCAAAGAGAGGCATAGATTGTTGCAATTTGCCTAATGGTGATACATATTAACAGGACAAAATGTGTAAATGCAAGCTCTGTTGTTGCCTTACACAGCTGTTATGTTTTTATGCTTATAAATTTAAGAAGATTACTAATATCGCATCTTTAATTTATTTATTTTTTCTGTGAAACCATGCATCATTTACGAATTTGTAAGAAGTCTATAATAAGAACGCGAGCAGTTCTGTATCACAGCGAGTGAAGAGAATTTCTGAACGTCTCGGTATTAGTGAAAGTACAGTGAAGCGAATTCTGAGAGAATACAGACAAACTTCTTGTCTTGTATAACAAAACGAGTTCTGGCAGGTGACAGAAGTCTGTATTGGATGAGTTTACAAGGGAGTCGTAGAAGAAAAATCCTCGAATTCTATGTGGAAAAGCAGTTTCCAACAGTGGCAGCTGTACTGGAAAAGTTAAGAGACTGACATGGAAGATTTTCCAGATTGAGTGAAACAATCCTTTGGCGTGCTATTCGAAAATTGGACTTCAGACACAAAAAGTTCAACAAAAAACCTATGCTGATGGAAAACAACCAAGTAGCAGGAAAAATAGATGAGTGCTTGCGGGGAAATAAAACATTTGCGCAACACTGGATGGATTATTTATTACACTGATGAGCTCTGGCATGATGCAAATCATTCAAGGTTTGTTGGTGTGCAAGAACAAAAAGTACCTTATGCATCAGAAAATGTATAAGGTAATCACAGAGGAATTGTTAAAGAGTGGAATGGCTGGAAAGGAGGAATTCAAACATTGTCTGATTCTGCCACACTGGGAATGAAAATGCGTTCGTGGAAAATGCTGGTTTATGTTTTACTGTGCAAAAAGGAGGTACAGATCATCATTCTGAAATGAACGCCAGACACTACAAAGAGTGGTTTAGGAGAGTTCTCTAAAAATTACGAAACAGATCTGCAACTGTTTTAGATCAGGCTCCATGTAACACGATGAATCCAACATCATGAAATCCATCTACAAAGTGGAGAAACAATTATATTATTGAGTGGCTGGAAAGCAATAATGCAGAGCTTCCAACCTCCATCATATGAGGAATTTACTGAAGCTGGCCTAGTGGAATAAGTGCGACCGAAATTCAGGGTGCACGAATACCTTTCGTAAAGTATACTGCGATCAGTGGATGATGAAATTAAACTTGTGCGGCTGCCTGTAGTGCATTGTAATTTGAACACCACTGAACTTATGTGGGCATTTGTTAAGAACAAGATAACAAAGGAGAACAAGAATTTTAAAATAAATGATACTTCACAGTTGTGTTGCTGTGCTCTGGAAGGTGTTCCCCAAAGTCTCTGGAGGAATTCAGTGAGTCATGTATACAAATTTGACAACAGTTACGCACATAGAGCCCACAGTATTGAGATAGCAATAGAACCACTGTTGATCCAAGCAGACAACTGAAATAGGAGCAGCGATACCTCAGCCAACAGCAAAAGCTATTAAGGTAGGTTTTATTTCAGTCATCATTCTTAACTGCAAAATTTATTTGAGATAATCGATTTTTCCATTTACTGTTGAAAAGTGCTATACAAATGCTCATTTATTGAGAGCTGCTTATACATCAAACATTTATTTGCCATTTCCCATATTATTTCGCTCCACTCACAACAAAAACTGATGCTGTATGCTGTATTAAAATGCGACAACAAAGTTACCATTCTTTGCTGATGAACAGGCGCTTATTGTGCATTGCAATGGTGGTGTGACAACTACATTCCACCACAGACTCGCACATATCACAGCTACTAACAAAATTGCTTTAAAAACTCTTAACTAACAAACACGAGGAGTACCATCGCAACGGCTCCAACAGTAAGCTCAATCACAGCATCTTGCATTTGACATTATAACAATGAAATGAGTAATCAGAAACAACAAAAACCAGCCTGTAAATAGAACAAGGTTGTGTATTTAAACTGTGCAAAGGAAATTTTTCTCCTAATTTTGGTCTGATTCTTATGAATTCTTGAAGTTGCTAGAAAAAGCACAGTTTCTCTTCAAAATTACCACGTATGTCGCCCACCTTTCAACTTAGATGTAATATCATACACTAGATAAAAGTAGACATTTCCACGGTTCCGGCAAGGTATATCATATTGTTCATAAGCAATATGATAAGAATGTGAGATCAAAGTCAGGGTTCAATCATTATGAAAGGGATAATAGGGTTGGGTTTGGGCATGAGAAGCCATGGTAAGTAAAAATACTTGATTATGGCTGATATCATCTAATACAGTATTTCTCAATCATTCAGTATTTGCAACCCAATTTTCAATCATAATTTTCCTCCACCCCTTGCCCCAACATACTCAACAATTAGTCAAATCAAAATACAATTTTGGAATATATCACTTTTTGAATTTTGGGCAGGGAGGGATGATTACTTTTCTGCACTGAAAATAAGAGCATGTTGTGAAATATTTTAATTTTCAATATCTTGCCTTTTCGCATTGGCCTCTTTGCAAACAAAATGTGAACATCTTTATTTTCTAATTTATTTTTTCTGCCAAAGTTGAATTTATCATGAATACTTGCAATTTTTTGTGATTAATAACTGAAAATAAAATGACATTTTTATTAAAAAAAATTATGATTCACTATTTAAGGTATGCAAGGTCTGTTAAAAAAATTCTGTAACATTCACAATTTTGCACCAATGTTGTGTGACATCCGTGCACACATCTGTGTTTAATGTGTAACTGTTGGAAGTTTCACTGTTTTTCGTCTGTTAGTTACTGTTTAGTGCTGTATTGAGTATGATGTTGTCTCGCACAGTTTGTGAATTTCGAGTTAGAGGTGCAACACATCTGCATTAAATTTTGCATTACTCCCAAGAAAATTTTTACAGAGACACATTAAATGATGCAGGAAACCTAAGGTGATAAGTGCTTAAGCCTACTAGGTGTTACGAATGTTCACACAGTTTAAAATGGTAGGATGGGCATTAAACGTGACACTCATTCAACACACTGTTCAACATATACCAACGACGCTCATGTCAGGAATGTAGATGAAATGGTGCATGCCAATCAAAGTCTGACTGTTAAAGAGATTGCAGAAGAATGTAAAATTTCAGTTGGATCACGTAGTGAAATCCTGAGAAAGAAACAGCTTGAAATGTGAGCGAAACAATTCATGGCTCTTGCATCACAATAATGCACCTACATTTTCAAACCTGTTGATGCGCGACTATTGCATAAAAAATGAAATCACTGTGCTGCCTCATCCTCCTTACTTTCCAGACCTGGCACCTGAGGACTTACTTTAATTTCCAAAGTTGACAACCCCTTTAAAAGGATGAAGATTAGCAACAAGAGATGAGATAAAAGAACAATCGCAGACAGTGCTTTCCGTGATCCAGCAAGGGGCATACCAAGACTGCATTCGGAAGTGGTAATGGTGTTGGGAGCGGTGTATGTATTGTGAAGGAGAGTATTTCGGAGGAGAACATGCACAATAAATAAAAGGTAAGTGCTGAAAAATTTTGTGGACAAAGTTCCAGAATTTTTTGAACAGACCTCGTATAGTATGAAAAACCTCTACAGACAAAACAACTATGATCACAAACATTTTTCTTTCGTAGCTACATCCTTAATGACTTAATATTTACACTCCATTGTTTTGTGAAATCTGCTTCATAATCAACCAATTTCTTTGTTAATTTAAGTTTTGATTTTGCTGTTTTTGGTGCAATTTTATATAATTTTTGTTAATAAGACTGTACACTTTTTAAATTCCAAAATCTTCTAAAAAAAGCAATTAAATGAAAATATCGAGACATTGCAATTACTTTTCTTTATAGCAATAAAAAAGGCATTTCAACAGAAACTGGATAACATATCAAGAAGAACATAAGAAAACTGAGGAGAAAAATTAGGACTTCTCTCACTAAAAGTTTGTTGTTCACTCAGATCTTTAAAAAAAAAATAAAAAATAAAAATAAAAAAAAATGATCTGCAAATAATCTAGTATGTTAATCGAATCATTGTTATGATAGACACTGTTGTTGTTTTAAGTCTTCAATTTTCTCTCATTTAGATTATGATATCAGGCATTTCATGTTACACTACACAATAATGAAAACATACAAGTACACAGGAAATAGGATAACTTTTGCACCAGTTATGGTAAGAAGCCTGCAATATTGAAATTAGTGCAGAATATTGGTGTTGCCAATGTACATATGAAATATGACTTCAAACAATATACACTGTAAGGGCTTATTTTGCCTACTAGTAATCTAATGACATAAGATCTGAAACACAAATGCTATGACCTGACGATTGTTGCCCATCCTTTAACCTGGACAGTTATGAATTCAGTTCCTTCCATCCACTCATCTGCATGACCAAGAATTCACCACCCTTTAACACGAAGACATGGCCAATTTTGAAGCATGTTCTTATGATATATTTCTTCCCTAAAATGATAACTCATATTTGTAAATTTTGTGACGGGGCTGGTTTTGATACCAGGTGTCTTATTTGTTAATTCACATTTTGCTTGACAATATATGTAGAACTCAAGTTACAAAAAGTGCTATTAGCGAGAACAGAACCAGGGAAGACTTATCACTATGTACTGATCTACTGGTGGTTGAAAGTTTTATCCATACTAATGTGAAAGTAACTACCTATTACATTTTCATGACTAATCTGCTGAACCAATTACAGTGAAATTTGGCATGCAGACAGCTTGAACCCTGAGGAAGAACAGAGGTACGTTTAGAAAATGCATAGTGTAAGATATTCATTGATGTGAAGAATAACACTTTAACTAGGGGAAAATACACCGAAGAGCCAAAAAAACTGGTACACCTGCCTAATATCTTGTAGGGGCCCTGTGAGCGTGCAGAAGTGTTGCAACACAATGTGGCATGGACTCGACTAATGTCTGAAGTAGTGATGGAGGGAACTGACACCATGAATCCTGCAGGGCTATCCATAAATCCTTAACAGTATGAGGGGGTGGGCATCTCTCTTCTGAAATGCACGTTGTAAGGTATCCCAGATATGCTCAATAACGTTCATTTCTGAGGAGTTTGGTGGCCAGCGGAAGTGTTTAAACTCAGAAGTGTATTCTGGTCCCATACCACTCATACTGCTCACGCCCCACACCATTACAGAGCCTCCATTAGCTTGAACAGTCCACTGCTGCCATGCAGGGTCCATGGATTCAGGAGGTTGTCTCCATACCAGTACATGTCCATCCGCTCGATACAATTTGAAACATGACTCGTCCGACCAGGCAACATGTTTCCAGTCATCAACTGTCCAATGTCGGTGTTGATGGGCCCAGGCGAGGCATAAAGCTGTGTGTTGGGCATTCATCAAGGGTACATGAGTGAGCCTTTAGCTCTGAAAGCTCATCTCGATGATGTTTCATTGAATGGTTCGCATGCTGACACTTCTTGATGGCTCAGCATTGAAATCTGCAGCAATGCAATTTCCGGAAGGGCTGTACTTCTGTCATGTTGAACAATTCTCTTCAGCCATTGTTGGTCCTGTTCTTGGAGGATCTCTTTCCAGCCCCAGCGATGTTGGAGATTTGATGTTTAATCATTTCTGGAGTTTTGTATAAACAGAATTTGATAGCAAAGGTAACATTACGTTTAGAACTGTACATTCTTCACACTACGGGCACTGCTAACTCGATATGATGCCCCTAGAAAATTAGCAAGTGCTGCTTTACAATGAAATTAGTAAAAAAGAAGTGAAGCTTGAATATTTAATGCTGACCTACAAAAAACATGTGTCCAAATACGGATCCATTTTTTCTACAGAATTACAAAATCCATCTTTCTTTTTGCACGAAAATCGAATCAGAATTACGTGACACATTCTGATGCACATATTACATTAGATCGTGCTCAAAATAATGCAACGTGATGGAGTCCGAGAACACACGACAATTATGAAGATTCCTGAGGTTAATGAGATTGTCAGAGTTAACAAAATGGATTACAATAATTAAATACCTTTTTCACCTTTCATTTTGTGACTCCCTTGCCAATTGTTTCCAAGGCAATTTCAAGTGCAAATTGTAATATTACTTTCTGTTGACGAACTGTGTGTTTCAATAGTTATGAAGTGTGAATTTAATTTCTCTCAGAATTCCCTCACAAAATTATCACCCCATATTAGGAATTAAATAGCTCGCCTATACTTACTTCATGGCGCAAATCCAGTACTGCCAACAGAGACATTAAAACATGAAAAAATGCTTTTCTTTTCCCTTCAATCCATCTTTCTCCCCACTTTGCCCCATCATCTTTGGACCTTTCCTGTGTCTGATCTCACGCACTCTCAGCTGTCTCTGTCTGCCCCTCCATCTAAGTCCCCAACTTCCCTCATCCACTAAGAAGGAGAGGGCTCCAGGGATGAGACTGACTTTTTCAACTTTTTGAAACTACCTATATGATAGTGTAGGTTATGGACCCATGGGGCCTAGTTTGTGAGTAATCGACAAGACCAAATTTCTCGTGACCCACTACCGCTCTGAAATTAATGCCAATACTTGAAGTGGCACAGTAGCCGAAGGACTAATATTAAAAGACAGCTTCCATACACCATGAGCTGCAATTATACACCTCTATAGCTATTACATGCTTGTCAGTTAACACAACAAGATCTGAAATACATCTTATAACATACTATTCAGTTTGTCATGGTGTTATTGCTGTCAAATTTTATGTTTATTTTATACAACAGTTATGTCAAACAGTATCAAGACCTGTCAATGCCAAAAACTTGACAGCAGTAACATTCATGAAAAACTGTGTACTACGTTATAGGACCTATTTCAGATCCTGTCGTATTAACTGATAAGCATGCACTGCTATAGAAGTGGGTAATTGAAGCTCATGTTCTATAGAAGATGTCTTTCAATAAATATGTGAGAGCTGCGGAGCTCCAAGCATTCAAGATTTTTATGTAAGGATTAAGTTATTTGATGATATGCTGAAGGATATGGGCTGCCATCCACTTTCTTTTTAATTTTTTTTTTTTACGTACTTACTGAAATGGCTGTTTTGGCTCTTTTCATTCAATTAATTGTTTTAAACATCATTATTTCCATTTATAAACCTTGGCTGCACCATTTTCATCACTGTATTAGATTTTTATTTGCTCTCGTCTTTTTCTTCCTTTTATTCTTTTTTCATCCAGAATCTCTGCCCATGTGGTTTTAATTACTTTTATGTTCATACATCAATTTCATTTCTCCATTTTCATCATTTTTTACTTTTTTCTTGTTATTGTAACTGTTAATAGTATTACTTACCATGCTCGGATTTTATTTATAAAATCTTCATCTTTATTATTTTCATTATGTTCACATTGCAAAAAAAACGTATGTTTTAAATGACAGTATACTGATTATCTTCAATATAATGTCCAACTATTAAGTTTTTGACACCACTGCACAGCCAATAAAATACGTTATTTCGTCTTTTTTTACCAATAGATCATTATTTTCAAATTTTTAAATATTACTGTCTTCCTCTTTAAGTACCTCGTCCTCCAAGACATTGGCGATCGGCAGCACAATCGACAGTGATTATGTGCTCAATCCAAACCACTGGCTTAAGTTCTTTAGACAGGATAACTTCTATGTTCCAGACCATGTCTGCCACGAATATTTCCTCGAAGTTATTTGTTTGGTTGGTTTGTGGGATTAAAGGGACCAGACTGCGATGGTCATCGGTCCCTTTTTCCAAAAAAAATTAAAACCGCCCAAAGAGAATAAAAAAAACAAACAGCAGGAAAGACGTCAGACGACACAGGACGAGAAAGACTCCGACAGAGATCAGACAAAACAAAGTAAAACACACAGAGTGTGACGGTGGTTGGCCGACCATAGAGAAAAAAAGAGGAAAAGCCAAGCACCAAGAACACATTAAAAACTCAGTTTAAAATCAGAGGCTAAAAGCCAGAATCAATGCTAAAAAAAAAAAAAAAAAACACTCAGATTAAACTATAAAAACCCCCTGCCCGAATAAAACGCAAAACTAAGTCCACCATGGCAGAGTCATCTAGTAAAAGGGCAGGGAGCGTGTCAGGCAGTGCGAACGTCTGCCTGAGCACAGCTAAAAGCGGACACTCCAATAAAATGTGCACCACAGATAAAACGGAGCCGCAGCGACACAGAGGTGGGTCCTCACGGCGCAATAAGTGGCCGTGTGTCAGCCGAGTGTGCCCAATGCGCAGCCGGCAGAGGACAACAGACTCCTGGCGGGAGACCCGAATGGACGACCGCCACACAGTCGTCGACGCCTTGATACAACGGAGTTTGTTCGGTACGGGCAGGTTGCGCCATTCAGCGTCCCATAAAGCGAAAATTTTGCGGCGTAATAGTGCCCACAAATCAGTCGCCGGGAGGCCAATCTCCAGAGGTGGTTGACTGGTGGCCTCTTTCGCCAGGCGGTCAACATTCTCATTCCCGGGGATCCCAACATGGCCTGTGGTCCAAACAAAGACCACAGAGCGGCCACAACGGTCAAGAGTAGACAGGGACTCCTGGATAGCCATCACTAGACGGGAACGAGGGAAACACTGGTCGAGAGCTCGTAAACTGCTCAGGGAGTCGCTACAGATAACAAAGAACTCACCTGAGCAGGAGCGGATATACTCTAGGGCTCGAAAGATGGCGACCAGCTCAGCAGTGTAAACGCTGCAGCCGGCCGCCAAGGAACGTTGTTCGGACTGTTCCCCTAGAGTGAGCGCATAACCGACACGACCAGCAACCATCGAACCGTCAGTGTAAACAATTCCAGAGCCCTGATACGTGGCCAGGATGGAAGAAAAGCGGCGGCGGAAGGCCTCTGGAGGGACTGAGTCCTTCGGGCCCTGTGCCAAGTCGAGCCGAAGGTAAGGGCGAGGAACACACCATGGGGGTGTACGCAAAGTGGCCCGGAAAGGAGGTGGAACAGGGAAAAATCCAAGCCTGGAGAGAAGCTCCTTAACGCGCATGGCGATCGGACAACCCGACCGGGGCCGACGCTCTGGCAGATGGACGACCGACTGCGGGAACAGCACACGGTAATTTGGATGCCCGGGCAAGCTAAAAACATGGGCAGCATAAGCAGCCAGTAATTGTTGGCGTCGGAACTGCAGTGGAGGGACACCTGCCTCCACTAGTAAGCTGTCCACAGGGCTGGTGCGGAAAGCACCAGTGGCAAGGCGTATCCCGCTGTGGAGAATTGAGTCCGGCACCCGCAACGCAGACGGGGATGCTGAGCCATATGCCAGGCACCCATAATCCAGACGGGACTGGATTAACGCCTGGTAGAGCCGTAACAGGGTAGAGCGGTCGGCGCCCCAGCGGGTGTGGCTCAAACATCGCAGTGCATTGAGATGCCGCCAACACGCCTGTTTGAGCTGCCGGATATGAGGCAGCCAAGTCAACCGGGCATCGAAAACCACCCCCAAAAACCTGTGTGATTCCACCACCGAAAGAAGTTCGCCGTTAAGAGAAAGCTGCGGCTCCGGGTGGACAGTACGTCGCCGGCAGAAATGCATAACGCAGGTCTTGGCTGCCGAAAACTGGAACCCATGCGCTACAGCCCAAGACTGCGCCTTACGGATAGCGCCCTGTAGCTGACGTTCAACAGCTGCAATGCCAGTAGAGCTGTAGTAAAGGCAGAAGTCGTCAGCATACAGGGAAGTGGAGACAGAATTTCCCACGGCCGCAGCAAGCCCGTTAATGGCTATTAAAAACAGACAGACACTTAAAACAGAACCCTGTGGCACACCGTTCTCCTGGACGTGGGAGGAACTATACGAGGCCGCGACTTGCACGCGGAAGGTACGACACGACAGAAAATTGCGGATAAAAGTCGGCAGAGGACCACGAAGACCCCATCCATGAAGTGTAGAAAGGATGTGATGACGCCATGTCGTATCGTACGCTTTCCGCATGTCGAAAAAGACAGCGACCAGGTGCTGACGGCGGGCAAAGGCAGTACGGATGGCCGACTCCAGGCTCACCAGATCGTCGGTGGCGGAGCGGCCTTTACGGAACCCACCCTGAGGCGGAGCCAGAAGGCCCAGAGACTCCAGTACCCAATTCAAGTGCCGGCTTACCATCCGTTCAAGCAACTTGCAAAGAACGTTGGTGAGGCTAATGGGACGGTAGCTGTCCACCTCCAGAGGGGTCTTTCCAGGTTTCAAAACGGGGATGACAATGCCTTCCCGCCATTGCGACGGAAACTCCCCCTCGACCCAAAGACGGTTGTAAAGAGCGAGAAGGCGCCGCTGGCAGTCCACTGAAAGGTGTTTCAGCATCTGACAGTGGATGCCATCTGGCCCAGGAGCGGTATCAGGGCAAGCAGCTAGGCCACTGCGAAATTCCCACTCACTAAATGGAGCATTGTAAGATTCTGGGTGGTTGGTGCGAAACGAAAGGCTCCGACGTTCCATCTGCTCTTTAATGGAGCGGAAGGCCTGGGGGTAATTCGCAGAGGCGGAACTAATAGCAAAATGCTCTGCTAAGCGATTTGCAATGACGTCGGAGTCAGTACAAACTGCTCCATTCAGTGAGAGCGCAGGGACCCTGGCAAGAGTCCGATAGCCGTAGACGCGTCGAATCTTGGCCCAGACCTGCGATGGAGTGACATGGAGGCCAATGGTGGACACATACCGCTCCCAGCACTCCTTCTTGCCTTGGCGGATAAGGAGGCGGGCCCGCGCACGCAGCCGTTTGAAGGCGATAAAGTGGTCTATGGAGGGATGTCGCTTGTGACGCTGGAGCGCCTGCCGGCGATCTTTAATCGCTTCAGCGATCTCAGGCGACCACCAAGGCACAGCCTTCCGCCGAGGGGACCCAGACGAACGGGGAATGGCAGATTCGGCGGCAGTAACAATGCCGGTGGTGACCGATTGAACCACCGCATCAATGTCATCAGTAGAGAGAGGCTCAAAAGCGGCAGTGGAGGAGATCAAGTCCCAGTCAGCCTTATTCATAGCCCATCTGCTAGGGTGCCCAGAAGAGTGACGCTGTGGTAGTGACAAAAAGAGCGGAAAGTGGTCACTACCACACAGGTCGTCATGCACACTCCATTGGACAGACGGTAAGAGGCTATGGCTACAGACTGAAAGGTCAATGGCGGAGTAGGTGCCATGAGCCACACTGAAGTGTGTGAAGGCACCATCATTTAACAGCGAGAGATCGAGCTGCGACAATAAATGCTCAACGATGGCGCCTCGACCTGTTGCCACTGACCCACCCCACAGAGGGTTATGGGCGTTGAAGTCGCCCAATAGCAAGAAAGGTGGCGGCAATTGGGCGACCAGTGCAGCCAGGACATGCTGCGAGACAACACCATCCGGTGGAATGTAAAGACTGCAGATGGTAACAGCCTGTGGCGTCCACACGCGTACAGCGACAGCCTCTAAAGGCGTCTGGAGAGGGACAGACTCGCTGTGCAGAGTGTGAAGGACATATATGCAGACGCCACCAGACACCCTTTCATAAGCTGCTCGGTTCTTATAATAACCCCGATAGCCACGGAGGGCGGGGGTTCGCATTGCTGGAAACCAAGTTTCCTGGAGAGCAATGCAGAAGAAAGGGTGAAGGCGATAAGTTGGCGGAGCTCAGCTAGATGGTGGAAGAAACCGCTGCAGTTCCACTGGAGGATGGTATTGGCCATGGCTGGGAAAGGCGTGACGGGACGGGGAAGGCAGATTACGCCGCTGGGTCACCTGCTGCCTCCAAGTGAGCACCTGTGCCAGTGCTTTCCATGGCGTCGGAGGGACTGGCGAGATCGAGGTCCTTAGCGGACGCCAGGATCTCCACCTCGTCCTCAGATGCAAAGTTTGAAGGTTGCGGTGGGACAGGTACCACCGCAATGTCAGGATGCTTGGGAGCCTTTTTCTTCAACTGCTTCACACGCTGTGCCTTTGGAGGGTCTGGCTGGGAGGGCCCCACTGGGTCAGTCTCAGGGACGGACGACGACCGTGAAGCCCTATGACCAGCGACCGGTTGTTGTTTCAAAACTTTGAGGGTGTCCGCTTTGACACTGGGCAAAGCCTGGGAAGGGAGGGCCCCAAGGGACCCCTTCCTGGCTAGAGCAGCCGAAGAAGCCCCACGCTTCTCCGGCTGGGAAGGGGGGACGAATGTCCCCAATGGTTGGGGTGGTGTTGCTCCTGGAGTAGATGGAGCAACAGAGGGGGAAGTGCTCCCCACAACCAAGGGGGCCGGTTCATTGTGACATAGCTGAGAGGCAACAGTATGTGACAACACGGGAGAGGATCGGACCGCTGTTGCAGCAGCGGCATAGGTGGATGTCATGGGCACGGGATGTAGCCGCTCATATTTCCGCCTTGCCTCCGTGTAGGTCAGGCGGTCCAGAGTCTTATATTCCATTATCTTCCTTTCTTTCTGGAAGATCCTACAGTCCGGCGAGCAGGGGGAATGGTGTTCTCCGCAGTTAACACAGATAGGAGGCGGGGCACATGGAGTATCAGGATGCGAAGGACGTCCACAATCCCGACACGTGATGCTGGAAGTACAGCGAGATGACATGTGCCCGAACTTCCAGCATTTAAAACACCGCATCGGAGGAGGGATATATGGCTTCACATCACAACGGTAAACCATCACCTTAACCTTTTCGGGTAATACATCACCGTCAAAGGCCAAGATGAAGGCACCGGTGGCTACCTGATTATCCCTCGGACCCCGATGGACGCACCGGACGAAGTGAACACCTCGTCGTTCGAGGTTGGCGCGTAATTCATCGTCGGACTGCAGAAGAAGATCCCTGTGGAATATAATACCCTGGACCATGTTGAGACTCTTATGCGGTGTGATGCTAACTGAAACATCCCCCAACTTGTCACAATTGAGCAACCTCCGTGACTGGGCAGAGGATGCTGTTTTGATGAGAACCGACCCAGAGCGCAGTTTGGACAAGCCCTCCACCTCCCTGAACTTGTCCTCTAAATGCTCCACAAAAAACTGGGGCTTGGTTGACATAAACGATTCTCCATCAACCTGCGTACACACGAGGTACCGGGGTGAATATTCTCCACTGCCTTCCTTAGCAAGACGTTCCTCCCATGGAGTAGCTAGGGAGGGAAACGATCTCTGATCAAATTTCTTCCCGTTGAGGTTAGACCTCGATTGCTTAGAGGCTGCTGGTGGAGGCCCACCAGCGAGAGATGATGTACCACGCTTCATTGCGTGTCATCCGCCCTGATGCCACCTACTCCGACCAAGGGCCCTCCCCACGGGCGCCACCCAGCCGCAGCAATAGCCACCTGGCAGGACAGCCATTGCCGGGAGTCCTGATGCCCCAAGGAGATGGGCATCTACTCCTTGGCATACGTGGGGAGTTAAATGGCGCAGGCATCAGTAGAGCGATCCCTGTGTTGTCAGGGGGCTACAACCAAGAGGGTACATGGCGGCCCCACCACAACGGGCTGGCTACCGTGCTGGATCTTAGGTGCAAAACTGTCCAAGGTCGTCGTCGCAGGTAAAAGAAACACTGCAGATTGCAGCGTGGGAATCGCACCCAGGGACGTATCCTCGCCCAAGAGATGGAAAACGAGCGGGACACCAGTGCAACGACGAAAAAGCCGGCTAAAGGTCTAAACGCACGACGGATACAGTGCACCATGTAAGGCGCCCTTCCCCAATTGGCTCGCTCTTCGGAATAATTGAGAAAGATGGAGGTCAAACCCGAGAGGGGACCATCACATAAGGCCGAAATGTTTGAGACTCCTTTTAGTCGCCTCTTACGACAGGCAGGAATACTGCGGGCCTATTCTTGCCCCCAAACCCGCAGGGGGCAGTTATTTGTTTCAATAGGTTGTATTTGTTGTTTGCGCATTACATGACCAAAAAATCTGATGTTTCTTTTTTCAATTGTATTGAGAATTTTTAAATAATTGTTCATCCCCTGCAATATTGCTATATTTGTGACTATCTGTCGCAGTATCCTTTGTTACACTCACATTTCAACTGCCTCCAGTTTCTTACCCTACACTGCAGAAAGTGTTCATGACTCCACTCCACAATTAGTATACCGACCATGTAGCAACACAGTAGTCTAGTGCGAACTTTAATATTTATTTCACAGCTAATCAGAATGTTCTTAATTTTCTGGAAAGAGCAGGCCTATTCAACTCTGCAGTGAATTTCTTGAGAGATAAGCCACTATCATTGATTTGACAGCCAAAATCCATATATTCTGGAACTCTTAAGACCTATCAATACAGAGTACCCCAATTTCATATTTGTTTCTGCTGACAACCACAAATTTTGCCTTACTGATGTTTAAACATAGACTCAAGACACAGCTCTCTTCAATAGCAGTGTTCAGTAATTCTTCCAGATCTTCCTACCTGGTTCCAAATAAGGCAGTGTCATTTCCACTTAGAAATACGCTGCATGGATTTCAAGTGCTATCCTTTTCGTGACTGGCCTGGAGACTGTTAACAGTCCCTGCCCACTGAAAGGTTGTCTTCATTGTGCAATTTTGATACCACTTATGCCACAATGGTTACACACTCAAATGTGTGTCAACAACTGTATTAGCTGATACCCTGACTGGTGCAGATGTGCACTAGTAACAAAGCTGAAACTACTATGGTATATAAAAAACCAAACTTAAGATCACATAGACAAAAATTCCAAATGAAAAAAAGAGTAAAAGGAAGTAAAAATGAGATCCAATTAATAGTTAATATAATGATTAAAGGAACTGGATATAAAAAAGTAGATAAAAACAATCAACTGAATTAAATAATTATCACACTCATTTCGGGGAAGACTATCCCCAACTGAAATCAAATCCACAACATTAAGCATATCGGTTCAGTATTTTATACTCGTCTGTGACACCATTTTGAAAAACTCTGCTATCTAGTGGACTATGAGAACTAATCTTCTGTCATTACTCACAAATGATGGCCCACCAAGGTCAATAGGAAAAGAGTGTGATACCTGGGACCCTAACCTACTTTACGCCACTGTACAAGTGTTTTAAAAACCTCTCGTGAGTGACCTGCCCCTCCTTCTTGAAACCATCCCTCTTTTCGCCATCGAGAAGGAAATAACAATATCCAGAGATGGAAATAGTTTTGTATTCTACTTTTAATGTGGCTGATGATGGTATTGGGAACTGGAAATTAGTCTCCTGGAAGGAAGTACTGGCAAGTCATTCTCACTCCCTGCTACTTCACAGTTTTCCCGAGTGAATTCACCTTCCGATGTAATTAACTAGTTTGAAACGTAGGCTGCCCTTAGAAGAGATGCAGACTAAACATTAACAGAAGAAAAGATAGAATCAAATATAATTATGGACTAAAAAGCAAATGTACCTGTGCAACTCGATAGTGACCCACATTCAGGGCATACTGCAACCAAGATACAAGATGATTGTTTGTTGCGGCAAGTGCTGTGTGAGTGCACATATAACTGGTGCACAGTCCAACCAGATCCTGAAACAGGCATACACAGTTACTTATAAACAATACCATCTCAATAATGTAATCACAACGAAGAGGTGTGAGGTGAGAGAGAGGTGAGAGGTATGAGGTGAGAGAGAGGTGAGAGGTGAAGTGAGGTGAGGTGGGAGGAGGTGGGAGGAGGTGGGAGCAGGTGGGAGGAGGTGGGAGGAGGTGGGAGGAGGGGGAGAGCATTCACTTTACAACTTGGAAGCAACTAACAAACACGAGGAAAGGCAACCACCAAGCTATAGCTAGCTGATATCTGGCTGGGGTTGTTGTGACACTCGTGGACCAATTGCCGTGTGTGACTTTTCAAGCTTTCCTGGCAAATTTGTTATAAATAGTCTTCACATGATTGCCGTCGGATGATGATGTGCAAATTCCACAATATTTTCTTGGAGCATCTGTCTTCAGGTGGTTCAACATTGCTGGTGGCTAGGTGCGACACATTGAACCACTTGAAGATGCTGGACAGTTGCCCTGAAGAGACATTGTGGAATTTGCGCCAGGATTTTTGGCACAGGGCATTTTCGTATGATGCCATCTGCAAATCATAGTGCATCAGCAATTTCCATGTCTTCGCATTCTTTGCAAGCGTCTTCTATATACAGGGCATCGACGTGCGGATACTGTCAGTCGCACCTAGCCACTGGCAAGGTTGAACCACCTGAAGATGTCTCGACAGTTGCTCCGAGGAAATATTGTGAAATTTAGACAATGTCATCCGGCAGCAAACCCGTGAAGACTATTTGTAATTGTCTGTATGCTTGGATGTGGGAGATACTATACCTAAACTAGAAATAGAGTGGTGCTCAAAAGCTAGCAACCTCTATGCACTGTTATACATGTTGTACACTGCATAACAATCACCCATAGCCTAAGTGGTTGGCAGTCATAATTTTTTTTTTAAATTATAGATTATGACTCATAATTTTTGCTGCCCTAGTAACACTGACAAAAAAGTTAAGATAGCGGTTTTAAGCTTCAGATGTTATACATAGTCTCCCCCCACCTGAGTACAATGTGCACCAATGTTCATGTAACCACGTGAAGCTGTCAGAAAAGTCCTCCTTTGATGATGGTCAGACTTTACATACACTTTTCTCTTTATCAAAACATTCTGTAGCATGTCTTTAACACATGATTCAGAGATGCTGCGACACAACAATATTGACATACCTATGGCCACATGTCCACTACATAACACTGCCCGCTCACAACTGACTGGTTGAATGCACATCTGCTGCTTACAGTTGTCAGTTCACCTTCCTCATTCCTTCACAACCTCAACATGTTCCCTCCCATCCGCTTCACTCGGTCCTCCTCCAGCCAGTGTGCCCCCTCCCTGGAAGTTGACCGCCACCTCTCTGATGACTCCATCCACACCTGTGTCCAAACTAAATCCACCAACAGTGGCTGAATTTTCATAGCTAGCTGTCATCCCTTCTACACCAAAAAATTCCTCCCAAAAAATCTGGTCATCTGGAGATGATGTACCTGCAATGACAAGAACTCTCTTGCCCATTACATTGAATGTCTCACAAACACCTTCACAGACAGGCATTATCTTCCAGATCTATTTAGCAAACAGAATTTCCTTGTTACATCTTCACAGCCTCCAATCCTCACATCATCCCCAAGCACCAGCTACAAAGGAGCACCTCTTTCGTTGCCCAACATCACTCCAGACTGGAACAATATCATGCTCTCAAATGAGAGACATCATACTCAAGATGCTTCCCATCCCTTCTGAAGTGCTGCTCCATCACCCATCCAACCCCCACAACATCCTAGTCCAACTATATGCCACTCCCAACATGAACCGCTTGCCACATGGATAATATCTCTACGGAAAACCCAGGCACAAGACCTTCCCAATCCACCCACACACAGTATTTCCTATTCCAGTCCTGTCACAGACATACCTATCCCGTCAGAAGCTGGGCCACATGTGAAAGCAGCCATGACATATACCAGCAGTGCTGCAATTACTGCACAGTTTTTCATACGGTTATGCCTACCAACCAGCTGTCCACTAGGATAAATAATCAATCACCACTCTGTAGCACAACATGCAGCTGTGCATAACATGCTTGATTTCAATGGGTGCTTCACAGCCCGGGCCATCTGGATCCTCCCCTCTACCACCAGCTTTCCTGAAATGCACCAATGTGTGTTATCCTTACAACAAACAATGGAAAATCCAGGATGGAATAATGACAATACTATGAAAAGCTGCTACTCACTGTGTAGTGGATATGCTGACCTGCAAACAGGTACAACAAACAGATTACTAATCAAGTTAGTCTTTGGCCAGAAGGCCTTCTTGTGAATTTGACCACAAATTCGTGCAAACGCAGGTCATACACACATAGCCACTGTCTCTGGCTGTTGAAATCAGACTGCAAGCAGCAGCACGACAGGAGAAGCAGTCTGGGTGGCAAGGGTAAGCTGGACCCTGGGAGGGGGGAGGGATAGCAGGGTAGAAGCTGAGGACGGTAAAATGCTGTTTGTGGGAGCATACAGGGATGAGGTGGGGAGAGCATATGGCAGCCTGGCAGCTAGGTGAAGCCAGGAGGTTAGACAGGGGGCAGGTGGGAGGGAAGAAGGGGTGGAAAAAGAGAAAAATAAAAGAAGATTGTAGGTGCGTTGGTTGTATAGGAAGCTGCATATCGCAGGAATGGAACAGGGAAGGGGATAGGTGGGTGACTAACCAAGGATGGGGCCAGGAGGGCTACGGCAATGTACAATATATTGCAGTGAGAGTTCCCCAACTGTGCAATTCAGAAAAGCTGGTATTGGTAGCAATGATCCAGATGGCACACGGTGTGAAGCAGTCATTAAAATGAAGAATGTTGTATTTGGCAGTGTGCTCAGCAACTGAGTGGTCCAGCTCTTTCTTGGGCACAGTTTGTCAGTGCCCATTCATGCGGACAGACAGCTTGTCGGTTGTTATGCCCATGTAGAATGCAAATGCAGCACACTGGTTGCAGCTTAGTTTGTAGATCATCTGACTGGTTTCACAGGAAGCCCTGCCTTTGATGGGATAGGTGATGTTTGTGACCGGACAGGAGTAGGTGGTGATGGGAGGAAGTATGGTACAGGTCTCACATCTAGATCTATTACAGGGATAGACTTAAGCTGCAAGATCTGTCCAATACATCCTCCCAACATATCTACTCCAGTCCGGTCACAAGCATCACCTATCCCATCAAAGGCAAGGCTACCACTGAAACCAGTAAAGCGATCCACAAGCTAAACTGCAACAACTGTGCTGAAGCCTAAATAGGCACAACAACCGACTGTTTGTTCACACGAATGGCCACTGAAAAAACTGTGACCAAGAAACAACTGGACCATCCAGTTGCTGAGCAGGCTGCCCAAAACCATATTTTTCATTTTAATGGCTGCTTCACAGCCTGTGCCATCTGAATCCTTTCTACGAACACCAGCTTTTCTTAGGTGCACAAGTGGGAACTCTCGCTGTAATACATCCTTCGATCCCGTAACCCTTCTGGCCCCAGCCTTCATTAGTCATCGTCCTTCACCCACCTATCCCCGTACTTGTTCCCACTCCGGCACTAAACAGCCTTCTATTCCACTAACGCACCCACAATCTTTTTACTTCCCTCCTTTTCCACTCCCCACATGGAGAGTAGCAATCTTTCCTTTTCATAATATTGTCATTATTCCATCATGGATTTTCCATTGTTTGTTGTAAGGATAACACGCATTTGCACAGTCCAAAAAAGCTGGTGGTGGAGGGGAGGATCCAGATGGCCCGGGTTGTGAAGCAGCCACTGAAATCAAGTTGTTATGTTCAGCTGTTATGATCCACTTTGGCAGTTGGCCATTAGTTTTAGTGGACAGTTGTCTGGTAGTCATAACAATATAAAACACTGTGCAGTGATTACAGCACAGCTGGTATGTGACATGACTGCTTTCACAGGTGGCACAGCTCCTGATGGGGCAGGTGCGCCTGTAACAGGACTTGCTGTGGGAATGGATTGGGCAGGTCTTGCTCCTGGGTTTTCCACAGACACAGAGATATTATCCCTGTGGGAAGCAGTTCGGATTGAGTGTGGTACATGACTAGACTAGGACGTTGTGGAGACTGGGTGGGTGATGGAACAGCACTTACGAAGGGATGGGAAGAATGTTGAGTAGGACGTCCCTCATTGCAGGGTATGACGATGGATGAAGTCCTGATGAAGGAAGTAGTAGAGTCATTCCAGTCCGGGGTGGTATTGCGCAACGAAGAATGTGTTCCTTCTGGGGGATAGTGCCTGTCTGTGAAGGCCTCAGTGAGAGATTCACCGTAATGGGCAAGGGAGTTATTGTCATTGCATACATGCCATCTTCAGGTGGCCAGGCTGTATGAGAGGGTTTTTTTGGTGTAGAAGGGATGGATGCAGGTACTGTTGGTGGTTGGTGGGTTTAATGTGGGCTGAGGTGTGGATGGGGCCATTAGAGAGTAGGTGGTCAACATCCAGGAAGGTAACACATGCGGTGGAGGGGGGCCAGGTAGCGAAGGAATGAGGATAGTGTCTTGGCCCTGAGTCCAGATCATAAAGATATCATCAATGAACCTGTACAAGAAACAGCAATTTGGGGTTTTGGGAGGCAAGGAAGGTTTCCTCTACATGGCCCATCAACATGTTGACATACAAGGGTGCCATCTAAGGTAGATGAGGAATGATGTAGGGGTTTTAGAGTCTGAAAGACATTGGGAGAGGTAGTGCTCAATAGCGGCAAGACCATAGACACGAAGTATGTCGGTGTACTGGAAGTGGTGTAAATAGTGATGAGTGGGGATCCAGAAACTGTGCAGATAAAAGTTATCCTAATAACACATTCTCACAAAATCATCCTGGCCTCAATCTATGCTAACCTACTCTCCCCCCACACCTTCAGTAACAGCTTCCCCCTTTCTGATCACCTCTTCCCAATTTCACCTCACTCTCATTATGTGCTGCACTCTGTCAATTCAACGCATCCACCTGTCTTTTCCCCACCTCTGCTTTTTCTCTTTTTCTGCTTACCACCCCTCCCCTCCTCTTTCCCTCAACCTCCTCACACTGTGCCTGGGTGCCTTGTCCTGCCACTATCTAGTCCCTGCACACTCCACCAGGTAGCACTGATTCTTCTCCCCCACACATACCCTGCTATCCCTCCCCCTTACCCACCCCTCTCCAGATTGCTGCCTCTGTTCAATGCACGGCTGCATTCTGGCCGGAGTGGATGTGCATGAAGTGTGCTTGCTTTTGCAAGTGTGTGTGTGTGTGTGTGTGTGTGTGTGTGTGGTGCACACGTGCTGGGGGTCTCCATTCTGTGCTGGGGGTCTCCATTCTGAAGGAGGCTATCGCTGAAAGCTCAAATATATAACAGTCAACAGTCTTTTTGCCATGCAGAAAATATAAATCCAATATCACTGTAAGATGAACCCTGTATGAATAAATACTACTGTCCCCACATTCTGGGGTTAATTTCATGCCTGTGCCAGTGTCTGTTAATGAGGTGAGGCACTCTTCTTTCTGTTGTGAAGGTATAAACTCAATCCATACAAGAAGGATGCTATAATGCCACAATACTTTACTCATTCAAGTATAATTTTATACTCCACATGATGAAAGGCTACAGCAAAGTCACAAAATATATCAACAGGATAACTCTTTCTCATTTAGCTCTGCTATCACTTTGTTTGCCTGGTCTTGCATTGATTTCTCTACATAGAATAATTTAAAAAAGCCAAACTTGGAGGCCATCAACAATTTGTGCTCAATTAAATTAACCAATATTCTATTGCAGTCCACTTTCTCAAATACTTCTGAGAAGACTGGAAGGAGTGAAATAGTTCTGTAATTAGATGTGGTTTGCTTATCTCTGGTTTTGTAGATGGGCACTACTACAGAATATTTAAGTCTGCCATGAAATATGCCAAGGGTCATTGCTGCTGCTGATTATAGGTTTGAGGAGACTAGATGGGTAATGTCGTCCAGTCTTCTATTCACACGCCAGGACGGAATCAGTGTTCTCTATGTATCTTTGCCTAGTGTTTTACATGTACAAATGAGGGAAAGTTTTTTAAATGTTTTTGGAGTGTGTACCTGAGACAGGACATGGCTACCAGCCCAGTATTCATCTAGAGGGATGTGAGAACTGTAAAAACCACATCTGGTTTGGCTGGTACACTAGCTAGTGTTGCTGGGGGCCAGCGCACCTCCCTGTCCTGCAAGCAGGCACTTTAACATGGTTACTGGTTGATTACGAAGATAGCTTATGATAAACCTATCAAGCCACCACTTAATTTTAATATACTGCCAGAAAAAAAAGAAAAAAAAATCTTCAGAGCCAGCACAATTAGTACCTTTCAGTGACATGAGAAATTCTATAGTCTCCTGAGGGGCTGTATTTTTGAACCTAACGTCCACTGATGGTGCATGCACTGTCTGTCTTTATAGGTGGACGTAATGCTTGCTGCCACTGCCAGAAAATACTTTCGGAATTTGGTGGCCAACAATTTGAAACTGTCACCATTTCTCCCAGAGCTATTTTCTGAGACCTCAAATTTCATTTGGGTCACTATTTTTGCTTATTTCTTGTTTTAATAATGGTCCAAACAGTTTTTGCCTACTCTTGGAGTGTTTTATATTTTGAGCACAGTACAAGAGTTTTGCTTTCTGTAATGACAGACTGGAGCATTTTACAATGCTGGTGGTAATTTTGTTTCAAATCTTGATTACTGCTTGTCCTCTGTATTAGGCAGAGCTCTCTCACCTCAGTACAAGATGCTTTAATCTCAGGAGTTATCCACACCTCATCCTTGCTTCCGTTCAGTTTTGACCTTTTTTGTTTAAGAGGGTTTTAATTTTCCATTAACACTGCCTGTTCAATAAATTTCTCCCAGCATCCATAATGCAATTTCTGAGTAAACACTTTGATCAAGTCATCATTTAAGACTCTGCAATATAACCCTTGCCCTTTGCGATTTGTACCTAAGTAGCAAGTATAATTCATTATTAACTTCTAGCCATCATGGTTTTACAGCTAAATCACAGCAAGTTGTTGGGATTGAAAACAATTTATCAATAGCTGTTGCAATATGTGTTTTAATCCTTGTAAGAAAGTATTTAACTGTGGAAAATGATCCATGTTGAACATCAACAACTCCACATGCCCTCAGTCATTACTACCTGACAGAAAATCAACATTAAAGCCTCAAAAAACTATGATCCTCCAGCAAAGTCTACATACATTACTAAAACTGTTTCTAGTTGTTTTATGTAGCTTCCTGTTAGAAGCCTATAAATTGCCAGTACTACAAGTCTGTGTGTTTCCTGATACAATATTGTGGCACAACATCCATAAAGCTGTTCAACATATTTGTTAAATCCACAACCACCTTCTTATTCAGTGTACACAAGTAGGAAATCAGCATGTACACAGCATGTACACAGCATCTGTTCAATTTCACTGATTTCCATGTGGTGTTCTGATTTGCACAAGAAATCTCCCAAAATTTTTTTTCCTGTACGGATTTGAGAAATTCATCCCTTTTATTTTTGAGTCATCTTTTATTTCGATGGAGGGCACAAAATACTTTTTCTTTAATGTCCTTGGCTTTGTTCACGTTTTTATACAGTAAAACCTCATTTTTACGTTCCCGCATTTTACATTTTCCCACTTTTTACGGTCATTTTTGTCGGTCCCAACATAAGTCCTATTCTTTCAACGGAATGCTTTCCCGTCATTAACAGTACTGTGTTACGACATTTCCTACATTTTAGGTTTTCTTTGACATTATCATTGTCAATATGTTGGGTCATGGCTGCTTGTATTATAGGCTCACAGTGTTTGGAAGGCTCGGGAAGTATGTCGAGTCCCTGACTTAATGATAATCATGATCTGATAACAGTAACCCTAATAGCAACCTTCCTACAGCGCACTGTGTTGTATTACAACAGCTTTAACTTAATTTCATTACTATATTAAAAATGAAGAAATTCCTCTGGCTGTGTTTAAGGTGTTGATTTTATTTTGGCAACTAGTTTCAACATTGTAACAACGTCATCTTCAGGTCCATACACCTGTTGACATCAACTGCATGCAGCTGACGTCAACAAGTGTATGGGCTTGAAGATGATGATGTTAGAATGTTGAAACTAGTTGCCAAAATAAAATCGACACCTCAAATACAGCTGGAGGAATTTCTTCATTTTTAAAATAAATTTGTACCAGCTGACACCCCACTGTCCTCCATTTCAACTATGGATGTACGAAGATAATTTCATTCTCATTTATACAAATAAACACTGCTTTTGAAGACGGTCATCTCTATAATGGACATGGACACATTTGTGTGGGCACATGACAGTAAGGTCTTTAGCGCCTGTACAAAAACAGATTGAGACGAGTGTCAATAAAATACACAAAACAGGAAGATAAAACAGTACGTACGACACAAGTAACAGAAGTTGGAAAACTATGTGCATACCCGCACAGGACCACGGAACAAAGTACAGGGTTATTACAAATGATTGAAGCGATTTCACAGCTCTACAATAACTTTATTATTTGAGATATTTTCACAATGCTTTGCACACACATACAAAAACTCAAAAAGTTTTTTTAGGCATTCACAAATGTTCGATATGTGCCCCTTTAGTGATTCGGCAGACATCAAGCCGATAATCAAGTTCCCCCCACACTCGGCGCAGCACGTCCCCATCAATGAGTTCGAAAGCATCGTTGATGCGAGCTCGCAGTTCTGGCATGTTTCTTGGTAGAGGAGGTTTAAACACTGAATCTTTCACATAACCCCACAGAAAGAAATCGCATGGGGTTAAGTCGGGAGAGCGTGGAGGCCACGACATGAATTGCTGATCGTGATCTACACCACGACCGATCCATCGGTTTTCCAATCTCCTGTTTAAGAAATGCCGAACATCATGATGGAAGTGCGGTGGAGCACCATCCTGTTGAAAGATGAAGTCGGCGCAGTCGGTCTCCAGTAGTGGCATGAGCCAATTTTCCAGCATGTCCAGATACACGTGTCCTGTAACGTTTTTTTCGCAGAAGAAAAAGAGGCCGTAAACTTTAAACCGTGAGATTGCACGAAACACGTTAACTTTTGGTGAATTGCGAATTTGCTGCACGAATGCTTGAGGATTCTCTACCGCCCAGATTCGCACATTGTGTTTGTTCACTTCACCATTAAGAAAAAATGTTGCTTCATCACTGAAAACAAGTTTCGCACTGAACGCATCCTCTTCCATGAGCTGTTGCAACCACGCCGAAAATTCAAAGCGTTTCACTTTGTCATCGGGTGTCAGGGCTTGTAGCAATTGTAAACGGTAAGGCTGCTGCTTTAGCCTTTTCCGTAAGATTTTCCAAACCATCGGCTGTGGTACGTTTAGCTCCCTGCTTGCTTTATTCGTCGACTTCCGCGGGCTACGCGTGAAACTTGCCCGCACGCATTCAACCGTTTCTTCGCTCACTGCAGGCCGCCCCCTTGATTTCCCCTTACAGAGGCATCCGGAAGCTTTAAATTGCGCATACCATCGCCGAATGGAGTTAGCAGTTGGTGGATCTTTGTTGAACTTCGTCCTGAAGTGTCGTTGCACTGTTATGACTGACTGATGTGAGTGCATTTCAATCACGACATACGCTTTCTCGGCTCCTGTCGCCATTTTGTCTCACTGCGCTCTCGAGCGCTCTGGTGGCAGAAACCTGAAGTGCGGCTTCAGCCGAATAAAACTTTATGAGTTTTTCTACGTATCTGTAGTGTGTCGTGACCATATGTCAATGAATGGAGCTACAGTAAATTTATGAAATCGCTTCAATCATTTGTAATAGCTCTGTATTGTGTCAGTAGTAAAACACTGACACAGAAAGAAAGTGGTATAAGGAGCTAAAACAAAATAGCATATGGACATGGCTGGCTGAAGGAAAAAAAAAGGGCCAGCCACTCTGCAACACACTAAAACCTTCAGCCTAAAAGTTTAGGCCAGAGCCCAGACACATCACAAAACTTTAAAACCTTAGTCACACTTGTCTCATCAGCTAAAATAAAGGGCAGATCCTCACCAATACTGGCTTCTACCCTTGCATCACGATCTAAAATTCACTCCGTTAAAATATGGCGGATAGAGATGTGCACACCACAAGCATCACGAAACGGGGGATCCTCTCGCCATAGTAAAAAGCTATGTGTGACAGGGCAGTGCCCAATTCTAAGACATGTCATGGTCACTTCATCCTGCCTGAGCAACTGGCAGGAGGAACGCCACGGGCGGGTTGTTGATTTCACCAATCGCAGCTTATTGGCCGACATCGCCAGCCATTCTCATTCCACAAGACACCTGCCTATCCTGCCGTTGGAGCAAGTCCAGTTGGTCACATATCAGCCGGACCAACTCCTCAGCTGGGTACAGGTTCTCTAATGATTGTAAGGCAGTAAGGGAATCAGAGCAAATGAGAAACCATTTGTCCCAAATACGACGCATCTGCTCCAGTGCTTCAGGATTGTGTGGAGCTCCGCTGAGAAAATGGCATCCTTCTCAGGAAGGCGAATCCTGATGAAATGGTCAGAGAACAGGACAGAGCAGCCAACAGAATGCCCTTGTTTGTAGTCATCAGTGTACACTACTGCGAAACTGTGATGCATATTTAAAACGTTAAAAAACAGACTGAAATGTAAAATCTGATGTACAATCTTTCTTAAAATTCATCAAGTCTACAATAAGTCTGGGACTCCAGAGAAGCCAAGGTGAAAATCTGCTCCCACAGCGATGTAAAACATGAAGACCAACCACACCCATCTACAGAAGGCAATCCTGTGCACCAATCCAATATGCATTGCCTGTTGCCAAGGTAATCCTGTGCACGAATCCCATAGGGCCACATTGCCTATTGCCGGTTACAAAAATGCCTTTCCAATGGAGGCTGAGCAATGGTATGCGGGAGTGTGGACAGTTATATACCCCTGGCGCACCATACGTAGCTGTTGCCTGACGTGAAGTGGCAGTGCACCCGCCTCTGCACAGAGACTTGGTATGGAACTTGTCACAGTGGCCAACCATATCCCTTCATGGTACACCACGTACAACATCTTTAAATAAGAGGGTCTTGCAGACCCATACACTGTGCACCCATAATCGAGCTAAGATTGCACAAATGCCCTGTCAGACTGGAGCAGACAAGTCCTGGCTGCTCCCCATGTACTGTAGATAAGACATTTTAAAATACTTAAAGCGTTAAGTGATTGTTTCATCAGACGCATAAGATGTGGTAACTGCATAACCTTAAGAGTCAAATATGAGGCCCAGAATGGCTAAAAAGAACACACACAGACTTCTCGGTGGAAAACTTAAAACCACTCTTCAGTACCCATTCATCCAAATGTCGAAGAGTTAGTTGCAACTGACATGATGTCGTCGTGAGGGTTGAAGAAGAGCAAAACATGGAGAAGTCATCCACGAACAAAGAACACTTGACAGGACTTTACACTATGGACGTAATGCTATTAATAGCTATGATAAAGACAGTCACACTTAAAACGCTACCTTGTGGGACAGTGTTCTTCTCAAAGAGATCAGACAGGATGTTACCAACTCGGTATCTAAAATATCGTGGCAAGAGGAAGGACTCAATAAAAATGGGAAGACAACCACGAAAACCCCATTCGCGAAGCTGCTCCAGGATAAGATGTGTCCGAGTAGTATTGTATGGCTTCACGATGTTAAAAAATATACCTAGAAGGTTATGCCAGCATAGGAGAGCCTGTTATATAGCCATCTCCAGGGGGGGAAGATTATCAAAGGTGGAGCGATACCTCCTGAACCCACACTGAAAGCGACTAAGGAGTTGCCTGGATCCTAAGCTCCAGAAAAGGCAGCAGTTGACCATCTGCTCCAAGGTCTTCCCAATGCAGCTAGTGGGGTCAACACTACGGTAACTACTGGGGCATGTATGGTCTTTCCCAGGTTTTAAAAGACGAACTGCTATTGCCTCACGCCACGAGCCGGGAAAGTGACCTGACACCCAAATGATATTAAAAACTGCGTGGAGGATATATTTGTTTCACCTTATGACGTGCCGCAGCATACTGTAATGGATCCTGCCGTGACCAGGGGATGTGTCATGAGCCACAGACACTGCAGAATCCAGCTCCCACATGGGAAATAGACAGTTGTAATCTTCATCAGAGGTGGACCGGAAGTCCAAACTACACCTCTCAGCAACTGCTCTATGGCACTGGAAACCTGGACCCTGACTGGCTGTTGCAGTAACTGAGGCAAAATAGACCGGCATAGTTTGGGCAATGTCTCTTGGATTGGTTTGGAGCACTTGCCTCCTCTCATAGAAATTCTCCTGATAGTCTACCACACAATGGAACTTTTGGTGGAACAATTAATGGTGTTCAGGAACTGTTGCCACGACCTCTTCTTGCTCTCTCAAATAATTCGACGACACTTTGCCCTTGCCACCCGAAAGGCTGCAAGATTCTCTGCAGTTGGACAACACTTGAACCTTGGAAGACTCTTGAACCAACGCAGTCACATGGCTGGTCCTGATTGCAGAGTGGCATTCGGCACCCCACCAAGGGACAGTTTGCCTCTTCTGTTGACCCGTGGACTGTGGAATGGATGCTGCAGCAGCGTGGTGGATCATTTTGGTAGTACGATCCACCCATGCCTTGACATTCGCACAATGTTCAAACTGTGCCAACTGGCTATAAAGTGTCCAGTCAGCTCTACCGAGCACTCATTACAGCAGTTTCTTTTCGAGTTCCACCCCATCTGGCAGGTGAATCCAGATCGGGAAGTGACCACTTTCAAGTAAGTCATTGATCACTTCCCTCTGAGCAGTGTGAACAAGAGCTGAAGAGCAAAGCGAGAGATAAATGGCAGATAACGACCCAGTCGCTGTGCAGGGGTGAGTGCTCTGTCCCGCATTTACCAAGTATGTGCGTGATCACACGAGTAGCCTCTCAACTGCTCTACCCATGCGACAGGTAGTTGCAGAACCCCAAAGCACATTGTGTGCATTAAAATCACCACAGAGGATGAAGGGGTGGGGGATCTGTGTAATAAGGTCAATTACGGCCTCTTCATCAAGTGCATCATGTGGGGGCAAGAAAAGGAACATATTGTCAACGTGCACTGATACAGCAACTGCTTGTAAAGTCATCGTAAGTAAGGAAGGTGAGGAGTGGTAGTCAGTACTGACGAAAATGCCTATGCCCCTCTAGCTCTCTCTCCACTCAAGTCATCCTTTCTGTGGACTACATAGCCTCACAGCTCAGGGATGTACGATTGATGGAAATGAGTCTCCTGGAAACACAGACACAGTGGTCTACTCTGTGATAAGAGAGGGAGTTCCTCCATATGCATCCTGAACACCTGCAAGGTCCACTGTAGGACGGGAGCCATTTCATCGATGTGGTTTTAATTTACCCCTATCTTTGCACTGCACAGGTGAAGCACTTTTAGAGTGAGGGGGAGTGGAGGGGCTGCCTGGATCCAAGGCATCTAACTCCGTGATGTGCTCTCCATCAGTCAGCCGTGAAAGAATGATGTCCGATGGCAGTCAGGACAGCTTTTGACCCAAATGCCATGAACCTTTCCCTGCACCCTGTCCCTTCCAGGATGAGGGGGAAAGAGGGCACTTGAGGCACTCTGCTTGTTTTGTGCCTTCTTGACACTTACTACATAACTGTTGCTGGTCTTTCCTGTGATGGTTGCTTGGACTGCTTTATCCTTAATCATTTTGCCTTGGCATGTACACATGCAAGTATAGATGCTGGTGGTGAATGGTTGTACACCGGATGATGTCTGCATTGAGGTGTCAACCTTAGGAACAGTTTCTGCACCATGGCAGTATAAGAAATGGGGGGACAGGAGGTTTTGTTGCCTCATATTCCTTTTTGGCTTCAGCATAGGGGATCCACCTGGTAATTTATAGTTCCTGAATTTTTTGTTCCTCTGCAAAAACAAGGCAGTCTCAGCTCCAGGGTGGGTGGCTCCCAGAGCAGTTAACGCAGACTGCTGGAGACGGACAGTCAATCCCAGCTTCATGGGCCGCCTTTCTACATTTCCCTGCTACTCAACATGGTGTGACCAAAATGCTGGCATTTGTAGCACCCCATAGGGTTAGGTACATAAGGCCTAACACTAAGACACCTGCCATGATGTGGTCACGTAACATTGGAGAATTAAAGGTCACAATGAAGGTGGTGGTCTTCTCAACTTCTCCATTATTCCTATGCATCCTTTGCTCTATGTCCACTATCCCCTGTAATACCAATTCCTGTTTAAGTCTGGATATGTTGATACCCATAATGGCATGGCCTGTGACCACACCCTTGCTAGAGTTAATGGAGTTATGCAGTTCAACAGTTACATCATATTCATCCAATTTTTTGGTCTTTGTAAGTAGTTATACCTGCTTTGCCCTGTTAGTCTCGACCAGTAGGGAACACAGCTGCTTAATTTACTTCAGGCTTCCAGCAAGTCCTTCCGAGTCTTTATGGATTAAAAGGAGAACACATTTTCAAATGTCCCTTGTTTCCTCTTAATGACCAAAAACACATTTTGATGTATGACTCCTTCAGCCCTGTTACTATAATTCAACTGATGCAGGTTACCAGGAGGGCTAGCCTTCCTCATTCGTTTAGAGGATTGGGTGTGAATAATCCCAGGCCGTACACCCTTCCCACTGGCATGAGAAGAAGAAGATTTCGAGGGTTCCATTTCGGTCCCATGAGCAGCTAGGGAAACAAGGGTCCACTCAGATAGTGTGTGCCTAAGTAACCCTTCTACAACTGATGTGCGGCGGTTCCCCAGAGGTTGCCCACTAATGACTGTTCCATCTCAACACCTTGAGATTGAAATTTTTTTAATAGAGGTTTTTACCATCCTCATGATCTGGGCAGTCAAGCCAATATCCCCATTCCCTGCAACACACAACATTCCACTGCCGCGCCAAACAGTGGTTGTTGGATCAAGCCCAGAGCTTACGGTAACAGAAGACTGGCAGCACTTACCAGTCCCCAGCTCAGCAACCCCAGGGTTGCCAAGTCCGGACTCAGCAAATGAATGCTGAGCCCCTGAGGATGTCTCTACAATGGGCTTTCATGAATCATCATTACTTCTGTGTGAAATCCACTAAACCATATAGGCAGGTACAACCTGATGTCACACAAACATTCCCCATCAAGATGCTCCATAACATGACAATTTCCACCCTCTTCCTCACTTAGGACGTTTCTGATCCACATCAGCACCGTTTCAGTAACAAACTGTAGATTTCATGCCTATTGCTCTCTTCTCTGTTTACAAATACCGCAAACTTTAGTGTTTTAACCAAAATTTTGTTAAAAGTTTTATTCACCATAATTTTATGATTATCAATAATAAGTTCCACATTAAAACACGAATATCTTTTAATGTGATTTTACGAAAGACTTTTGCTTCCTGTACTTTATACTTTTGTGCATTATACACTTTTTGGGTCAGTCCACTGGAAAGTGTACAACGGGGGTTTTACTGTATTTAATTTTGCTAATAGCTGTTTCAACTGTAATTATATTTATTCTGAAGGTCTGTCTTTCAGATGAATGAAAGCTTCTGCCAAATAGCCTTGCAGGCTACTTCTTACCAGAAGCATTTAGATGAGAACTATGCTGTGTATGACAAGACCCAGAGAGGGGGAATGTACCAAACACATCCATGTGTACATATCCCAATTCCCAAGTTATTTCCCAAGCTCTGTAGTAATGTGTTCCACAGAAAGAGTCATACAAGGCTTATCATACCTCTCAAACAGTGGTACGATCTTCAGCAACATACCTGATGCTATCCAAATCTTGTTAATGATCATCTAACGGTAACAAGTGTAGAGCTCTGAAATACTGAGTTTGCTGAAATTGCAGAGTACCGACAGAAACACTGATTTGGGGGGAGGGGGTGTCCTTCATATAACATTGGAAGTTAGCCAATCATCACCATGATGCTCATTCATTTTAAATGGATTACGTACTATGGTTTCTTCTCAATCCATCACCATCAGTTTCTTGGAGATGTGTTCCATGAATGAACCTAATTAAAAGGGTTTTTCTTCTTATGCCATGTGTGTTTCATTTCACCTTCTCCATAAAACATCATCAGTGGCAATTTTTTGAGATCTTTTATCACGTAAGTGCTGACCTAGAGTTATACATTATTATCCTTTATACACAGGACATCTGAATTTTGGTGTCTGTGAGAACACTTCACTTAAAACTTCAATTTCAACTTTTTTTTTTTTTAAATGTGTCAGTTCTGAAGGAGGTCATTATTACATCAGGCTACATTTTCAATTACTTTATTCTGCACTGCTAGTTTCGAGCACGGCCCATTGTCAAGTACTTCTATGGTGACAGATGAGGATATATTGTCCTCATCTCATCAAAAAACTGAGCACCATCCATATTTGTGCATGCTATGGTTGTCAATGTTCATAACCTTGTAATACAAGACTATAAATCACACTTATCAAGCAAATGATGTAAGTGTGATTTACAGCCAGGCATTAAAAGATGATGTACACTGATGACCACACTACGCACAAAGATACATGGCAAGTGATTCTCTGATAAGATGGGAACAATGCAGCTAAATCTGTTACAACAGATGCACTTGAGAATAGGCTTTGTCCAAAACAGCAGGATGGAATGATGTAATTTAAAATACAGCCATGTGGAATAACATCCCCTTTCAAATTTAGTGAGGCTGTGGTGCGCACCCTGAAGTAATTGATGTGTCACTCTTTTATGTTAACCTTTTACAACCTACTGAAACTCTGCTTCTACACTTTTCAAGGGACTTAAAAAAAGGGGGGATGCAAGATGCGGGAAAATGAAATGTAAAATGTAAGAAATTACTTTTTAAGCAATAAACGTAGTGTATATGACTCCCCTTGCATTTTCTTATTTTACGAATGATCTTTGTAAGTAATAGGCATTAAAACATTCGCCTGGGACTTGTTTATTAGATAATATACATTACCCGGATTTTGCACTGTATTTTGGTGCTGATTTAACTAGAACTGGAAAGCAGAAATGTTTGATTTCATTTCATTCATCATAATCGACATTTTTACAAAGGCTGCAACTTTTTCATTAATTACTTAGATAATGCTTGTGTAACTGCATCAGTGATGCAATTTTTCGTGCTTAGCATAATGTGTTTCGAGAATGTGATCTCATTCTCAGGCACAAATATTTACGTAAGCATTTTGAGTGATGTTCAAATGTTTTTTGTTTTGTGCCTCTTGCACTGTTGTCATCGTTTTGTAGTTATAAGGTACTGTGCCACCTCCATTATGCAGAAAACTGCACAGGGGCAAACCATTACACATACGCTGTTTATTTCTTAATTACCACAAGACGTACTTATGTAAACACCTGCACTTGACAATGAGAATGTTGTTGTTGTTGTTGTTGTTGTGGTCTTCAGTCCTGAGACTGGTTTGATGCAGCTCTCCATGCTACTCTATCCTGTGCAAGCTTCTTCACCTCCAAGTACCTTCTGCAGCCTACATCATTCTGAATCTGCTTAGTGTATTCATCTCTTGGTCTCCCTCTACGAATTTTTACCCTCCATGCTGCCCTCCAGTACTAAACTGGTGATCCCTTGATGCCTCAGAACAAGTCCTACCAACCGATCCCTTCTTCAAGTCAAGTTGTGCCACAAACTCCTCTTCTCCCCAATTCTATTCAATACCTCCTCATTAGTTAATGTGATCTACCCATCTAATCTTCAGCATTCTTCTGTAGCACCACATTTCAAAAGCTTCTATTCTCTTCTTGTCTAAACTATTTATCGTCCATGTTTCACTTCCATACAAGGCTACACTCCATACAAATACTTTCAGAAACGGCTTCCTGAAACTTAAATCAATACTCAATGTTAACAAATTTCTCTTCTTCAGAAACGCTTTCCTTGCCATTGCCAGTCTACATTTTATATCCTCTCTACTTCGACCATCATCAGTTATTTTGCTCCCCAAATAGCAAAACTCCTTAATTACTTTAAGTGTCTCATTTCCTAATCTAATTACCTCAGCATCACCCGACTTAATTCCAATACATTCCATTATCTTCGTTTTCATTTTGTTGATGTTCATCTTATATCCTCCTTTCAAGACACTGTCCATTCCGTTCAACTGCTCTTCCAAGTCCTTTGCTGTCTCTGACAGAATTATAATGTCATCGCCGAACCTCAAAGTTTTTATTTCTTCTTCTTGGATTTCAAAACCTACTCCGAACTTTTCTTTTGTTTCCTTTACTGCTTGCTCAATATACAGATTGAATATCATCGGGGACAGGCTACAATCCTGTCTCACTCCCTTCCCAACCACTACTTCCCTTTCATGCCCCTCAACTCTAGTAACTGCCATCTGGTTTCTGTACAAATTGTAAATAGCCTTTCGCTCCCTGTATTTTACCCCTGCCACATTCAGAATGTCAACATTGTCAAAAGCTTTCTCTAAGTCTACAAATGCTAGAAACGTAGGTTTGCCTTTCCTTAATCTAGCTTCTAAGCTAAGTCGTAGGGTCAGTATTGTCTCACGTGTTCCAATATTTCTATGGAATCCAAACTGATCTTCCCCGAGGTCGGCTCCTACCAGTTTTTCCATTCATCTGTATAGAATTCGCGTTAGTATTTTGCAGCTGTGACTTATTAAACTGATAGTTCGGTAATTTTCACATCTATCAACACCTGCTTTCTTTGGGATTGGGATTATTACATTCTTCTTGAAGTCTGAGGGAATTTCACCTGTCTCATACATCTTGCTCACCAGATGGTAGAGTTTTGTCAGGACTGGCTCTCCCAAGTCCTTCTTTCGACTTAGGTCTTCCAGTGCTCTGTCAAACTCTTCACACAGTATCATATCTCCCATTTCATCTTCATCTACCTCCTCTTCCATTTCCATAATATTGTCCTCAAGAACATCGCCCTTGTATAAACCCTCTATATACTCCTTCCACCTTTCTGCCTTCCCTTCTTTGCTTAGAACTGGGTTTCCATCTGAGCTCTTGATATTCATACAAGTGGTTCTCTTTTCTCCAAAGGGCTCTCTAATTTTCCTGCAGGCAGTATCTATCTTGCCCCTCATGAGAAAAGCCTCTACATCCTTACATTTGTCCTCTAGCCATCCCTGCTTAGCCATTTTGCACTTCCTGTTGATCTCATTTTTGAGACGTTTGTATTCCTTTTTGCCGGCTACACTTACTGCATTTTTGTATTTTCTCCTTTCATCAATTAAATTCAGTATTTCTTCTGTTACCCAAGGATTCCTACTAGCCCTCGCCTTTTTACCTACTTGATCCTCTGCTGCCTTCACTATTTCATTCCTCAAAGCTACCCATTCTTCTTCTACTGTATTTCTTTCCACCATTCCTGTCAATTGTTCCCTTATGCTCTCCCTGAAACTCTCTACAACTTCTGGTTCTTTCAGTTTATCCAGGTCCCATCTCCTTAAATTCCCACCTTTTTGCAGTTTCTTCAGTTTTAATCTACAATTCATAACCAATAGATTGTGGTCAGAGTCCACATCTGCCCCTGGAAATGTCTTACAATTTAAAATCTGGTTCCTAAATCTCTGTCTTACCAGTATATAATCTATCTGAAACCTTCTAGTATCTCCAGGGTTCTTCCATGTATACAACCTTCTTTCATGATTCTTGAACCAAGTGTTAGCTATGATTAAGTTATGCTCTGTGCAAAATTCTACTAGGCGGCTTTCTCTTTCATTTCTCAGCCCCAATCCATATTCACCTACTATGTTTCCTTCTCTTCCTTTTCCTACTGTCGAATTCCAGTCACCCATGACTATTAAATTTTTGTCTCCTCGCACTACCTGAATAATTTCTTTTATCTCATCATATATTTCATCAATTTCTATATCATCTGCAGAGCTAGTTGGCATATAAACTTGTACTACTGTAGTAGGCGTGGGCTTCGTGTCTACCTTGGCCACAATAACGCATTCACTATGCTGTTTGTATTAGCTTACCCGCACTCATTTTTTTATTCATTATTAAACCTACTCCTGCATTACCCCTGTTTGATTTTGTATTTATAACCCTGTATTCACCTGACCAAAAGTTTTGTTCCTCCTGCCACCGAACTTCACTAATTCCCACTATATCTAACTTTAACCTATCCATTTCCCTTTTTAAATTTTCTAACCTACCTGTCCAATTAAGGGATCTGACATTCCACGCTCCGATCTGTAAAACGCCAGTTTTCTTTCTCCTGATAATGAGGTCCTCTTGAGTAGTCCCCGCCCGGAGATCCGAATGGGGGACTATTTTACCTCCGGAATAGTTTACCCAAGAGGACGCTATCATCATTTAATCATACAGTAAAGCTGCATGCCCTCAGGAAAAATTACGGCTCTAGTTTCCCCTTGCTTTCAGCCGTTCGCAGTACCACAACAGCAAGGCCATTTTGGTTAGTGTCACAGGGCCAGATCAGTCAATCATCCAGACTGTTGCCCCTGCAACTACTGAAAAGGCTGCTGCCCCTCTTCAGGAACCACACGTTTGTCTGGCCTCTCAACAGATACCCCTCTGTTGTGGTTGCACCTACGGTACGGCTACCTGTATTGTTGAGGCACACAAGCCTCCCCACCAATGGCAAGGTCCATGGTTCGGGGGGGGGGGGGGGGGGGGGGGGGAGGAGAATATATTCTTGAAATGCATTGTGCTAAACATGGAAAAATACACAACTGGTGCAAGTGCTTCATTATTTAAATCATAAACATTTAAGCAGCACAAAGGAGAGCAGCAGTGTCAACTAGCAGTATTAGTGACTAAACAAAAAAACTTGCGAAGGTATTATGATGATCACAAAGCGACACATGCACTATAGACAGTTTGAAAACTGTTGTGACAGATCGTGATTTCTTTATTCACTTGAACATTTATAAATACTACTTTGAAGTCAGCGTAATTTTCTTTCAATTACATCAGTTCCTTCTCCGTGAACATTGTTTCATAAAGTATAAATTGTGGGAAAATTACAGGTATATTAATGCAAAAATGGGTGCAAATTAATGTTATGAACATAGGAAATTTGACACAGGGCATTAAAATAGGTTGTAAACAACAGGAAAATGTTAATTCCTGAAATGTAAAGTGGGGTTGTACTGTACCTCAAAAAATTCTCTCTTGACACTTATGCTTTGTTTTTGTGATAAATTGCAAAGACTGTATCAGGACTTGATATTTTCCATATCAGAGTTTTCCTACAGGTTTTACAATACCTGTACAAAGGAAAAAGCTTACACTGTGCATAAATAAGAACGTAAATACATAAAGTTTTATTAATGATAGTTGTTTCAACAGTCTACTAAAGTTCTTTGATTCTATTTGGTATTTAGATAGAAATCAATGATATAAAGAATAAAGAAAAAGGTGCAATGTACAGCCTTCTAAATGTCTGATGAGTTTGTATGTATATCTATTCTTGAGCAAACGAATGATGTGTTTTAAATGTTTGGATGACAATTTCCATATTTGGTTCTCAGTTGTGTGAAAATATACTATACAACTTTTGTCAAGAACATCTGTTAAGAATTTTGCTTTCATCATTAATAAATCCTACTACTAAATTCTGACCTTTCCCTATCACAGACAGTGCCTCGTAATCTCTCTCACCAATTCTAGGCTACGTAAGCAATGTTTTTGGGCTATACAAGCAATGTTTCACCTATTAAGTGTGACTATTTTTTTCATTCCACAATGTTCTGTTGGCATCCGATGTGAATTGTCTTTGGGCACAAATAATGGTGTCAAACTGCACAGCAGACACCTTATAGTGAAAAGAATAATTTGATTCATCACCACACAACACAATATGGGCTACTGAGCCAATGATATGCATTTATAGATACACTTTTCAAAACACTCGCAGATGAAAGTGAGAGAGACAGTAGAGGAACAGCATGGTACACACAGCTCTATGTCCTGTTTCAGAGGAGGCAGGGGGAGGGGGGCAGGATTTTGTGTAACTGCCACCTTCTGCGAAAGGAAGTGTGACCAGTGCTTTATCCCCAAATCTCCAAAGATGAGATACTGCCAGGATCAGACCTTGTGCAAAATTGATCTTACTGGAAAAATTAATAAGGACAGATGCTTCTATCATTCCTGTGAGGGAGTATGTCTACAACACTAACTGGGTTGACAACATGGGAGGAGTCAGTTGAGGAGGATCTCTTACGGCCACTTGCCACAGAAAGACCAACAGTTAAACAAGGTCTCACTTCTAGACAGACGGCATTGGAGAGCTGATGCGTTGTGCAGCTGTCTCTGTAGGACCAGTCTCTGCTCATAATGCCAGTTTTGTGCACTTCTGAGGCCACAGTCAATGCAGAAAACTGTCACATTATGCAGGTAAATTCTCATCGTATAGCAAAACCCTGTCACGGTTGAATCATTTATTTTTTAAATTTTCCATAATTTGGAGATTTTGAGTTTGGTTTGCATGGACAAAATAAAGACAGATCCAAGCACAGTATTCACTGACGTGACTTAACTCATGGGATAGTGATATGCACACATACGGATGGCAGTAATATTGCATATGCGAGATATAAAACTGCAGTGCGTTGGAGAAGCTGTCATTGTACTCAGTTGATGCATGGGAAAAAGTTTCTGGCATAATTATGGCCACGCAATGGGAATAAACAGACCTCCGAAGCGGAATGGTAGTTGGAGCTAGACACATGGGACATCCCATTTCGGAAATCATTAGGGAATTCTATATTCTGGGATCCACAATGTCAAGAATATGCCGAGAAAACCGAGTTTCAGGCATTACCTTTCACCATGGGTAATGCAGCCACTGACTGCCTTCTTTTAACAACCTAGGGCAGCAGCATTTGTGTACAGATGTCAGTGCTAACAGACAACACACTGCATGAAATAACTGTAGAAATGAATGTGGGAAATACAACAAAAGTAGGCGCTGGTACAGTGTGGCACAATCTGTTCTTAATAGGCTATGGCAGCAGATGACCGATGCGAGTGCCTTTGTTAACAGCACGACATCGCCTGTAGTGCCTCTCCTAGACTCGTGACTGAACTGGTTGGACCCTAGAAGCCTGGAAAACTGTGGCCTAGTCAGATGTGTCACGATTTTAGTTGGTAAGAGCTGATGACAGGGTTCGAGTATGGCCCAGACCTCACGAAGCCACGGACCCAAGTTGTCATGAAGGCACTGTGGTGGTTCCATAATGATATGGGCTGTGTTTACATAGAATGGACTGGGTCCACTGGTCCATATGGACTGATCATTGTCTCAAAATGGTTATATTTAGCTACTTCAAGACCATCTGCGGCCATTCATGGACTTCACATTACCGAAGTACAATGGAATTTTTATGGAAGACAATGCGCCATATCACCATGCCATAATTATTTGCAACTAGTTTGAAGAACATTAGGGGCAATTCGAGGGTACGATTTGGCCACCTGGATGGTTCAACATGAATCCCATTGAAAATTTATAGGACATAATCGAGAGGTTAGTTCATGCCCAAAATCCTGCATCAGCAGCATTTTTGCAATTGTGGACAGCTACACTGAGAGGCCTTCCATCCCAGACAACAGATCAGCTCAGAATAAGAATCATACTCTAAGCAGAATTCCATTATACCTAGCTGATTGTGGGAGATACAACAAAATTCTGTGTTACTTTCCAGTGAGAGGACACATTTTTTTACCCTGTAATAGATATTTCGGCATTATAAAAAGGAAACTAAGTAAATAGGACAGGTTGTTTACTGCGCGTTAGTGTCACAGAAGTCATTCTTACAAGTTCTAAACAAGGTCAATTTCTTGCTAGAGAGGTTGCTGCTAATGAGATAACCGACTTCAAGTCACGGTGGCAGGCGTACTGCTAAAAGATAAGAATTGCTGATTAAATTCGAGGTATTGAAAGATAAGGGAAGGTGGTGATACTTTGTTTTCGATAACACAAGAAAGTGTTGGTTAACATCTTATACAATGATCAGTGGTCTGATTACACTTTTTTGTTCTGGGCATCCAACATGATCCACTGACTGAAAAACGAGCTGACCCATCTGGAAAGATTCCAGTTAGGTCCAATAAAATCATGGCCTCGGAAAACTCCAACGTCATCTGCTGCCGAACATCTCTCTTTCTATGAAAAAATTCTGAAGTGGCCTATAAAGAACAAGAGCTGAGATGAATGAATGGACTGTCAAACACTGACTATCTTTGGACAGTTATGCATTAGCATTGTGAAATATAAATATTCAAATGTATGCAATCAAAATAATGTTAATTTTGTTAAGAAGGTGTGTGTAAGTTCAGTTATCTTTTACATATATTTTTTAAGTCAATAGTTCCCAGCTTTTAATGATTAACTACACATCCAAAAAATAGCATTAGAAATTCAATATTAATAATATAATAATATAATGTGGCCAAGACTGTGTAATATGGTCCCTGACAGCTCACAGCACTTGCCAGTTTTCAACTGAGGATGCTAATGGCTGCAGGAGAAAACAGTAGCCGTCTACAGAGCTGTAACACGACTGAGGCATTGCCAAAAACACTTTTACGAAATCTCATTATGTTACTGGCTGAGATAGGCCTGCGGAGCTGTTGTGGCCAGCTCACTGCACCTCAGGTATTAACTCAACTACAGGAATCACATTTGCCTCATAAACCATAACAATGTCAATAAAGATAGCCATATACAGTCATTGTCCCTTAAATGAGTGACAGTTGACTTAAGCCCCTGTATAATATATATAATTCAATAGTTCCTCTCATTTTCCACCATTCAGCGGAACACTGACTTGTGCACTGAAAGGTATTAAAAATATATGCAGTTTTTACCACGATTCCTGTGTCCATTGGTTCTTTTGCATGATCAACCCAAATGACAGATCATGTGTTGCTATACCATCTACGGAATCGATCCAGTCACAAAATTGCTGTTAGAGCCTGCACAGAAGGCCAAACCAACGCTCATCGAGCCAGAGCATTTTTACTTCGATTGAGGTGCACGGTTAATCTTTCAAAGGATCTGTTGAGTAATATTAATCTGGTGACTGTATGGTGCAAGTAATTTGAAATTCTGAAAAAAGTAGGGGTAAGCTATAGTGAAAGAATTGTAATAATATGTACAAGACACAAGAGGGAAGAATAAGAGTTTGAGACCAAGAGCAGAGTGCTCGGATTAAAAAGGGGGTAAAACAGGGATATAGTATTTTGTCACTACTGTTTAATCTATACACTGAAAAAGCCATGACACAAAAAAAGAAAGATTCAAGTGGGGGATTAAAATCCAGGGTGAAAGGTTATCAATGATCTCATTGCAATCATCTGCTGAATGGAATGAACAGTCCAATGGGTAGGGAATATGGATTGGAATTAAATCAAAGAAAGGCGAAAGTAATGACAAGCAGCAGAACTGAGAACAGTGAGAAACTTAACATCAGGGCATGATCACAAAGTCGATGAAGTCACGGAATCTAGGCAACAAAATAACAAATGCTGGATGGAACAAGGGGGACACAAAAAGCAAACTAGCACAGGCAAAAAGGGCATTCCTGACCAAGACAAGTTTACTAGGATCCGTTGAGTAATATTAATCTGGTGACTGTACGGTGCATTTAGTTTGAAATTCTGAAAAAAGTAGGGGTAAGCTATAGTGAAAGAATCGTAATAATCCGTAGACGGCTACTGTCGGCTACTGTTTTCGCCTGCAGCCATTAGCATCCTCAGTTGAAAACTGGCAAGTGCTGTGAGCTGTCAGGGACCATGTTACACAGTCTTGGCCGTATTATATTATTTATATTGAATTTCTAATGCTATTTTTTGGATGTGTAGTTAATCACAGACCTTAATTTCAGGAAGAAATTTCTGAGAATGTACATCTGGAGCAGAGCATTGTTCGGTAGTGAAACAGTGACTGTGAGAAAAGTGGAACAAAAGAGAACTGAAGCATTTCAGATGTGGTGCTACAGAAGAATGTTGAAATTTAGGTGGACTGAGAAGGTAAGGAATGAGGAGTTTCTCCGCAGAATTCGCAAGGAAAGTAATATATGGAAAATACTGAAAGAAGAAGGGACTGTATGATAGGACACCTATTATGACATCTGGAAATAATCTCTATGGTACTAGAGGGAGCTGTAGAGGGTAAAAACTGTAAAGGAAGAGAGAGATTGGGATAAATGGAGCAAATAACTGTGGGCGTAGGTTGCAAATGGTACTATGGGATGAAGAGGCCGGCACAAGACAGGAATTCAGAATGGGATGCGTCAAACCAGTCAGAACACTGACGACTTATAAAGGAGACCATATTTTCTTCAATTATTTCGACTAGTCATACAGACACAGTAAGTTGAAGAAATCAATGAGCCAAGAGCAGTTAATTAATCGCAGTTGGAGACTGACAAGGGGGTACCACTACAACCTCTGCGTAGACACATGATTTTAGCACCTATACAAGGAAATTCGACAAACGGGAACTCTTGACAACCCAGTCTCTGTACAGGCTTGGGGCACTGCAGTACACTAACTTGCTGCAAGCAGTCGTTTGAAACGAAAAAGTACCTCGTGCAAAAGGGAATTAACAATACAGCACTGGTCACAATCTCTAGTTCACACGTAGCGCAAACGAAAATTATTACAACTGTGCAGAAATGAATATTCAGAAAATGTAAGAAACTGTACCTTGACATTGTACTTGTCAGCCAGTGCGAGGATAGGCATAACCACACTGTGGTTGATGCGTATCTGGCCAGTATAGAAGTAACGCATGAAGCTAGCGAACACTGCTGCACAGGCCGGACTCTCCTGCAAGCGGACACGACGCTCCTTCGACTCACTCCACTCCCGTTTCATCAGCATCACCTGGGCACAAGGTATTACAAACCAAAAGTTAGTTACTCTGTAAATGACACAAACATCACGGTTGATATTACAAGAGGGTGGAAAGAATGCGCTCCTTATCAAGCAAAACAAATGGGAGCCATTAATACACAAATATCATTAAAGACAGTGTAAATTAAATACTAACTAAAGACAACAAGGTAATATGCTGCTGCTGCTGATGATGAACTCAGTGGCCAGACTCTGTTATTATTGTTGTTGTTGTTGTTGTTGTTGTTGTCGGTGGTGATGGTGTTGTGGTCTTCTGTCCGATGACTGCTTCGATGCAGCTTTCCATGCTATTCTATCTAGTGAGAGCCTCTTCATCCCTGCACAGCTACTGCAACCAACTTGCACTTGAATCTTCTTACTCTAATTTATTGTTTTCCTCCCTCTACAATTTCTACCTTCCACACTTCCTTCCGTTACCAGATTGACAATTCCTGGATGCCTCAGGATGTGTCCTATAAACGACCTTTTTTTAGTCAATTTGTGCCAAACATTTATTCCCCCCCAATTCGGTTAAGTACTTCAAAAGTTATTGGGCTGGTGCACAAGTTCATAACATTTTTCCTTAGTTATTCAAATTCATGGTGAACCTTCAGCTGTCCTTTATTTTGCACAATTCGCTTCACTACTAGTTTTGGTCAAATGACGTGTCACCAGCTGTTGATGAAGACTTTGCTTCTTCACGAAAACTATTGCACACAACTATTATTGTAATTTTTTTTACTACTATGAGTGGCTCAAAAGAGCACACTACTCTTAAAAGGTATTCTTTCCAGCCGTTTATGCCAGCTTATGTTTGATTGTGGTCATTTGACCAAAACTAGTAGTGAAGCGAATTGTGCAAAATAAAGAACAGCTGTAGGTTCACCAAAAATTTTAACAATTATTTGGTGGCTGAACATCCCTACCTGCAAACATACATAAATTTTCCCATAAGTTTAACAAACATAACAGATATTTCAGTCATCAGTACCATATTCTCCTTCACTATTTACAACAGTCCACCAATGCTGGGGTAATTCTTCAATTCTGCAACTGTAGAACTCAGTGGTTTTGTGTGGAGAACACGTCAAGCCATGTTTGGCATGCATTTTCATCCGGAAAAGTTCCTTAAAGGTTATTTGACAGAGAGCGGAAAAGGTGAAAATATTAGGGCACAAGATCAGGTCAATAAGGTGGGTGCACAATGACTTCCCAACCCACCCCTGTATACCGTATTTACTCGAATCTAAGCCGCACTTTTTTTCCGGTTTTTGTAATCCAAAAAACCACCTGCGGCTTAGAATCGAGTGCAAAGTAAGCTGAAGTTCTGAAAAATGTTGGTAGGTGCCGCAACAACTAACTTCTGTCGTCGAATATATGTAGCGCTACGCAGGCACAAAGACAAATACTAGCACCAAAACCTCTACGTCAGTAAATAAATAAAAAAAAGGGTGGAAGACGAGCTTTTTTTTCTCCGCCCCGAGTTTCGACCACTGCATTTTCATACATTATCCAACGAAGTAAATACAAATTCCGTATTGTTCCTCTTTGAACGTAGCAGCATTTCAATGTACTACGAAAATCCGACTGGCAAGACTGTTTGGGATATTTGTCAATATGGCCAGCTCTGCTTTCTGAATTTTTTCCTAAATGTGAGAAGAAATGGTTGCTAATAAGAACTTTTATGAATTGTGAATCACATGCAGTATTCTCTTCACCATAAGAATAATACGAATATAAACATTTTGCCATGTATTCTTTCGTGTTTGCTGCTATCTCATTTAAATCCTGTCCGCCTAATAAACTACGAAACTAGAGTGAGAAAACAGCAGACGCGGAAGAATATACATACCATGTCATGTTTATATTTGTATTATTCTTATGCCTAATAGTGACACAGTCAGAAATGAAGCACGGCAATTGATTAGATTTTTAAATCTAAGATGACTAATTTCCATGCATAATGTAATGTACTAAAGAGGCGTCTGCAAAGATTTTCAAACGGAAAAAAATTTCGCTAAATTCTCGTTCAGAACATCTTCTATCATACGCAGTCTATTATTTGGTTTTTGTTGATCATTATCAAAGAAAGCAGCAGTGTACGTAGCAACGAATAGCAGTCTCTTGCCATTGTTTCGCTAATGAGACGATTCCTCTCTTTGTTTTTTTTAATTGTAAGCGGCGATAGCGTGCACAAAAGCAAGCCATGCCGTGAGCGGCGACAGGCCGTAAACCCTCATTTTCAGAATGCGACAAACAATGCATGACACAGTACAGTAATGCGTTTTCAGCTCTGAGTGACGGAAACACATATAACAAAGAGTACTGCACTTGTCAGATCAAAGAAAAATAAGCAATCAATTCAAACCAGACAAAGCACGTGAAAAAGGAAGGCTACCCGTATAAATACGGACTGAGCGCCTTACGCATAACAACGGCTACCTGGTAAAGCTTAACTGCTAAGCTTACGACTCGAACCAAACTACTACAGCTGTATCGTCATTCATTCAACCTAAATTGTGTCTCATATTACAATGGACCAACTTTGTTTCGATTTGGAAGTGCGGCCTAAAACTTTTCTCTCCCCTTGAATTTAGAGTCTCATTTTTCAGGTGCGGCTTAGATTCGAGTGCGGCTTAAATTCGAGTAAATACGGTAACAGTCTTTGTCAGCCTAGCAGAGTGCGGGCGGGCATTATCGTAGAGTAGCATCACCTCAGAGTAGCATCGCCTCACGCAGTCTTGCTGTTCGCTGTTCTTGGACAGCTTCTGCAAGACATCTCAGTTGTTAATAAATTTCAGCAGTGACAGTTACACCTTGGGAAGACAATTTGTTGCTGTTCCACCAGATGCATAACATTATCTTTTGTATATGCATGCAGATCTTTGTATGGGGAGTTGCTGCTTTATTTTGGCTCATCAGTCCTTTCTTTTCCTTATGTTAGCATAAAGACATCATTTCTCATCAAAAGTAACAATAAAGGACAGAAATAGCCAGTGTTGTTCACGAGCAATCTGCTGATTTCTGTCATTTTGGCTTAGAACACACAGTACATACACCCATTTTTTGTACCTTTCCCAACGAATGCAAACGTCGCACAATGGTGGAATAATCACAGTTCATCACATCTGTCAGTTCTTGGGTACAATGACTATCACTGTGGATTAATCAGTTTAAACAATCTTCATCAAACCCCAAAAGCCTTCCTGAATGTGGAGAGCTGCTAATGTCAAAACAATCCATCTTAAAACAAGAATACCATTTGCTTGCTGTGTTCTGTCCGATGGCATTATTGTCATACATGACAAATGTTTCTGGCTGCGTCTGCTGCTGTCACCCCTCTACTGGACTCAAACAGGTGGATATAGATGTTCTGATTTCTCCGCTTTTGTGTGTGTGTGTGTGTGTGTGTGTGTGTGTGTGTGTGTGTGTGTGTGTGTGTGGTGGTCTTCAGTCCTGAGACTGGTTTGATAAAGCTCTCCATGCTACTCTATCATGTGCAAGCTTCTTCATCTCCCAGTACATACTGCAACCTATATCCTTCTGAATCTGCTTAGTGTATTCATCTCTTGCTCTCCCTCTACGATTTTTACCCTCCACGCTGCCCTCCAATGCTAAATTTGTGATCCCTTGATGCCTCAGAACATGTCCTACCAACCGATCCCTTCTTCTAGTCAAGTTGTGCCACAAACTTCTCTTCTCCCCAATCCTATTCAATACCTCCTCATTAGTTACGTGATCTACCCACCTTATCTTCAGCATTCTTCTGTAGCACCACATTTCGAAAGCTTCTATTCTCTTCTTGTCCAAACTAGTTATCGTCCATGTTTCACTTCCATACATGGCTACACTCCATACAAATATTTTCAGAAACGACTTCCTGACACTAAAATCTATACTCGACGTTAACAAATTTCTCTTCTTCAGAAACAATTTCCTTGCCATTGCCAGTCTACATTTTATATCCTCTCTACTTCGACCATCATCAGTTATTTTACTCCCTAAATAGCAAAATTCCTTTACTACTTTAAGTGTCTCATTTCCTAATCTAATTCCCTCAGCATCACCCGATTTAATTTGACTACATTCCATTATCCTTGTTTTGCTTTTGTTGATGTTCATCTTATATCCTCCTTTCAAGACACTGTCCATTCAATTCAACTGCTCTTCCAAGTCCTTTGCTGCCTCTGACAGAATTACAATGTCATCGGCGAACCTCAACGTTTTTACTTCTTCTCCATGAATTTTAATACCTACTCCGAATTTTTCTTTTGTTTCCTTTACTGCTTGCTCAATATACAGATTGAATAACATCGGGGACACGCTACAACCCTGTCTCACTCCTTTCCCAACCACTGCTTCCCTTTCATGCCCCTCGACTCATAACTGCCATCTGGTTTCTGTACAAATTGTAAATAGTCTTTCGCTCCCTGTATTTTACCACTGCCACCTACAGAATTTGAAAGAGAGTATTCCAGTTAACATTGTCAAAAGCTTTCTCTAAGTCTACAAATGCTAGAAACGTAGGTTTGCCTTTCCTTAATGTAGTTTCTACGATAAGTCGTAGGGTCAGTATTGCCTCACGTGTTCCAATATTTCTACGGAATCCAAACTGATCTTCCCCGAGGTTGGCTTCTACTAGTTTTTCCATTCATCTGTAAAGAATTCGCGTTAGTATTTTGCAGCTGTGACTTATTAAACTGATAGTTCGGTAATTTTCACATCTGTCAACACCTGATTTCTTTGGGATTGGAATTATTATATTCTTCTTGAAGAGTGTGGGTATTTCGCCTGTCTCATACACCTTGCTCACCAGATGGTAGAGTTTTGTCATGACTGGCTCTCCCAAGGCCATCGGTAGTTCTAATGGAATGTTGTCTACTCCCGGGGCCTTGTTTCGACTCAGGTCTTTCAGTGCTCTGTCAAACTCTTCACGCAGTATCTTATCTCCCATTTCATCTTCATCTACATCCTCTTCCATTTCCATAATATTGTCCTCAAGTACATCGCCCTTGTATAAACCCTCTATATACTCCTTCCACCTTTCTGCCTTCCCTTCTTTGCTTAGAACTGGGTTGCCATCTGAGCTCTTGATATTCATACAAGTGCTTCTCTTCTCTCCAAAGGTCTCTTTAATTTTCCTGTAGGCAGTATCTATCTTACCCCTAGTGAGACAGGCCTCTACATCCTTACATTTGTCCTCTAGCTATCCCCGCTTAGCCATGTTGCACTTCCTGTCGATCTCATTTTTGAGACGTTTGTATTCCTTTTTGCCTGCTTCATTTACTGCATTTTTATATTTTCTCCTTTCATCAATTAAACTCAATATTTCTTCTGTTACCCAAGGATTTCTATTAGCACTCGTCTTTTTACCTACTTGATCGTCTGCTACCTTCACTACTTCATCCCTCAGAGCTACCCATTCTTCTTCTACTGTATTTCTTTCCCCCATTCCTGTCAATTGTTCCCTTATGCTCTCGCTGAAACTCTCTACAACTTCTGGTTCTTTCAGTTTATCCAGGTCCCATCTCCTTAAATTCCCACCTTTTTGCAGTTTCTTCAGTTTCAATCTACAGTTCATAAACAATAGATTGTGGTCAGAATCCACATCTGCCCCTGGAAATGTCTTACAATTTAAAACCTGGTTCCTAAATCTCTGTCTTACAAGTATATAATCTATCTGATACCTTTTAGTATCTCCAGGATTCTTCCAGGTATACAACCTTCTTTCATGATTCTTGAACCAAGTGTTAGCAGTGATTAAGTTATGCTCTGTGCAAAATTCTACAAGGCGGCTTCCTCTTTCATTTCTTCCCCCCAATCCATATTCACTTACTATGTTTCCTTCTCTCCCTTTTCCTACTGACGAATTCCAGTCACCCATGACTATTAAATTTTCGTCTCCCTTCACTACCTGAATAATTTCTTTTATCTCGTCATACATTTCATCAATTTCTTCATCATCTGCAGAGCTAGTTGGCATATAAACTTGTACTACTGTAGTAGGCGTGGGCTTCGTGTCTACCTTGGCCACAATAATGCATTCACTATGCTGTTTGTAGTAGCTAACCCGCACTCCTATTTTTTTATTCATTATTAAACCTACTCCTGCATTACCCCTGTTTGATTTTGTATTTATAACCCTGTAATCACCTGACCAAAAGTCTTGTTCCTCCTGCCACCGAACTTCACTAATTCCCACTATATCTAACTTTAACCTATCCATTTCCCTTTTTAAATTTTCTCCACTTAGCATTTCATTTTCTAGTATCCACAGCTCCACTCACTATCTCCAAATGACAACACATAAACTCAAACAGAGACTGGTACAAATAAAAACCCATAACAGAATACCAACAGGCAAAACAAAAATGCTACAAACTTGCTTGATCTACCCAAGTAATTTCCAGCATTCTTCTGTGGCACCATATGTCAAAATTTTCTGGTGTCTTCTTGTCTAAACTGCTTTTCGCTCACATTTCGCTTCCATATAAAGCTACACTTCAGACAAATACCTTCAGAAAATATTTCCCAACATTTTATCTTTGATGTTAATAAATTTCTCTTTTTAAGAAATGCTTTACTTGTTATTGGCAGTCTACAATCTATATTCTCCCCACTCTGGCCATTATCTGAGCATTCCCCATGCGACTAGTGTGCACCGACAGGCTCCAATTTTAATCACAGTCGAAGAAATTACATTTGACATGCTGCAGTGGATTTGTCACGTAAATTAATTTTGATGGATGCCAGTAAAAAACAACAGAAACAACAGAACCTGTGGGATTTTACAAAAGAAGTCCAATTGCTTTTCAGATTGAATTCATTTCCACAGACTACCATTTTGTAATCAGGTGTGAATGCAATTTCAAAATGAATCAATTCCAAACAGACCACGAGTCAAGTTTGAATGTGAATATTCACTAAAAGAGAATTTCAAGTAAACAAAAACTTTATTAAAATAATTAAAATCATATACAAGCCATTGCACATCAGTTTGTAGCAAAAACAGATGGAACATAGTTTTATATACATTAGTGGCTAACCACATCTACATGAATTTCAATTAGAAAAGGGTCAGAACTACAGCTGTTGCAGCATACAAGCCAAATAGTAGACTACAAAGGAGATTGTTTATAAAAACAATGGTGCGAGCCATCCTAAAATACTGCTAAAATGTAAGGGATCTGTATCAAATAGGACTAACAGGGAGTATTGAAAGTACACAAAGAAGAACAGCATGAATGATCATATATTTGCTTGAACCATGGGAGAACATCACACTGAAGCTGGAAAAACTCAACTTTTTGACACTTGAAGATAGAAGCAAACTATCCCATGAAAGTCTACTTACAAAGTTCCAAGAAATAGAATTAAATGAGGACTTTTGGAATACACAGAGCCTTTAAAAAAGAATACATGTATTACACAGTTATTATATTGTCAAAGACTATCGATCGTTGTGCCACGGTTCAGTTATTGGAGAAACAAATATGCTGTGAAGTTTCTATTCATTGCCACTACATGTCGGTTGTCTTCTGTTGTTTACTGTCAAAGGTTCCAAAACGGCTACTCCTCATCAGAAATCGTTGTGCTTTCTCAAGTTTGAAGTAATTCCAAGAGTACAGCGCAAAGCAGTTTCATGGTGAAGAACCAAACTGACCCTCCGAATGGATGGGACATTTGCAGATGGTATTGACCGTTTTTAGACACTAGATATGTACATAAAGGAAAGAGTCTGGGCTGCCCTAGTGTTAATGACAAAAATGTTGCATTAATTCAAACCACTTTCCACTGTAGTCCTACAAAATCAAATTCTTGTGCCACCTGGGAGATACAACTGGCTAAAACAACAACTTTGTGCGTTTTGAGATGTCGGTTGGTTATGAAGCCTCCCAAGTGACAGCTGTTACAAGCTCTAGGTCATAACGACAAACACAAATGTGTGGCATTTTCTGACAAGCTTGAGTGCTACTGACAATTATAACACTTTCTCACACCGCATCATGTTCAGTGATGAAGTGACTGTGAACCTTGGTGGGAAATTAAACAAACACAATGTTCAAATTTCGAGTCTACAGAAACCCACATCCAGGCATTCAACGTGTACAAGTTTCATCCAAAGTCAATGCATTTTGTGCAATATCTCAAGCTCATTCTTCTTTGACAGAAACACGGTTAATGGTCAGCAGTATCTTGCTGTGTTACAAAACTGGTTGTTTCTGGGGCTGAATGAGCACAACTTCGTTTTTCAACAAGACAGGGCATGTGAATGAAACACTACTGAGCTGCTGGATTGGTCACCAAACACTCAGTGACTTAGCACTTCTCGGCTAGCCTCAACAGTTATCAGATTTGTTGGTGCTCTATGACTTCTTCCTGTGGAGTTTCATTAAGCGCAATGTTTATGCGCCAACACTACCACTGATCCTAGAAGAGTTGAAGAACCAGATCTGTACTGATATAATGTCAGTGGCAATGGATGTGCTAACCCAAGTATGGGAGGAGTTCAAGAATCAAGGTGGTGATATTAGTGGGGGACATACTGAACATCTGTAACCTAAATTTGGGAGATTCGTAAATATGTGTTCCAAGTTTCATACTTGTACATCTTACAGTTTAATAAATACAAAGGCAGATTGATAACTCATATAAAATAGCAAGGAAAAGCGTATGTTTCATAAAAAACTCACCCTACTTTTCGACAGTCTCCTCTGCAAGACATACACCTGGTTCACCAATTCTCCAGCTTTTTCATTCCACCAGAAAAATAGGTTCTGTGAAATACTCATTGACTGCAACTATCATTTGGTCATTTGATGAAAATTTCTTCCCAGTAAACCAAAGTTTCTAGTTAGGGAACACGAAGTAAATTGGGTCCCAGTTTGGTGAACAGGGTGAATGAGGAACCAATTCAAAGCCCAATTTGTGCACTTTTGCCATAGTTATCACTGATGTGTGAGGCGGAAAGAGAATGTTTTTGTGTGCATACATTGGTCTTTCTCAGCCAAATCAAGTTTCAAACAATCTAACAATGATCAATCACGGTTCTGTCTTTGTCCAAATAATCTATCAAGATTATTCCTTGGGAATTGCAAAAAAACTGTGCCCTTCACATTACCAGCTGACAAAATGGTCTTTGCCTTCTTCGGTGCACTTTCACCAGCCTTTGTCCATTTGTTTTATCTGCCATTTTGACTCTGGTGTATAATGATAGATCCAGGTTTCATCAACAGTCACAAATTAACACAAGAAGTCTTGCTGATTGTGATTATGAAATGTACCAGATACGCTTTTGGCCAATTGTGAGCAATCGTGAGACCCACCTCACACACAGCTTCTTCACAGCCAATTCTCACTCACATAAGATGCCTACAGTTTAAGTCCACCCATGTTTGAGTTCATTAGTCCGAAAGTAAACTGTCTTCAATGATGAAGCAGAGTAATTATGATCTTCATCCAATTCTGCTTTGATTTGTGTTGCAGTCCTATGATTCAAATGAAAATGTTTAACAACACCACAAAACACTGTTTTCTACGTTTTCAACTGCAGTTAACACAATAGCAAATTCAGACAGCTGTCAACAATGCACTGTACATAATTGAAATCCTTGATACGATCCTTGGAATAATCAGGCTTACCAAACATTGAGGCACACTAAAAATGTTCCATTATTTCTTGGAACTGTACCATACTTATCAAGCCACACTAGTATTTGCATTCAAAATACATATGTTCTTTTTGAAACACCCTGTACTATGAACCCTACGCATCATTCCCTTATCGATCACAAACACAAGATCAGACAAATTACAGCATGCAGGAGTTTAAATCATTCTTCCCGTGCTCCATAATGAATGGAACTGGAAGAAGCCCTAATAACTGATACAGCGGGAATTAGCTTTTGCCACGTATTTCGCAGTGGTTTGTTGAGAGTAGATGCAGTTATCTCCACCTCCATTAGCCATTGCAAGAAGTACCAAGTTAGTATATTAACTGAAAAATTGTCATAGAGCACCTTTAACTCTGATGCAGTTTTTCGTTTGGTGACATGTTTAAAAATTGACCGTTAATTGTCAGTTGCTAGACCTTCAGCAATAACTACGTACCTGGAAAACTTCACTGGATGCACACAGTATGAGCCTGTGAGCTGGATACTCAACTCCCGACACCACGAGAGTCACATCGCTCATGAGGTGCTCTGCGTACAGTGTCGACAACTTCTCCAGCACAGTGTTAGAGTTATCCACCTAAAATATGAGAAAAGTGCACAAATACTAACAACACAAAATTACTTTCTGGGAACACAAGTAGGACACAACATTTATAGGGACAGAGTTTGTATCATATTACAATGGCATACAAGTTCAAAGATGTCACGTATGCAGAAATGAAACAAAAGTAGGCTGTTTCATAAAAAGTTAGCATTCTTCTGGATGATTTTTCTATAACTTTCGCCATTTCCTAAACCTCATCAGTTCTTTCCCTTCATGCTTCTTCCTTTTCCTTCAACCGTTCTGACAGGAGAAGGAGCCACTGGCTCCGAACACTTGTTTAATACCATAAATTTTGTACTTTCTCCTGCTGCCGCATGGTGAGTAGATTTTTTCATCTACCCATATTTTATTGCCCATTTTGATGTAATAGTGATTTTTACTTAACCAGACAAGTTTTTAATAGTAAGACTGGTTTTCAAGAGAGAAATGATAGTAAACAACGATCTTACTGATAGATTTCATCCAAATTACTGGTATATGCAAGGACTGGACAAAAATTAAAGTGATGGGAGCTCCAGATGGTGAAGCATTTAGGGAAAAAATAGCATTTTTGGCATCGGTCGGGCGACACAACAGCCATTTATGTTATCACAGATTCCAGGCAGCAGTTGGAGGAGCAGAATGGTAATTTGAGGGTCGTGGGATCAGGTCCCTGCGTTGTCAATTTTTTTTAATTTCAATTTTTATGTTACTTACACTGAAAATAAACCAAAATGCTCAATTATTTTATTTATTAATATTTTCATAAACACACAAAAAGTAAAATTTGAGACAGCAAATCCCAAGAAGGGATTTTATTTACAGTGCTCACAGTGACTGCAAATAACTTTCCAAGACAGGAGTATAATTAAAGCGTACATGACTTTACGTTCCATTACTTTCATTTTAACCTCTGAAGAGTGTTACACATAATTTGCGCCATCAGAGGGAACTTTGAGGAATGTATACCAAATTTGTTTTCTACAGAAACTTTAAAACAACCAAGCAATTGCAGAAATGCGTCATTCATACCATGTGGAAGATGCTGAGATGATGACTGCTTCCCATTTTACAAAGAGTACAGCCCCAGAATGCATAAATCATCAACTATAGAATAATAAAAGGATCTAATTTTATATGTGAACTTGTCATGTATGCCTCATAGTCTTTCCAGGACATCTTTTTTGTAGAATCCTCATGCATGATGAAATGACAATCCTTTCTTGGAAATTTATTTGCTAGCCCAATTTTTCCTTTCCCTTACCTTTTCATGTTTCTTATGAAAATAAGAAATACAATGCACTGAGCATTATTTCAGTGTATTGCAGCGAAAATATGCAAAAATCTAAAATTAAAAAAAAAAGTCCAAATATGGACTCAATCCCATGATCTTCAGATTGCTATTCTGTACTTTCACTGTTATGCAAACTGCTACCTGGCAACCATGGTAGCTTAAGTGGCTCATACCTTGCCTGATGTGCACCAAAAAAATGATTTTTTTTCCTTAACATTTTGCAGTCTGGATCTCCCATTTCTGTCACTTTCATTTACAGCGAAGCCTTGCATATACCATAAAATTGGATGAAATTGGTGATGAAGAATAGGCGTGGTCTCTTCGGTAAACAAAATAAATAGCTGGTCTGATAAATGGCAGCTTGCTCTAAATGTAGAAAAATGTAAGTTGGTGAAGAAGAACAGCAAAAACAATCCCTTAATATTCAAATACAGCTACAGTATGTACTGCTTGGCACAGCCAGGTTTATTGAATATCTATGTGTAATGTTGCAGATGGATATGAAATGGAATGAACACAAGGGTTGTTGTAGGTCAATTTTGTTTCATTGGGAGAATTTTAGGAAAGTATGGTTCACATCTGTAAAGGAGAGTACTTATAGAACAGTAATGGGAATAACGATGTGGACCAGATGAATGCCCAATGTGCAGGACATTTATAAATGGAAATTTGCCTGGGAATTTGCCCAAAGCAGGGCATTTATAAAAAAAAGTACTTTTCAAACTTTTTACTGCTACAATGTATAATTTACCAATTAAAATAAAGGAATGGGAAGACAATTCTGATATTAAAGATTAATAAATGTTTACACTTGCCTTTATGACTAAGAACAAGAGGAAAGTAGTGAGTGACTGAGTCAGTGATTATATATTATTAAAAATATCAATTATAAATGCCCTGGTATTTTACACTATTAAGTGGGACCTATTATTGAGTACTACTCGAATGTTTGGGATCCCCACCAGGTCGGATGAAAAGGAAGGCATCGAAGAAATTCAGAAGTGGGCTGCCAGATTTGTTTAGTGGTAGGTTTGATCAGCACACAAACAAGTATTACTGAGATGCTTCATGAACTTGTGGGACCTCTGGAGGGAAGACCACATTCTTTTCACATAAAACTATTGAGAAAATTTTTGAGAGCCAGCATTTGACACTGACTGCACTGCAATTCTACTGCTGGCAATATACATTTTTTGTAAGGATCACAAAGATGAGATACGAGATATTAAGACTTGCACAGAAGTGTATAGGCAGTCTTTTCCCCTCACTCTATTTTTGGATGTAGATATCTGGTAGGAAGATAAAAAATGAGGCAACTTTCCACAGAATAAGTCAAGAAGGAAATATGTGGGAGAGATATGTTAGAAGAAGGGACAGGACACTAAGGCATTAGTTAAGACAACAGTGACAACAAGAAATAACTTCCTCGATAATACAGGAAGCTGTTTTTTTTTTTTTTTTTTTTTTTTTGGGGGGGGGGGGGGGGCAAGTAATGTAGAGGAAGATAAATATTGGGATTCTTCAAGTAATAATTAAGGTTAAGGGCATTAGGAGTAAGTTCTACTCAGCAATGAGACTGACAAAGAAAAGGAAATGTGTCAGAAGATTGACACGAGAAAAGTAATCTTATCTCTACTATTACTATTTAGCATTCAAATTGCTATTAGATGAATGCTGTCACATTTCATGACAAGAGGAAATAGTTGTGGAGCACATCAAATCAGCCAGAAGAATAGTGACTCAAAGAAGAAGGAAAACGTCATAATTCTTACGAAAACCTGGAGGTGGAATGTGAAGCATTGTGTCATAAGAACAAACCCCCACAGTCACATTGTTAGACATAGTTTTGCCGCTACACCTAACATGAAACAATTAATGGTAACCATGATGAAAGTATGGAGAACTGTGCACTGCACATTAATGAAATTATTTCCAAATAATAGAATTTAAAAAAAAAAAAAATCACTAACATGTTTCAATACTTCCTTTGTAGTGCTTGAGAAGATATGTGTATCTCAGAAAAGAATAACCTACTACAACAAAGTTTAAGCCCTACGGGGGTCTTTCTCCAGAAAATACTATTTATTAAACCAACAATCACAGACTAGAAAAATTCTGGCGAGAAATGTCAGCTGCTGGAATTTTCTGTGACCTGTCTAACATACCGTATCACTAAAAATGTCACACACAAGAGCAGAATTGCCAGCAATCTGGATTTAGGCAGAATTGTTCTGATTTTCCTCATGATAACAAGACAACCCATTTAACTGTACCAGGATATGTAAAAATCCTGATTACATCAGAAATGAATATAACATAACATAGTCTGTTCATTATACTAGAGTTTAAATTAAGATGCATTCTTGTAAATGTAACTGAAATAAAAATACAGCCTTTAGCGCAAAGAAAGCAAAGTTGGTAAACCAGCACATGTTGTTGTTAATGTACATTTTACACTTAACGAATCATTTTTACAAGTGGTCTCATTGTCAGACAGTAACATAGGGAATTGCCAGTCCTGAAAAAGAAGTGAAAGCTGAGATTTAAAGCCAAGTTTAATAGAGGATGGTTCAAGGTTTACTCATGGTTTAAAAAAGATAACTATAATGGTCACTGTATACAGTATATGCGGACAAGGGGGGAAAAAAATTCCAGGATTTCTTAGTTAAAAATATGCTTTTTCCCTGGTGAAAATTCACTTTTTCCTGCATGAAAGTACATTTTTCCCCGTTTCAAGTGACAATATGCTTTCCCTCGACACTGTGAAGCTTATCAAACCTTTGAATAGTGAAGCTTTTATATATCGGCATTGAAATTAATGGCACTTTAGGAAACGAAACCCAACAAGAAACAACATGTTTTGTAAAGATCTTTGACGCGCGATAAGATTTACAGTGCATATTTTCGTATTACGAAAGTATAAACACAAATTCCACCAAATACAGCATGACAGCTTCCGAAGCACTGAGATTTAGATTGTGACGCGCTTTTGTCAACCAATTGCAGCTCATGTCAAGCTATCTCGCCAGACAATGACAGCAGATATTCAGAGCGATAGGACATGTGATGCAGTCAGCAAATATCAACATCATTGGTAAGCAGTGCAAACACATAAATGAGAAAAGTAAATGGCTTGAATTAATGTGCATAAATATATCTACAAGAAAAGCTAAGCTTTCATTTATAATATTTATCAGTACGAAAGAATTAAAAGAAATATGACAATCTAATCTTTAAACTTTGTCTTTTTAATATGTCTTACCCTTTAAGATATGAGACACAAATGTGACAGTAAAATTTTAATTAACTGCATAAACGGCTGGTCTTTTGGGCTCAAAATTTTTTTTGGGGCCTGGTCCGCAGTGTTAAATTTTGAATGAAAGTCTAACACTCCGTGATTTAAGAAATTCACTGCACATTCTCGTACATAACATAATTCATCTCACTTAAAAGGAAATTTACTTTTAAAGTCACGCTTCTCAAACCACCATTCATAATATCTTTCCACCAGCTGTTCGAAATGTAAACGTTGTGACACCACGCTCATCATCAAAACGAGGTCCACGAGAAAGACGCATCAAGAGCAGTTTGTTGTTATGAAGTATTGCATAGTCTTTTGCTGTCGGCAGATGCTGATGTGTGCAATGTGTTTTGTTGTTGTAAATGATGCATTTTCTTTGCAACTGAAGTTTTATTTTGGTATTATTCTCTTGTTTATGCTTGTTTATGTTGGAAGAACTGGAGATATATTCACATTACAGAAAATACGAAGATAAAATATTAAATGAAAAACTTGAAAGTAAATCGCAGAGTTTCTTCAGATGCTTCAACAGTAACACACAGAAATAAGTAATGGATACAATCAAATGTTGATTGTTAAGATAAAATATCCTCTATACAAAGATATGTCTTACTTCATGGAAGGCCTATAACATTATCTCTGTCAAGCGCATCTAACAAGGGGAGGTCACGATGTTTGGAACGCGGATTTACTGTAAACTTCGTACACTTGTAGTACTCCATGAGGACAACAAAATGTGTAAGCAGTAGCGTGTACTTCTCAAGCGTCATTGAGAAAATCGTAAGATAATTTCGGTCATCAAATATATACCTGTGCGTGGTCATTTTTACCATGAAGCGGGGGCAGCCGAGTGGTTAGCTTTCAAGCCCCCTAATCGCTGGATCAAGTCCCGTTTGTCAGTTTTTTTTTTTTTTTTTTTGTTTTCAACACAGTCATTTTCTTTACTGTTTATATTACAATTGATATAATGGAAAAAAACGTGTAATTGGATGAACTTTTATTAAATTTACAATGTTCTTTGGCAGTCTACAAATTTTTACTACCACAAATAAGAAAACTGTGGGTACAAGTTCTCCCAAATTTCACCACTAACTGCATATAAAGATCGATAAGCAACTAAAAATTGCATCTTTGTTTATATATTGCAGCAAAGTCAACAGAACAAAGCAGAACCTCATATATCATAAAACATTACATAAAAAGAAGACATTATGTAAAAATGGCATAGTGCACAGAGAAGAAACATATATAAAACAGGGGAATCATTTCCCAAAACAGGTCGTGTAAAATATAGATATCACAAAATTGTGTCTGGTACCTGAAAAGTTATTTATAAATTGACCCCCTGTTTACACAGTCGCAGGATTCCACAAACAGCTTATAATGGATCAATCTGATCACCAGTTTCTAATTATTATTAACAAAATTTAATCATTTGAATTTGGATGAGAGCAGCTATTTATAACATGTCTGATGAGTCTTTAGTGCTGAATGAGCACACTGGTGTTTGTTTATGGGCTTGGCTAGTACTTGGATTGATGACTGTCTGGGGAAAAATGAACACCGTTGGTTTTAAGGACACACAATTCACCAAAGTGGTGTCCAATTGCTCAACTTGCACCAGGCCGTGGTGCCACACGATATACACACATCAAAAAAAGTTTTGCATCATTTCGGTTCAGAGAGTTCTGCAACCTGTACAGAAAATTGGAATAGAGATCAACATAAACATCATTTCAGCCCTTTGTATTACTCACGAAAACCACACATTACATGTTGTACCACCATACAGCGAGACCTTCAGAGGTGGTGGTCCAGACTGCTGTACACACTGGTACCTCTAACACCCAGTAGCACGTCCTTTGCATTGATGCATGCCTGTATTCATCGTGGCATGATATCCATCAAGGAACTGTTGGTCCAGATTGTCCCACTCCTCAACGGCGATTCAGCATAGATCACTCCGAGATGCCTGGACACTTCCCTTGTTGAGAGCCCTTCCTGGCACAAAGTAACAATGCACACGCGATTGAACTGCGGTATTGACTGTCTAGGCACGGTTGAACAACAGACAACACAAGCTGTGTACCTCCTTCCCAGTGGAATGACTGGAACCGATCGGCTGTCTGAGACCTCTTTATAATAGGCGCTGCTCATGCATGGTTGTTTACATCTTTGCGTGGGTTTATTGACATCTCTGAACAGTCAAAGGGACTGTGTGTGTGATAGAGTATCCATAGTCAACATCTATCTTCGGGGGTTGTGGGAACTGGGGTGACGCAAAACTTTTGTGTGTGTGTGTGTGTGTGCACACGTACGCAGAGCTGGTTGACTGCTGGGGAGGGGGTGCCAAAATATCTGATGGTTTTGAAAATAAAACAACAATCAGGGGAAAGTGTAAACATTTTTTGGTAAAGATACATTCTCTTTTTTATGGAGAATTAGTATCACTTTATCCTGAGAATAACATATGATAAATATCCATCATTCTGAGTAACACGTTCATGTACTCTGTCTGGAAGAGATAACATAATGCACTACTACATTTTATTTGGGACCTCCCAAATGCACTCATGAATTCAACCTTTCAGTTTATCGATACTGGTTGACAGTTGCTCATAAACTTTCTTCGTTTAAGATAACACCACAAAAAATAATCAGGTTGACCGAATGAGCAAGCCAGTTGATGTGCACTACGTGAGAAATGGCTATTCCTGGAAACATTCCATTCAGGACTGCCATATGAAGACCCACAGTATGGGTTGTTACCCCATCTTGCTGGAACGACAGGTGACAACGGTAATTTACTTTACAATTCAGAAATGTTTGAAAAAGGGCTGCGTGGCACTCAGAATTTATTGCTACAGTGTGGCTAGCTCATAAAAAAGAAGACTGATAATATTTGCTTTTGCAAAACACACTTTCACTCCAGTTCACACATTTACACTTCTGTGCATTGTCCTATCATCAGTTTGCACATTTTGTTTTGTTATTGTGGGATGTGTTTGTGTTTTGTTTGTTTTGATAGTGCTCGAGGAGCCTGCTATCGATCTGTTAGTCTGGTGCTTAAGGGCGGGAGGGAAGGAGGGATCAGGGGAGATTTGGGGGGGGGGGGAGAGGGAGAGAGGGATATATATAACAGAGGGAAACATTCCACGTGGAAAAAATATATCTAAAAAGAAAGATGATGAGACTTACCAAACAAAAGCGCTGGCAGGTCGATAGACACACAAACAAACACAAATATACACACAAAATTCAAGCTTTCGCAACAAACTGTTGCCTCATCAGGAAAGAGGGAAGGAGAGGGAAAGACGAAAGGATGTGGGTTTTAAGGGAGAGGGTAAGGAGTCATTCCAATCCCGGGAGCGGAAAGACTTACCTTAGGGGGGAAAAGGACAGGTATACACTCGCACACACACGCCTCATCAGGAAAGAGGGGAAGGAGAGGGAAAGACGAAAGGATGTGGGTTTTAAGGGAGAGGATAAGGAGTCATTCCAATCCCGGGAGCGGAAAGACTTACCTTAGCGGGAAAAAAGGACGGGTATACACTCGCACACACACACATATCCATCCACACATATACAGACACAAGCAGACATATTTAAAGACAAAAAGTTTGGGCAGAGATGTCAGTCGAGGCAGAAGTGCAGAGGCAAAGATGTTGTTGAATGACAGGTGAGGTATGAGTGGCGGCAACTTGAAATTAGCGGAGATTGAGGCCTGGTGGATAACGGGAAGAGAGGATATATTGAAGAGCAAGTTCCCATCTCCGGAGTTCGGATAGGTTGGTGTTAGTGGGAAGTATCCAGATAACCCGGACGGTGTAACACTGTGCCAAGATGTGCTGGCTGTGCACCAAGGCATGTTTAGCCACAGGGTGATCCTCATTACCAACAAACACTGTCTGCCTGTGTCCATTCATGCGAATGGACAGTTTGTTGCTGGTCATTCCCACATAGAATGCGTCACAGTGTAGGCAGGTCAGTTGGTAGATCACGTGGGTGCTTTCACACGTGGCTCTGCCTTTGATCGTGTACACCTTCCGGGTTACAGGACTGGAGTAGGTGGTGGTGGGAGGGTGCATGGGACAGGTTTTACACCGGGGGCGGTTACAAGGGTAGGAGCCAGAGGGTAGGGAAGGTGGTTTGGGGATTTCATAGAGATGAACTAAGAGGTTACGAAGGTTAGGTGGACGGCGGAAAGACACTATTGGTGGAGTGGGGAGGATTTCATGAAGGATGGATCTCATTTCAGGGCAGGATTTGAGGAAGTCGTATCCCTGCTGGAGAGCCACATTCAGAATCTGATCCAGTCCCGGAAAGTATCCTGTCACGAGTGGGGCACTTTTGTGGTTCTTCTGTGGGAGGTTCTGGGTTTGAGAGGATGAGGAAGTGGCTCTGGTTATTTGCTTCTGTACCAGGTCGGGAGGGTAGTTGCGGGATGCGAAAGCTGTTGTCAGGTTGTTGGTGTAATGCTTCAGGGATTCCGGACTGGAGCAGATTCGTTTGCCACGAAGACCTAGGCTGTAGGGAAGGGACCGTTTGATGTGGAATCGGTGGCAGCTGTCATAGTGGAGGTACTGTTGCTTGTTGGTGGGTTTGATGTGGACGGACGTGTGAAGCTGGCCATTGGACAGGTGGAGGTCAACATCAAGGAAAGTGGCATGGGATTTGGAGTAGGACCAGGTGAATCTGATGGAACCAAAGGAGTTGAGGTTGGAGAGGAAATTCTGGAGTTCTTCTTCACCGTGAGTCCAGATCATGAAGATGTCATCAATAAATCTGTACCAAACTTTGGGTTGGCAGGCCTGGGTAACCAAGAAGGCTTCCTCTAAGCGACCCATGAATAGGTTGGCGTACAAAGGGGCCATCCTGGTACCCATGGCTGTTCCCTTTAATTGTTGGTATGTCTGGTCTTCAAAAGTGAAGAAGTTGTGGGTCAGGATGAAGCTGGCTAAGGTAATGAGGAAAGAGGTTTTAGGTAGGGTGGCAGGTGATCAGCGTGAAAGGAAGTGCTCCATCGCAGCGAGGCCCTGGACGTGCGGGATATTTGTGTATAAGGAAGTGACATCAATGGTTACAAGGATGGTTTCTGGGGGTAACGGATTGGGTAAGGATTCCAGGCGTTCGAGAAAGTGGTTGGTGTCTTTGATGAAGGATGGGAGACTGCATGTAATGGGTTGAAGGTGTTGATCTACGTAGGCAGAGATACGTTCTGTGAGGGCTTGGTAACCAGCTACAATGGGGCGGCCAGGATGATTTCTGAGGATTCCTTGAAGCTCCGCCTGGACATCAGGAATGGGATTACCTTGGCAAACTTTGTATGTGGTGTTGTCTGAAAGCTGACGCAGTCCCTCAGCCACATACTCCCGACGAGCAAGTACCACGGTCGTGGAACCCTTGTCCGCCGGAAGAATGACGATGGACCGGTCAGCCTTCAGATCACGGATAGCCTGGGCTTCAGCAGTGGTGATGCTGGGAGTAGGATTAAGGTCTTTTTAAGAAGGATTGAGAGGCAAGGCTGGAAGTCAGAAATTCCTGGAAGGTTTGGAGAGGGTGATTTTGAGGAAGAGGAGGTGGGTCCCGCTGTGACGGAGGACGGAACTGTTCCAGGCAGGGTTCAATTTGGATTGTGTCTTGGGGAGTTGGATCATTAGGGGTAGGATTAGGATCATTTTTCTTCGTGGCAAAGTGATACTTCCAGCAGAGAGTACGAGTGTAGGACAGTAAATCTTTGACGAGGGCTGTTTGGTTGAATCTGGGAGTGGGGCTGAAGGTGAGGCCTTTGGATAGGACAGAGGTTTCGGATTGGGAGAGAGGTTTGGAGGAAAGGTTAACTACTGAATTAGGGTGTTGTGGTACCAAATTGTGTCGATTGGAATTTTGAGGTTTTGGAGGGAGTGGAGCTGGAAGTGGGAGATTGAGTAGATGGGAGAGACTGGGTTTGTGTGCAATGAGAGGTGGTTGAGGTTTGCTGGAAACGTTGTGAAGGGTGAGTGAGTTGCCTTTCCGGAGGTGCGAAACCAGGAGATTGGATAGTTTTTTGAGGTGAAGGGTGGCATGCTGTTCTAATTTGCGGTTGGCCTGTAGGAGGATGCTCTGAATAGCCGGTGTGGATGTGGGAGAGGAAAGATTGAGGTCTTTTATTAAGGATAGGAGTTGACGGGTGTGTTCATTTGCTGAGTTGATGTGTAGGTGAAGGGTTAGGTGGGTGAGGGCAATGGATTGTTCAGTTTGGAACTGGTATAGGGACTGGTGGAAAGAAGGGTTGCAGCCAGAGATGGGAACTTTAAGTGTGAGGCCTTTGGGGGTTATGCCAAATGTCAGACAAGCCTGAGAAAATAAAATATGCGAGCGTAATCTGGCTACGGTGAAGGCATGTTTGCGGAGGGAATGTAAATAAAACTTAATGGGGTCGTTGTGGGGGTGTTGTGAGGGTGACATGGTATTAGAAGGTGGAAAGTGTAACATGCCCACCTCCTCTTCCTCAAAATCACCCTCTCCAAACCTTCCAGGAATTTCTGACTTCCAGCCTTGCCTCTCAATCCTTCTTAAAAAACCTTAATCCTACTCCCAGCATCACCACTGCTGAAGCCCAGGCTATCCGTGATCTGAAGGCTGACCGGTCCATCGTCATTCTTCCGGCGGACAAGGGTTCCACGACCGTGGTACTTGATCGTCGGGAGTATGTGGCTGAGGGACTGCGTCAGCTTTCAGACAACACCACATACAAAGTTTGCCAAGGTAATCCCATTCCTGATGTCCAGGCGGAGCTTCAAGGAATCCTCAGAACCTTAGGCCCCCTACAAAACCTTTCACCTGACTCCATCAACCTCCTGACCCCACCGACACCCCGCACCCCTACCTTCTACCTTCTTCCTAAAATTCACAAACCTAATCATCCCGGCCGCCCCATTGTAGCTGGTTACCAAGCCCCCACAGAACGTATCTCTGCCTACGTAGATCAACACCTTCAACCCATTACATGCAGTCTCCCATCCTTCATCAAAGACACCAACCACTTTCTCGAACGCCTGGAATCCTTACCCAATCCGTTACCCCCAGAAACCATCCTTGTAACCATTGATGTCACTTCCTTATACACAAATATCCCGCACGTCCAGGGCCTCGCTGCGATGGAGCACTTCCTTTCACGCTGATCACCTGCCACCCTACCTAAAACCTCTTTCCTCATTACCTTAGCCAGCTTCATCCTGACCCACAACTTCTTCACTTTTGAAGACCAGACATACCAACAATTAAAGGGAACAGCCATGGGTACCAGGATGGCCCCTTTGTACGCCAACCTATTCATGGGTCGCTTAGAGGAAGCCTTCTTGGTTACCCAGGCCTGCCAACCCAAAGTTTGGTACAGATTTATTGATGACATCTTCATGATCTGGACTCACGGTGAAGAAGAACTCCAGAATTTCCTCTCCAACCTCAACTCCTTTGGTTCCATCAGATTCACCTGGTCCTACTCCAAATCCCATGCCACTTTCCTTGATGTTGACCTCCACCTGTCCAATGGCCAGCTTCACACGTCCGTCCACATCAAACCCACCAACAAGCAACAGTACCTCCACTATGACAGCTGCCACCGATTCCACATCAAACGGTCCCTTCCCTACAGCCTAGGTCTTCGTGGCAAACGAATCTGCTCCAGTCCGGAATCCCTGAAGCATTACACCAACAACCTGACAACAGCTTTCGCATCCCGCAACTACCCTCCCGACCTGGTACAGAAGCAAATAACCAGAGCCACTTCCTCATCCTCTCAAACCCAGAACCTCCCACAGAAGAACCACAAAAGTGCCCCACTCGTGACAGGATACTTTCCGGGACTGGATCAGATTCTGAATGTGGCTCTCCAGCAGGGATACGACTTCCTCAAATCCTGCCCTGAAATGAGATCCATCCTTCATGAAATCCTCCCCACTCCACCAATAGTGTCTTTCCGCCGTCCACCTAACCTTCGTAACCTCTTAGTTCATCTCTATGAAATCCCCAAACCACCTTCCCTACCCTCTGGCTCCTACCCTTGTAACCGCCCCCGGTGTAAAACCTGTCCCATGCACCCTCCCACCACCACCTACTCCAGTCCTGTAACCCGGAAGGTGTACACGATCAAAGGCAGAGCCACGTGTGAAAGCACCCACGTGATCTACCAACTGACCTGCCTACACTGTGACGCATTCTATGTGGGAATGACCAGCAACAAACTGTCCATTCGCATGAATGGACACAGGCAGACAGTGTTTGTTGGTAATGAGGATCACCCTGTGGCTAAACATGCCTTGGTGCACAGCCAGCACATCTTGGCACAGTGTTACACCGTCCGGGTTATCTGGATACTTCCCACTAACACCAACCTATCCGAACTCCGGAGATGGGAACTTGCTCTTCAATATATCCTCTCTTCCCGTTATCCACCAGGCCTCAATCTCCGCTAATTTCAAGTTGCCGCCACTCATACCTCACCTGTCATTCAACAACATCTTTGCCTCTGCACTTCTGCCTCGACTGACATCTCTGCCCAAACTTTTTGTCTTTAAATATGTCTGCTTGTGTCTGTATATGTGTGGATGGATATGTGTGTGTGTGCGAGTGTATACCCGTCCTTTTTTCCCGCTAAGGTAAGTCTTTCCGCTCCCGGGATTGGAATGACTCCTTATCCTCTCCCTTAAAACCCACATCCTTTCGTCTTTCCCTCTCCTTCCCCTCTTTCCTGATGAGGCAACAGTTTGTTGCGAAAGCTTGAATTTTGTGTGTCTGTCGACCTGCCAGCACTTTCATTTGGTAAGTCACATCATCTTTGTTTTTAGATATATATATATATATATATATGAGAGAGAGAGTAGATGTATTCATCACAAAGAAAATTAATCAACACTCATTTAGCATTTACAGGAAAAACAACACAACAGACACAATCTTACATAAATCATCTAACCACCCATAGGCCCAAAAAGAATCTGCCCTCAGATATATGACGCAAAGATTAAACACAGTACCACTTGACAAACACAACTATAATAAGGAATTGCACATACCAACAAAACTGAGAAAAGAAAAATACAAAAAAAGGAAACAAATGCACAAAACCAGAGATGGACATCACTTGCTACATGTACACATGCGCGCGCGCACACGCGCACACACGCACACACACACACACACACACACACACACACACACACACACACACACACAAAATCGCCACCACTACAGAATGAGAGAACAACACAGAAACTTACCAGACAAGCTGGTACACACTCGCATACAGAAATAAACTGACACACAGAACTGGGAACAGCCTCAAGAAACAAGAAATAAAAATATCATACCAAAGCAACAACTCTTTACAGAAATGTCTAAAATGGGAAGACAAATGGATATCTACCAAAAATCTGACATTTACCAACTCCAGTGTAACAGCTGTGTTGCTCTATATCTAGGACACACAAGCAGAACTTTCAAGATAAGGTATAAGCAACACAAAAAGAGCGTGGAAATATGGCACCAGCCATTCATAATTTGCAGGACACCTCCGTCAAGAAAACCACCACCCTACCGCAATAGAAAAGGTCATGAAAGCAGTCAGACTCAGCAACCAGAAACATCTCCTACACCAACAAGAAAACTTACTAATTCAAAAAGCAATAATAGAGAACACAGACAAAAATCAGCAACCACACGCAATTGAGAAGAAACATATAATAAATGAACAGACAAAAATCAGCAACCACACGCTATTTAAACCAATAAAACAACCTGTGGCACAACATGTAGCTGAACATCACACACTTGATGTCAATTGCTGCTTCACTACCCGAGCCACCTGGATCCTTCCCTCCACCAGCTGCTTTTCTGAACTGCACAGACGTAAATTAGCCTTACAACATGTTCTCCGTTTCCATAATTATCCCAGCCTCAGCCTATGGTAACACATTGTTCCCACAATCTCCACCCAACAGTTTCCACCCCCTCTGTCCTGTTATCTCCTCCCCATTATTATCCCCCACCTTTTTTGTTTGCAGCCCTCTGCCGTCGCAGCCAAATGACTTTCTCCGCTATTCTCCTTTTTTCCCCTCCTCCCAGCCCCACAACCTCCTGATGCTACACCTGTTGGCAGTGTAGTACCTGCACACCCCACTGGACAGTGTTTGTCTCTCTCCCCACTAGTACACTACTATCCCTTCCCCTTCCCCTCCATATTGCAGCTTTCCTCTCATGTGATAGTTACATTCCCAGTTGCATTCCAGTCCGAGATGCTGGAGTTGGAGGACGTGTGTGTGTGTGTGTGTGTGTGTGTGTGTGTGTGTGTGTGTGTGTGTGTGTGGGCACTTGCTTGCTCAAATTCCTACCTGGAGTTTCCACTGTTTGAGAAAAAAGGAACAACTTGTCACATGTTAATTTAGTGACTGAAATCAGAACCAGTGACCCAAAAGGTTGGGAGAAACACAAGTATTTCAGTTACAGTACTTTACATAACCATGGATTATGAGCCAGTTGTGCTTACATTTACAATGTAAAAACAAGTAAACAACTCAAAAATAGAATTTTCTATCAGGGAGTAAAGTTGTATAACAAATTGCCCAAGGAGATGGAAAAATACAACTGTTTAAAAATGCAGCTAAAAACACACTGCACAACTTATGCATATTACACAATTACAAATTACTTAGAGGACTTGCAGTAATGGTCAGTAATGGTCACCACAATACAAAAGCACAATGTAATGCTTTTACAAGAAAATCATGTTCCAAGATCTATAGTGCATGATAGTAATATCTAGTCATTCTCCTGAGCTTACCACATCACTAATCATGGGAGGGGGGGGGGGGTATGCTGACTCAATTTTTCAGACTGAAGAAAAGACATAGAGACATGCATGGGAGACAGTTGCATGTCTGTCAGCCTGAAGTCAGTTTTTTGAACTGACTAGGGTAAGTGCAAGTGGCATAGCAGTACGTTCATGGTACAGGTGTCAACAGCAGACATCAACAGTATTTGCAGTGAAAACTTGGTTTCATATTATAAGTTATCTGGTGCAAACTGAGGACAATTAGGAGAACATTGTAAAATAGGAACCAAGTGAATGAGACAGTGCAGTTCTTCAGACAATGACCCCATATTATGAGGACAGAGTTTGGTCTGTCTGGCCACAGTGATTGAAATTTTCAGTGGTTCTCCTATATATTTCAGGCAAAATGGTTCCTTCAGCAAGGTCTTAGCTGATCACTTGTTCTATCCTCATAAAAACATGCTGATATATACTATTTGTGTGTACAGTAAATTGACAAAAGTCATGGGATGTTGTTGTTGTTGTGGTCTTCAGTCCTGAGACTGGTTTGATGCAGCTCTCCATGCTACTCTATCCTGTGCAAGCTTCTTCATCTCCCAGTACATACTGCAACCTACATCCTTCTGAATCTGCTTAATGTATTCATCCCTTGGTCTCCCTCTACGATTTTTACCCTCCACGCTGCCCTCCAATGCTAAATTTGTGATCCCTTGATGCCTCAAAACATGTCCTACCAACCGATCCCTTCTTCTAGTCAAGTTGTGCCACAAACTTCTCTTCTCCCCAATCCTATTCAATACCTTCTCATTAGTTACGTGATCTACCCACCTTATCTTCAGCATTCTTCTGTAGCACCACATTTCAAAAGCTTCTATTCTCTTCTTGTCCAAACTGGTTATCGTCCATGTTTCACTTCCATACATGGCTACACTCCATACAAATACTTTCAGAAACGACTTCCTGACATTTAAATCTATACTCGATGTTAACAAATTTCTCTTCTTCAGAAACGATTTTCTTGCCATTGCCAGTCTACATTTTATATCCTCTCTACTTCGACCATCATCAGTTATTTTACTCCCTAAATGGCAAAACTCCTTTACTAATTTAAGCGTCTCATTTCCTAATCTAATCCCCTCAGCATCACCCGATTTAATTTGACTACATTCCATTATCCTCGTTTTGCTTTTGTTGATGTTCATCTTATATCCTCCTTTCAAGACACTGTCCATTCCGTTCAACTGCTTTTCCAAGTCCTTTGCTGTCTCTGACAGAATTACAATGTCATCGGCGAACCTCAACGTTTTTACTTCTTCTCCATGGATTTTAATACCTACTCCGAATTTTTCTTTTGTTTCCTTTACTGCTTGCTCAATATACAGATTGAATAACATCGGGGAGAGGCTACAACCCTGTCTCACTCCTTTCCCAACCACTGCTTCCCTTTCATGCCCCTCGACTCTTATAACTGCCATCTGGTTTCTGTACAAATTGTAAATAGTCTTTCGCTCCCTGTATTTTACCACTGCCACCTTCAGAATTTGAAAGAGAGTATTCCAGTTAACGTTGTCAAAAGCTTTCTCTAAGTCTACAAATGCTACAAATGTAGGTTTGCCTTTCCTTTATCTTTTTTCTAAGATAAGTCGTAAGGTCAGTATTGCCTCACGTGTTCCAACATTTCTACGGAAGCCAAACTGATCTTCCCCAAGGTCCGCTTCTACTGGTTTTTCCATTCGTCTGTAAAGATTTCGCGTTAGTATTTTGCAGCTGTGACTTATTAAACTGATAGTTCGGTTATTTTCACATCTGTCAACACCTGCTTTCTTTGGGATTGGAATTATTATATTCTTCTTGAAGTCTGTGGGTATTTCGCCTGTCTCATACATCTTGCTCACCAGATGGTAGAGTTTTGTCATGACTGGCTCTCCCAAGGCCATCAGTAGTTCTAATGGAATGTTGTCTACTCCCGGGGCCTTGTTTCGACTCAGGTCTTTCAGTGCTCTGTCAAACTCTTCACGCAGTATCTTATCTCCCATTTCATCTTCATCTACATCCTCTTCCATTTCCATAATATTGTCCTCAAGTACATCGCCCTTGTATAAACCCTCTATATACTCCTTCCACCTTTCTTCTTTCCCTTCTTTGCTTAGAACTGGGTTGCTATCTGAGCTCTTGATATTCATACAAGTGGTTCTCTTCTCTCCAAAGGTCTCTTTAATTTTCCTGTAGGCAGTATCTATCTTACCCCTGGTGAGACAAGCCTCTACATCCTTACATTTGTCCTCTAGCCATCCCTGCTTAGCCATTTTGCACTTCCTGTCAATCTCATTTTTGAGACGTTTGTATTCCTTTTTGCCTGCTTCATTTACTGCATTTTTATATTTTCTCCTTTCATCAATTAAATTCAATATTTCTTCTGTTACCCAAGGATTTCTATTATCCCTCGTCTTTTTACCTACTTGATCCTCTGCTGCCTTCACTACTTCATCCCTCAGAGCTACCCATTCTTCTGCTACTGTATTGCTTTCCCCCATTCCTGTCAATTGTTCCCTTATGCTCTCCCTGAAACTCTCTACAACCTCTGGTTCTTTCAGTTTATCCAGGTCCCATCTCCTTAAATTCCCACCTTTTTGCAGTTCCTTCAGTTTCAATCTGCAGTTCATAACCAATAGATTGTGGTCAGAATCCACATCTGCCCCTGGAAATGTCTTACAATTTAAAACCTGGTTCCTAAATCTCTGTCTTACCATTATATAATTATCTGATACCTTTTAGTATCTCCAGGATTCTTCCAGGTATACATGGGATATCTCATAATATTGTACCAGATCATCTTATACCCGTTATAGTGCACAAATTCGATGTGGCACAGACTCATCAAGTCATAGGAAGTCACCAGCAGAAATATAGACCCTTGCTGCCTCTATAGCTGTCCATAATTGCGAAAGTGTTGCCGGTGCAGGATTTTGTACGCAAGCTGACCTCTTGATTATTTCCCACAAATGTTCAATTGGTGGCCAAATCATTCGCTCGAACTACCCAGAATGTTCTTCAAACCAATCACGAACAATTGTGGCACAGTGTCATGGTACATTGTCGCCTATAGAAATTCTGTATGGTTTGGTAACACGAAGTCCACGAATGGCTGCAAATAGTCTCCAATTAGCCCAATACAACCATTGCCAGTCAGTGATCAATTCAGTTGGATCCATTATAAGTAAATATGGCACACACCATTACGAAGTCACTACCAGCTTGCAACGTGCATTGTTAACAACTTGGGTCCTTGACTTCATGGGCTCTGCGCCACACTCAAACCCTACCATCAGCTCTTACCAACTGAAATCAAGACTCACCTGACCAAGCCACAATTTCCCAGCCACCTAGGGTCCAACCGATATGGTCACCAGCCCAGGACACGCACTGCAGGCAACACTGTGCTGTGGTATCGGTCATCTGCTGCCACATTTTGCTGCACTGTCCTTGTGGATACGTTTGTCATACATTCCAAATTGATTCCTGCAGTTACTTCATGCAATGTTGCTGGTCTGTTAGCACTGACAACTCTACGCAAATGCCACTGCTCTCGCTTGTTAAGTGAAAGCAGTCGGCCACTGAAATGTCTGTGGTAAGTGATGAGAGGTAACGCCTGAAATCTGGTATTCTCGGCACACTCTTGACACTGTGGACTGCAGACTATTGAATTCCCAAACAATTTCTGAAATGGGGTGTCCCATGCGTCTAGCTCCGACTGCCATTCCTTGTTCAAAGTCTGTTAATTCCCACCGTGTGGCCGTAATCATGTCGGAAACTTCTTTACATGAATCACTGAGTACAAATGACAGCTCCGCCAATGCACTTCCCTTTTATGCCTTGTGTATGCGATACTACCACCATCTGCATATATGCATATCATTATACTATGACTTTTACCCCCTCAGTGTATATTTTCATTGCACATGATCCCATCAATGGGAGTTAATCCCTGTATGAATAAATAAATAAAAATATTTCATAAACTATTTTCGGATGAGTGGTGCGTTGTGCGATGAATTATTACTGTTGATAAGATGTTAAACAATGAAGCAAAATATACTGAGAGATGCAATCACATTTGACTAGAGATTAGGAGCCAATTTCGAGATTTCTAGCAAACATGTAAGTCAATCAAATACTCGAAGTTTAGTGCTGTAACATTAGCAAACACAATTAGGAAAATTGCTATGGAAAATGCAGCAAACATTTATGCCCAGGGAAAATATATTCACGTAATTACGTTAAAACATTCTTCAGTTATCTGGTGAAACTGACATGCATTTCACAGACATCTTACTAATCATTGCATATGATGTACTTTTTGAAGTGTAAGTACTTCTCCACACTGCCATGTAATTAAACAAGACAATATTATGTTTTCAAATAAATAAAGAAATGACACAATGAATCCTTCAGTGACCACCCTACAATCATAAATATAATGGCTACTCCCACATAGGCACATAAAATTGTCTTGTGTGCATGTCTTTTAATTCCACATAAGCAGAAATTTCATTTTTTTTTTTAATTATCTATGTATTCCTTTGAAGACTTAACTGCACAAAGACTTTGTTTCTGAGTGACACACTATGAATTCAAGCATCATCTCTTCGCTCATTTTAAGAAGTAGAGCAGTGAACCACCTACATCTAGAACAAGGAATAAAGACAAAATGAAAACCAACAGTGCACACTAATACAATGTGCCTGGTTCATGAAGCTCTGTTACCATCTGAAATGTGAATATTGTCAAATCATATTCAACCTCAAAAGCACAGTATGTCTTGAAAATTACTGAGAATATTTTGGGACCATCAATATTTTTGTCATTGACAATGCAGCAATATGTGCCCTTACTTAGACAGTCGGTATGTTGAAGGTTTGAAAATATTATAGATGTGAGGGCCAATTTGGAGAATTTTTTATCGAAGGACTGCACACATTTGTTTTTGAAATAATATCTGTCACTGTTACTTATTGTCATATATAAATGCATGGACGGACACACACACACACACACACACACACACACACACACACACACACACACACACACAGAGAGAGAGAGAGAGAGAGAGAGAGAGAGAGAGAGAGAGGAAGAGGAAGAGGGGCAGGGAGACAGAGGGGGAGGGAGGAAGGGGCGGGGGGGAGGGAGGAAGGGGTGGGGGGGGGGAGGGAGAGATGTGTAGGTAGGTTTTGGGCATGTGTAAACAATCTGCTAGAGACAGAAATATGGAACAGTGCTGAAGTCTCAGTAATGTCCAGGAATGATTTGAAAGCAGTCACACTTACTTCCACATCACCTGCTGCGAGGCCTTTGGAATTCGATGAACATGGATACCATGACCCAGTCTTCTTGGTCTTCAGCTGCTCCGGGGACCGAGACCGGAACATCCTGCCACGTGAACAGATACCCCTCTTATTCCCTTGCGGTATTAAGGTTCCATATTGGACTCTATACCGGCTCATATTGGCAGTTTAAGACCTGCAGTATATAATCAATAAAATGTTAGCTGTTAACAGCATGCCCATATTAATGACCAATAACTTAGCATAAAGCTAAAGAATAAGTGTATACTGTCTGAAAATCTACCATGCAGCTTACTTTCAATTTCCCAGAATATATTTATGATAGTTTAATTAATAACTCATATTGGTAGTTTTTCAATTATTAGTACTGTATTCTGCTCCAGGAAGTAATATTCTTGATCACTTACGTATTTACATATATTATTACTAATTTTTTATAGTATTAGCTCAAGTGCAACAAGTGAAATAATAGGGTGGAGACAGAAAAGACTTGCAGGAAACTACAAAGAAGTAACAAATTCTTTACAGCAATAGAGTTTTCACATCAAGATTGCAGTAATAAACAGAAATTCCTATATCAAGAAATCAAAGCAGTACTAGCCGGACAAACTAAAAAATTGTTCATCAGTAGATACATTAAGGGTAAAAGAGTGCTTATGGTGTCAACGGCTGTTGTCTTCCATGCTAATGATAGTAACAACTTGTGTGATGTGATGTGTTGTGGGAACTGAATACAACAAATTGTGAGTCAGTTGTCAATATGAAATTACAATGTGCATTTATAATAATTCTCTATGGTTCGTAATAAAATTAGGTAGTATTTTGATCAATTACATCAGAATTTAATCACATCATTGCAAAACTGAAAATACAACATATATGGAGTTACTGCAATGATGAACATATATCTTGGGCTACCCTACACATCCATATATTACAGCAATCTTATTTTCATGTTGAGATTCGTTGGCTTCACAAACTGACAAGCAAATTTCCACTTTCCAACCCAAAAATGGCTCGTCCTTACTACTGGTCAGTCTGTCAGCACATAGTTTTATTCCATTCAGTAGCTAAATACAAAAACCAGTAACCAACCTAAAAATCCAGTAAAAGTTATTTTGGCACTCTCCATATTGAAAACAAACTTAACTGATTCATATTTTCTGCCAAAAGCAGTCATTAGATACAGACTTACTCATTGACTACTGTACACTATAACCTGGTTGCCTGCTACCACTGCCAGTGAATTGCCAATATCACCACACAACACAACAACTGTTAAGTACACTTTAGCCTAGATTAAATAAACACTTGGTACCGCTATTTACATTTCAGAACAATACTACTAACTACACTATTTCTGTGACAATTACCTCCTTACATTCCTGGGAGACAAAAAACTGCGTCACCAATAAGTACAAAACACAACATACTTAAAATACATCAACCGCAGTTGCAGCATACAAACTGCTGTCTTACAAATTTTCACTCTGGATCTCTCCACTACTTCCGGAGCAAGCAGCAATTAACGATTCATGAGAAGCAGGAACTCTGGAAAAAATTTCATTACTCACATTTTCACTACATTGTATGTTCAGTAGTTCTGAATAGATTTCACTGACACCACTTCATTCACTGTATCTTCACTGATGTTATTGCTATTGTCTCCATCCATTTCAGTTCAGTGGATTTAATTCAAATGATTTGCTTAAATAGTTCTCAGTGAAGTACTCATGCAGTTCTTTAATAATTCTTCATGTTCCACAATTCTTGAATTTTACCCGCTGCATTTTATATTTTGTAACAAACTATTTACATAACTTTATGTCATCTGCCACTGTCAAATAGTGTGATCTGTGGTGTCAAAATTTGTGGATAAAAAAACTTAGGTCAAGTTTGCTAAAATTCCTTTATTGATTACCGTACTAGTTTCAGCTCAGTGACAGATCCCAAATACATGGAATATCATATAAGAGATGAGCAATAGCAAAATACATTTAATATTCAAACTTCCATTACATGAAACATATCAATAAAAATTATTACTTAATTCTGTGTGTATCAGCCACCAGGCATTACTCACCACCACCACCACCACCACCACCACCACCACCACCATCTGTTGAGCTGAATAGTTCTTGTTGTCATGCACACATTGAAAAATTTTCTAGATCGTGATCAAAAATAAAAACATACCACTTATCCAAATATGCTTTGACACGTCTTTATTTTTGTCACAACCTATGCATTTTTCAGCGTGTACATGACAACAAGAGTGATTCAGCTCAACACATTACGACAATGTGTAATGTCTGGTGGCAGACAGACACAGAATTAAGTAATAATTTTTACTGGTATGTATCAAATTATGTAAGTTTAAATATCAAATGAATTTCACAATTGTTCTCCTCTTATATGCTATTTTCTATATTTTTAATCTGAAAAGGCCTCCGCAATGAGGTGTAACTATCAATCAATAAAGGAATTTTAGTGACTGTGGTGCAAAAAAGAGACAGAGTTGCAACTAATATGGGTGTTTGTTTAGTAGCTGACCAGTTTTGGGCTAAGCCCATTCTCAAACCAACCTATGTATAAAAGTAAAAATTACAATTTATCCAAACACATGTTTGCTTTAAATATGAGTGCAGAGCATAAATGGACAGCACAACACAACACCACATACCAATGTTTGCCCTACAAAATGTCTGACAAAATAGCAGTAAACGAAATGCATACGTATGCGTATGGTCCAAAGTAACATTTGTTAATGAATTATACTGGTCAAATTGGAAGCTACTAGGAAACCTAAGGGGGGGGGGGGGGGGGGGGAGGGCTCTTTGGGCTGTGATTATTTTATTTTGGGAAATATTGTTTCCATAGCAATTCACAGTCTTAAAAAACAAGCAGTGTATGAAACAGATTACATAACGTGTGTGGTACATACATACACTTTGTAAACATGCTTATCTACACACACAAAATATGATGTAATACTAAGCCCTAACTTACAGATCCAAAGAGGGTAAGATCTACAAGGCATAAGGCATGAAAATGTCAATATGTCTTCATTGAATTACAACGCTGCATTGCTACATTGTAGCCTACATAGCGCTGCCATTCCATAGCACAGTTGTGGCAAAGATGCCAAACATGAGCGCAAACCGCAAACAAATGTTTAAACAAATTTTAAAAAAACATGCCATTAAAAGATATCTACAAACCTAGTTATTTTTTTACACTTTTAGATTAAAAATGTACCTGTATATGTCATGCATAAAGAGAGATACAACAGTAAGATCACATGCAGAAGTAATTACATGAAATAAAAAGTAATGATCTAAAACAGTAACATCTGAGCAGTCAATACAATTCCCATGATAGGAAGCATGATAGGAAGGAGGAAGGGGACTTAAAGGAAAGCAGGCGGTGGAAAAGAAAGCAGGCGGTGGAAAGGAAAGCAGGCGGTGGAAAGGAAGTGGATGAGCTGAAAGGGTTAGAATAGGGCAAGAAAAGCTCGGGAGTGGAGGGGAGAGGGTATGTGCCCGAGGGAGGGAGGGGGGGTTGGCAGGAAAGCCGGAAAAGGTGGCAAGAGGGAGTCTAAATTGAATATTCTACCGAAGTAAGGTGTAACGCTTATTTACAAATGTGCAAATTACTGATGAGCCTAAAATGTAAGCTATGTGTTACAATAAACATTTTACACAATTATATGGGGTGATTATAATTAAAGTTAAACTTTTTAGAAATAACACCACTGGTCAGAATGAGGTCAAATTGCAACAGAATATTATCGGAGAAGGGGGAAAACATAAGGCAAGAGAAAAAAAAAAAAAAAGTGAAAATTGATCAATAGATGGTGCTGTATATGTCAGAATATGTAAATGAAAACACCTGTCATGCGCACGACCCATTTAAGTTGGTATAAACACACTGAGTACATGGCTTTTCCTCCTTTTGCATTTGCTACGTTTGCCGAAACTGTCTCAATGCATGATCATGCTGTATGTGTAAAGCTGGATTACAAGAATGATGACTGTGCACACATAACTCTGCAGAAGTTCTGGACACTGATGGGTTTGAAAAAAGGCATTCGTATGATGACTGCCATGGGTCTAGAGAAAATGATTCGGAAATTCGAAAAGACGGGTTCCTTTGGTGTGTAACCTGGTAGAGGGAGGAAATGAATTGATTTGATGTCAGTGGAAGCAATCACCACAGCAATGCAGGAGGAGACGAGTGGTAGTGTGTAAATGTGTAGTGCACCGAGAACTGCCTAAACATTGGACATACCCGTGAGCACAGTACATAAAATCCTATGAAACATCCTTCTTTGCTATCCATTCAAAATTAGCGATGTGCACAAGCTGCTTCCTGCTGAGCTGCCAGCAAGAGAGACCTTTGCTTTAGGATTCCTTGCTTGCATGGAAGTGGACAATGTTTGGCTGTGGAAGATTTTGTGGACAGACAAAGCCCACTTCCATCTGACAGGATATGTCAATACACAGAACTGTCAAATATGGGCAACAGAAAATCCACACGCAAGTCAACCAGTACCACTTCATCCTGAAAAGGCCACTGTGTGGTGCAGGTTTACGGCATCATTTATCATTGGGCCATAGTTTTTCGAAGAGACAGGTGCTTCTGGTCCTGTTACCTGTACCGACACTGCTAAGCTCTACGAGTGTATTTCGCACAACCACATCATTCCAGCTCTCTAACAGTGTGGATGTATAGATGGGATAATTTTGATGCAAGATGGAACACCTCCGCACATAGCAACTCCAGTTAAGCAGCTGCTGTAGCGCCATTTCGGAAATGCTAGAATTATCAGCCACCATTTCCCTATAGCCTGGCCGTGCCGATCACCTGTCTTAATCCTTTTGACTTCTGGCTGTGGGGCTATTTGAAATATGTTGTGGTCAGTGTTCCGATTGCAAACTTAGCTGCATTGAAGGCACACATTGTGCAACACATTCTGAATGTGACCCTAGAAACACTTCGATCAGCTGTGGAACATGCTGTTTCTCGATTTCAACTTTTTGCAGTGAACAGTGGACATCATATTGAACATGTTTTGCACCAGTCACATGGAATTTAATACTCCCAATTTGATTGAGCTTTTTATGCCATTTTTGGCCTAAGGACAATTAAAAACCAACATGAGTGATGCTTTTTATGTGATTTTTTACCTCAGGATAGTCAAAAACCGATTTTTTCCCATTTGATGTGAGATGACCTAGCCATGGTAGATGGGCTTGCATAGCTAACAGTATCACATCTACACACCCATGCACACTGAGTAATACAATCTGTTTAATGTCAGACGTACACCTTAGACGTTGTTGTACGATTCATTTGTCTTTTTAGTCAACCACTATTAAATTATGATGCTTCCAGCACCATCTATAGCTGCATTTTGTAACTATTTATTTTTCTTCTGTCATACATTTTCCCCCATCTCCGGTTATATTCTGTTGCAATTTGGCATCATTCTGACCAGTGGTGTTATTTCTACAACAGTTTGAAAGTTTAACCCTATACATAAAATTATTTTTAGAAAAACGGTGTACCATAAAATAAAATGACTGAACATAGTGGCTGGAATTTAACACTGCCAAGCATAGGCTGCTCTCACTGTATACAGGACAAACATTTCAAGCTATATTGTAAATACCCGCAACACTGTGTGAGTAAGAACACAAATCTTTTCAAGAAGGTATAATTAAGTGATTAAAGTAAATAACAAAATTATAAATAAGGAAAGACATAGGGAGCAGAAAGGGGAGGCTAAAGTGCAAAAGATTTCTAAGATGAAGATATAGCCTATTAGGGTACAATAAGTATTCAAAACTAAACAGGATATAAATGAGCATAAATTACAATCTGAATACATCAAACTGAATAAAATAGCACACAGTAGCAACTGCTACACAATCTAACGTGCATAAGCCATTCTCAAGGCTAAAAACATAATGACACTTGGAAAACTACATCACCTCAAACACTTCTAAAACCAATTCATTTTAGAGAAGATGACTTCTTACTGAAAATTGATTCAACAATCAACATGCACAGAAGGTTTTCAAAGGTAACAAAGGGCTCTAAGGAAGTGGGCTGTAGTGCAGATGTGGAGTTAAGATGGGGAGGAAGGAAAGGTGAGCAAAGGACAAGTAGGAAGCCTGAGGAACTGGCAGGGTGTGGGAGGGGGGGGGGGGGGGGTTACAAGAAGGAAAAGTTGTAGAAAGGGAAATTGGGTGCAAAGGGTGATTGGCAGCAGGTGGTGGTTCGGGGGAATGTACGTGAGACAAACATTCTATTCAGGGTGTACATAAAGTCTGGGAACACTTTCAATTATTTATTGCACAAGAACTAAACACCGTACAGATGTCACACATATTGCATTTGAAGAGAAACTCCGGGAGTTTTTTTTCTTTCTTTTTTTACAAACATTCGATATGCAAACCACGAGTGACCCGGCATATGTCAATACAGTAATCGAATTATTGCCATACCCCTCCCAGCATGGCATCATCAACTGTGGCAGTCGTTTCCCATATTCTCTCTCGGAGCTCTGCTACATCACGTGGTAGAGGCAATACATACACCAGATCTTTAATGTGTCCCCACAGAAAAAAGGCACACGGAGTGAGAGATGGTGATCGGGAAGGCCATTTCGTGAAACAGCTCGCTCCGCACCTGATCTCAGCATGTTTGCAACTAGTACTGACTATCAGCAAATTACCAAACTACGCTGTGGCGGTATACACGAAAACAAGCTTTCAGGGTTTCTCTTCAAAATTACATATGTATAATACCTGTACAATGTTTGGTTATTGTGCAGTAAATAATTGAAAGTGTTTCCAGACTTTAAGTACACCCTGTATAATTGCAGAAATATGGATTATAGCACATTCCTAAAGAGAGCAAAGGATCTGTTAAACAAAACGTCTACAAGTTCATTTTGAATTTGGTTCCTTGGGAGTGTATCACCTACTACACAGGCCAAACAGGTAGAAATTTTATCATCTGTTATAAAGAGAATTTTAACCCGAACAATAACGCCACATTCAATTAACATCTCCTAAAGGGGCCCCATTCCATCGATAATACAGATAGTACTTTAGAAGTCAAGCATTATGCAACAAGGGGGATGCAGATGGTTGTCAGTGACAATTGGAAATTTTAAGAACAAAAGAAAAGAACCTGATAAAATTCTAAATGAACAAATAGATTTTCAGTTTAACAGATTCTTTGCTCTCTTCATGAAAGTGCTGTAATCCATTTTTCTGCAATTATTTAGACTGTCTCCCACCCCCCTCTCACCATGGGCTCCCTATTCCCCCTGTGTTCCCACTTTCAATATGTCATCTTTCCCAAAACTTTTGCTTCTCATTATGAACCCCCCTTCCCCCCAACTGCAACCCAATTTCCCCAGCCTTCCTGTTTCTCATTCTCCCCTCCCGTCCTTTCTTTAGGATCTCTCTTATCCTTTCTCTCTGCCCTCACTCCCCGCCGACTACGCCTGCCTCCTTCCCATCACCATGCAACAATGCCCTTCCTCCCACATTAGGTTGTATACCAGTTGCTACAGTGGGCTATTTTATTCAATTGTATTCGAATTGTAATTTATGATCATTTATATCCTGTATATATACAGAAACCAGATGGCAGTTATAAGAGTCGAGGGACATGAAAGGGAAGCAGTGGTTGGGAAGGGAGCGAGACAGGGTTGTAGCCTGTCCCCGACGTTATTCAATCTGTATATTGAGCAAGCAGTAAAGGAAACAATAGAAAAATTCGGAGTAGGTATTAAAGTCCATGGAGAAGAAATAAAAATGTTGAGGTTCGCCAATGACATTGTAATTCTGTCAGAGACAGCAAAGGACTTGGAAGAGCAGTTGAACGGAATGGACAGTGTCTTGAAAGGAGGATATGAGATGAACATCAACAAAAGCAAAACGAGAATAATGGAATGTAGTGGAATTAAGTCGGGTGATGCTGAGGAAATTAGATTAGGAAATGAGACACTTAAAGTAGTAAAGGAGTTTTGCTATTTGGGCAGCAAAATAACTGATGATGGTCGAAGTAGAGAGGATATAAAATGTAGACCGGCAATGGCAAGAAAAGCGTTGCTGAAGAAGAGAAATTCGTTAACATTGAGTATAGATTTAAGTGTCAGGAAGTCGTTTCTGAAAGTATTTGTATGGAGTGTAGCCATGTATGGAAGTGAAACATGGACGATAAATAGTTTGGACAAGAAGAGAATAGAAGCTTTCGAAATGTGGTGCTACAGAAGAATGCTGAAGATTAGATGGATAGATCACATAACTAATGAGGAGGTATTGAACAGAACTGGGGAGAAGAGGAGTTTGTGGCACAACTTGACAAGAAGAAGGGACCGGTTGGTAGGACATGTTCTGAGGCATCAAGGGATCACCAATTTAGTACTGGAGGGCAGCGTGGAGGGTAAAAATCGTAGAGGGAGACAAAGAGATGAATACAATAAGCAGATTCAGAAGGATGTAGGTTGCAGTAAGTACTGGGAGATGAAGAAGCTTGCACAGGATAGAGCAGCATGGAGAGCTTCATCAAACCAGTCTCAGGACTGAAGACAACAACAACAACAACAACATATCCTGTATAGTCTAAATACTAACTGCACCTTACTTACCTATGATCTTCATCCTAGATGTCTTTAGCACTTTAGCCTCCCTCCATCTGCTCCCTATGTCTTTCCTTATTTATAATTTAGAAAATTTAAAAAGGGAAATGGATAGGTTAAAGTTAGATATAGTGGGAATTAGTGAAGTTCGGTGGCAGGAGGAACAAAACTTCTGGTCAGGTGAATACAGGGTTATAAATACAAAATCAAATAGGGGTAATGCAGGAGTAGGTTTAATAATGAATAAAAAAATAGGAGTGCGGGTAAGCTACTACAAACAGCATTGTGAACGCATTATTGTGGCCAAGATAGAGACGAAGCCCAGGCCTACTACAGTAGTACAAGTTTATATGCCAACTAGCTCTGCAGATGTTGAAGAAATTGATGAAATGTATGATGAGATAAAAGAAATTATTCAGGTAGTGAAGGGAGACGAAAATGTAATAGTCATTGGTGACTGGAATTCGACAGTAGGAAAAGGGAGAGATGGAAACATAGTAGGTGAATATGGATTCGGGGTATGAACTGAAAAAGGAAGTCGTCTGGTAGAATTTTGCACAGAGCATAACTTAATCATAGCTAACACTCGGTTCAAGAATCATAAAAGAAGGTTGTATACGTGAAAGAATCCTGGAGATACTAGAAGGTATCAGATAGATTATATGATGGTAAGACAGAGATTTAGAAACCAGGTTTTAAATTGTAAGACATTTCCAGGGGCAGGTGTGGACTCTGACCAAAATCTATTGGTTATGAACTGTAGATTAAAACTGAAGAAACTGCAAAAAGGTGGAAATTTAAGGAGATGGGATCTGGAGAAACTGATTAAACCAGAGGTTGTACAGAGTTTCAGGGAGAGCACAAGGGAACAATTGACAGGAATGGGGGAAAGAAATACAGTAGAAGAAGAATGGGTAGCTCTGAGAGATGAAGTAGTGAAGGCAGCAGAGAATCAAGTATGTAAAAAGGCGAGGGCTGGTAGAAATCCTTGGGTAACAGAAGAAATATTGAATTTAATATATGAAAGGAGTAAATATAAAAATGCAGTAAATGAAGCAGGCAGAAGGGAATACAAACGTCTCAAAAATGAGATCGACAGGAAGTGCAAAATGGCTAAGCAGGGATGGCTAGAGGACAAATGTAAAGATATAGAGGCTTATCTAATTAGGGGTAAGATAGATACTGCCTACAGGAAAATTAAAGAGCCCTTTGGAGAAAAGAGAACCACTTGTATGAATATCAAGAGCTCGGATGGAAACCCAGTTCTAAGCAAAGAAGGGAAAGCAGAAAGGTGGAAGGAGTATATAGAGGGTCTATACAAGGGCGATGTATTTGAGGACAATATTATGGAAATGGAAGAGAATGTAGATGAAGATGAAATGGGAGATATGATACTGCGTGAAGAGTTTGACAGAGCACTGAAAGACCTAAGTTGAAACAAGGCCCCGGGAGTAGACAACATTCCATTAGAACTACTGACAGCCTTGGGAAAGCCAGTCCTGACAAAAATCTACCATCTTCTGTGCAAGATATATGAGACAGGTGAAATACCCTCAGACTTCAAGAAGAATATAATAATTTCAATCCCAAAGAAAGTAGGTGTTGAGAGGTGTGAAAATTACCGAACTATCAGTTTAATAGGTCACAACTGTAAAATACTAACGCGGATTCTTTACAGACGAATGGAAAAACTGGTAGAAGCCGACCTCGGGGAAGATCAGTTTGGATTCCGTAGAAATATTGGAACACGTGAGGCAATACTGACTCTACAACTTATCTTAGAAGAAAGATCAAGGAAAGGCAAACCCACATTTCTAGAATTTGTAGACTTAGAAAAAGCTTTTGACAATGTTGGCTGGAATACTGTCTTTCAAATTCTAAAGGTGGCAGGGGTAAAATTCAGGGAGCGAAAGGCTATTTACAATTTGTACAGAAACCAGACGGCAGTTATAAGAGTCGAGGGGCATGAAAGGGAAGCAGTGGTTGGGAAGGGAGTGAGACAGGGTTGTAGCCTCTCCCCGATGTTATTCAATCTGTATATTGAGCAAGCAGTAAAGGAAACAATAGAAAAATTTGGAGTAGGTATTAAAATCTATGGAGGAGAAATAAAAACATTGAGGTTTGCCGATGACATTGTAATTCTGTCAGAGACAGCAAAGGACTTGGAAAAGCAGTTGAACGGAATGGACAGTGTCTTGAAATGAAGATATAAGAGGAACATCAACAAAAGCAAAACGAGGACAATCGAATGTAGTGGAATTAAGTCGGGTGATGCTGAGGGAATTAGATTAGGAAATAAGACACTTAAAGCAGTAAAGGAGTTTTGCTATTTGGGGAGCAAAATAACTGATGATGTTCGAAGTAGAGAGGATATAAAATGTAGACTGGCAATGACAAGGAAAGCGTTTCTGAAGAAGAGAAATTTGTTAACATCGAGTATAGATTTAAGTGTCAGGAAGTCGTTTTTGAAAGTATTTGTATGGAGTGTAGCCATGAATGGAAGTGAAACATGGACGATAAATAGTTTGGACAAGAAGAAAATAGAAGCTTTTGAAATGTGGTGCTACAGAAGAATGCTGAAGATTAGATGGGTAGATCACATAACTAATGAGGAGGTATTGAATAGAATTGGGGAGAAGAGGAGTTTGTGGCACAACTTGACAAGAAGAAGGGACCGGTTGGTAGGACATGTTCTGAGGCATCAAGGGATAACAAATTTAGCATTGGAGGGCAGTGTGGAGGGTAAAAATCGTAGAGGGAGACCAAGAGATGATTACACTAAGCAGATTCAGTTGGATGTAGGTTGCAGTAAGTACTGGGAGATGAAGAAGCTTGCACAGGATAGGGTAGCATTGAGAGCTTCATCAAACCAGTCTCAGGACTGAAGACCACCACAACAACAACAACAATAATTTTATTACTTACTTTTAATCACTAACGGTGTAATGTGGGTGCCTCTTACTAAGTCTACTTTTGGTAAGACTATGCCTTCCAGAAACATTTGTGTGCTTACTCACTCAACATTGTGGGCATTCACAATACTGTTTGGAATGTTTGTCCTATATGCCTTGAGAGCAACTTGTGCCTGAAAGAGGTAACTCCCAGTCATTATGTTTTATCGTTTTACTTCATGGTACGTATACAGTGTGGTGTCACCGCTAGACACCACACTTGCTAGGTGGTAACTTAAATCGGCCGCGGTCCTGTAGTACATGTCGGACCCGCGTGTCGCCACTGTGTAATCGCAATCCTAGCGCCACCACATGGCAGGTCACAAGACACGGACTAGACCTCGCCCCAGTTGTACGGACGACATAGCTTGCGACCAGACCTACCAAGTCTTCCTCTCATTTGCCGAGAGACTGATAGAATAGCCTTCAGCTTATTCCATAGCTACTACCTAGCAAGGCGCCATTTGTATCAGTGCTTATAGCTTACTACTATTCAAGAGATGTATTCCAACAAGAGAATAAAGTTAAGTATATTATTCCAGCTCCGTACTTTTCTTCTTATTCATTAATAAGTCTCATGTTCCAGTACTTCACGCCCGTCTGCGTTAGTTTAGCGTGCACTTTCAGCCACTTCGATCTACAAGGTGTTGGCCCAGCTGCCGACACATCATACAGTTTTTCCAAAAATATTTTTATGTGGAAAATATTTATGGTAATGCATAGCTTATATTTTATATGGTATATTTATCAGTGGTTTATTCATTTGGAAATAAACATTGCAGCTTACTTTGCTAGAATCCTCAACTTAGACTCCCCCTTGCCACCTTTTCCCATCTCCTTCCTCCCCCTCCGTTTCTGAGTTTCGCCCGCCACATTCAAACCCTTTCATCACACCCTGGGAATTGTATTGGCTACTCGGATGCTAGTGTTTGTATAATTACTGTTTATTTTATGTAATTAATTATGCAGGTAATCTTATTGTTGTATCTCTCTCTATGCATGATACAGACTGGTCCATTTTTAATTCAAAAGTGTAAAAAATAACTATGCTTGTGCATGTCTTTTAATGGCATGTTTTTTTTTAAACTTTGTTTAAACATTTGTTTGCGATCTATGCTCATGTTTGGCAAGTTTGCCACAACTGTGCTACGGAATGGCAATACTATGTAGACTACAATATAGCAACGCTGCATTACAATTCCCTGATGACATATTGACATTTTCATGCCTTATGGCATGCAGGCCTTACCCTCTGTGGATCTGTAAGTTAGGGCTTAGTATTACACCGTATTTTGTGGATGTACATAAGCACACATACAAAATATATGTATGTGGCACATATGTTATGTAATAGTTTTGTATGCTGCTTGTTCTTCACGATTGTGAATTGCTTGTTTTTGAAGACTATGCATTGCTATGGAAACAACCTTTCCCGAAATAAAAGAATCATGGCCTAAAGAGGGCACCATCTCCCCTAGGTTTCCTAGTAGCTTCCAACTTGACCATGGCTAGAAGAGGACACCATCTTCCCTAGGTTTTCTAGTAGCTTCTGACTTGACTAGTGTAATTTGTTAACAAACATTAGTTAGGATGATATGCATCTGTAGGGACTCTGTTTACTGCTATTGTGATAGACATTTTACCTGACAAACATTGGTATGTATTGGTTGTGATATGCTATCCATTTATGCTTTGCAGTCATTAAACAATGTGTTTGGATAAATTGTAATTTTGACTTTCGTACATAGGTTGCTTTAAGAATGGGCATAGCCAGAAACCGGTCACTGACTAAATAAACATCCATTTTAGTTGCAAATCTAGGCATCTCTTTTTGCCTAACAATCTAAAAATGAGTTGCTGTCCCACTCTACACAGCACGGTGGAATTATGCAGATTTTAGCAATCCTGCCATGATCTTTATCCACAAATTTTTCATATTTTCTCATGGTATCTATAACATGGGTGGCCGTGGTCTGGCAAATAGAGTACCGTACTTGATACTGGCAATGGAGATACCAGGTTCAATGCTCAGCAGGTGAGAGAATGAATTCTAGACCTTCCAGGGTGGTCCATGGTCCACCTTGACTGCTATCAAAATGAATACTGCCACTCTTTCCCAGGGAAGGTAAGAGGTAGCTGGAGTGATGGACTCACCCCCCCTCTGCCCCCCTCCTCATGTGCCGTGACATACAAAATGCTATGTTATGCACACTCTCTGGCCAAATGCCAGTCCACAGGCTGAGTGCCACAGGCTTGGCTTGACTTTTTTTATATATACTTTGCATAAAGTTAGTACAAGAATCTTAAATTTTAGGCAGTCTCTTCAATGAAACATTTGTTAGTGCTTTTTACATTATACATATTTATAAGAAATACTGACCCATCAATGTCAGGAGCATAAATTATCCGTACTACTGTACACTTAGTAAGATTTTTAAGCAAATTACTTAAGTCTACTATATCCATAACTACAGAAATAAGCACATTACTTAGTATGTTTTTTAACTACTGAAAGAAATGCTCAAATTCACTGATTACAGGTATGTTCAAGTTTCTAATCTTTAAAACATAAATGACCCATTTTCACAAATGCTAGTCTCAAAGCTTGTGAAAACTTTCACATACTTTTCAACATGATGCCTCCTATGGCACATATTCCAACAATGGCAAGGCAATCTGGAAAGGTACGAACTGAAATTCCATGGACAAACTCACAACTGTAGATGAAGCCTAGCTCCAGCTGGCAAATGAAATTTGTGACATTTTCAAGGAAATTACTCTGGAATTTGCCTTCACTGGTCAACATAAGTGACAAGAAGGTAAATTTCAGTATGTCAATCAAAATGTCCTTTTATTCAAGATATACTACACATGAAGAAAATAAAGGAGAGATTTGGAATGAAAATTCACCATCAGAGGCAGCAAGAGACTTGGGCTAGCACCTGAACAGAATGAAGAATGTATTGAAAAGAAGTTATAATATGAATACCTATGCAAGCAAAACAAAGGCTAAAGAATGTTGTCAAATTAAAACGAGTAAAGCTGGGGTAATAAGATCAAGAAATGATAGACAAAATAGGACTGATCTGCAATTTTGGGCAACAATATAAAAGATGGTGGCAGAACAAAGGATATAAAATGCAGACTGGCAACAGCAAGAAAAGTATTTTTGAAAAAGAGAAATTTGTTAATGTCAAATATAAATTTTGGGAAGCCTTTTGTGAAGGGATTTGTTTGGAGTGTAGCCTTGTATGGATGTGAAACATGAATGATAAACTGTTCATAGAAGGTTTTCAAACACTGAAGATCAAAGGGTAGATCATATAACTGATGAGGAGGTACTGAATAGAATGGGAGAGAAAAGATATTTGTTTCACAACCTGAATAAAAGGAGGGATTGGTTGGTAAGACATATTCTGAAACATCGAGAGAGACCAAGTCAGTACTGGAGATAAGCACAGGGAAGAGAGGGGGTGGGGGGAGGGGAATTATAGAGGGAGACCAAGAGATGAATACCGTAATTAAGTTCAAAAGGATGAAGGTAGCAGTAGTTATTCAGAGAGGAAGACTTGTACAGAACAAACTAGTATGGAGAGCTGCATCAAACCAGTCCTCCAACTGAGGATCACAATAACTACAATCATAGGTTGAATTTGAAAGGGGAGTTCAGCTAAACACAAGCAGCCTTGATTTTGGAATGAGGATTTCCATTTAGTGTTTCTTTTGTATCGTGGAAAAACTGTCAACTGATCTCTTCACACATTTGCAGCTTTTCATGCCAAGGTCAACCTTGCAATAAGTCTAATAATATTTAATTGCATTTTACAACTTAGTTTTTCTCGGATACTACTTGAAGTTTGTTTATAACAGAGCAAATACACAAAAAATGTGGTTCGTGACTCTTTTTCTTCTTCTTCAGTGGTTTGGAATTATGATTTGTAACACTTTCAACATAGATTTGCCTCAGATTTTAGATAATGCTTTTCATCCGTAGACGTGTGTCTAGTTTAATGGAGATTCTGTGTCCAACATGGTTTGTCTGAATTCCCCAATCCTGATCTTTTCAAAGTTACAGTATGACATTCCCTCATTCTCAAAACTGCAAATTGTAATCAAAATTTTACTCTTCTATTTTAGAAATTTTTCTTTCGTTGATACAGCTTGGTTTTTCAACATTAACTAATTCAAGGCACGTTACAGTTGTTATCTCACCTCCAAAACAATATCACACCTTTTGTCACTTTCGTAACCTAATACTACGTGTGAGACATACTATGGTTAACACTTAACAGTAAATGTGTTCACAATGAGTGGTGATCCATAGGAATATGGCAAACTTGAAAACTAGTTGACAGTATAACAGGCAGTAACTTGATACAGGAAACAGCATTCCTATAGTTACAAACACACAATTTCTCAGTGTCCATTTGGGGTTACTCATATTATTCTGAGTAATTTTCTCTCTCATTATTTTTACATTACCTTAAAATATTGTTTTACAGACTGGAGTTCAGCGCAAACCTAAATCGTCACAACAGTCCAAGTGTTCACATCATTCTAACACAAGGCTAGGCTACTATTACTTGCAGTGTGGCAAATTTACGGTACCCGGGAATTCATCCTTAACATTACCAAATTACAAATACAAAATCCGAAATATTAATCACTTATGGAAAGTATATGTAAAGGGCTGAAGACAGCAGGAAACTGTGTCAAACTAACTTATTCACGAAACGCCGGGAATTATAAATAAACTGTTACATGAAATACTAGATCCTCAAGTGAACAAATCAATAAAAATAAAAAAAATAAAATAAAATGACAGTGATTTTCCATACTATATTACTCAGTGGGTGATAACAGTTGCTATTATACACAAAAAGTCACTTTGATTATTAGTTACAAGTATTTTGAAGTTTCTTATGTTCTAAAAATGTATTACACTGTCAATGTCACAATATTCCAAGCGAAGTATGAATTTCACTTAATTTAGAATCTGAAGTTTTCTTACGTAAAAATTCTGACAGTCAAAAGAGGATCCGAAAAAAAAAAAAAAAAAAAAAAAAATATGCCTTATACATATACATATAGCCGACGTAATATATACTACGGTACCTTCCAAGTTGTTCAAACATAATTCACATATCGGAGACCAATGTTTCTAAACAAAAATACCATTCCAAGCACAATAATTACAAATCCATAGCAGTTTATCCTTTACTGGAGTCAGGCTCTGAACCAATCAATCAATCCACAATAACATCACTCGACATGAAGGCGAATACACAAATACACTCAGCTGACAAGACTACACACTTCTAACACCAACAACGGGCAGCTTCACCAAAGATATTACTGCAGCGCGAATTCACTTCAGAAAGAAATTTCACTACTCTGCGATTAGAAATGATTATATAGACATTGTAAGCATGAGCTGCATATTCCGAAAATGTGTATCATCATTGATAGCTTGACAGCTTTATAAACGCTCTGTTAAATGAAATATAGTGATTGGCGCTTCTGTACAAACACGGTTTTATACAAAGTAGAGAACATGAAAAGTTTATTGTTGAAATGTGTGATATTGTTTTGGAGGTGAGATAACAACTGTAAGCTGCTTTGTATTAGTTAATGTTGAAAAACCAAGCTGTATCAACAAAAGAAAAATTTCTAAAACAGAAGAGTAAAATTGATTACAATTTGCAGTTTTGAGAATGAGGGACTGTCATACTGTAACTAAACAGTTGATCTGGTTCTGAATACAAAACAGGAACTCCACTTGAGGATATTTGTTTTTTTCGTATTGGTGGGAGAGCTTAGCAGCATTTGCATTGGAGGGTCAGGGGAAAAAAGCAATGTAAGTCTTTTTATGAACCTCGAGAAAAAGCGATTTTTGTGTTGATCTCTGATTACATCAATATACAAGTATATCCAATAATTTTTATTTCACAAAATTAATCATCTTGGTTACAATGAATTTGGAAACAGCGTTATTGACATCCACTGTATCTCCAGAATGAAGTAATTTGGCAACATGCAGTCAAACGTTATTCTGTGAGGGGAAAGAAACAGGTAAGTGAAACGACACAGACTCAATAATTCCATAATAACCACGACAATACCAATTAATGATTGTGATAACACAGCGATAGTATATACATCGCATATTTATAGCTGTGGGGTGGGTGACTGATGACCTTCATAATAACAGAACGGCAAAACTTCATTAGGCCTTGCAAATCCTTATAGTTGAGCCTCGGAACTGAAAGATGATCTAGAATAAAGAACCGATTTTTGAGAGTTAGATTATAGTGAACAGAACATAACTGCAGAGCTATTGTGCAGTATACAAGCGAGGAATATTGAAGTTAAACACGTCAGACTGCTGTCGCGGCGACCCTTTATTCCCCAACTCTCTCTCTCTCTCTCTCTCTACAACACACACACACCTTTTACTTTCCCCTCCTTGGGGAAGTATATGGAGGAGTTTGTAGCCTGTTGGCTTTTACTCCACAATGTGTGTGTGTGTGTGATTATCTTTGAATGTTTGGCTGTCTGTGTATTGTGGTGGTGCTCTGGTGGTTTCTTGTACTTGCCTGAGGTTGGCGAGATGTTGGGTATTTTAAGGATTAAGGATTGGTATTAGGACTTGGAGATTTTAGGATTTTTCTCTTCGACTTAGTCATCAAAGATCGTCATAGGGCGTTTGTGCTTATCACGGGACATGTCATACCGACCTAAGGAGTGGATGAGGTTATTTCCAGATCTGGAAGAGCTCTCGTAGAAAGTCCTTGCCAGATCTTGGAATCTTTCTTCCAGGAGGGGTATCTCGACAGCAGCGTGCAGATCGTCGGTGGGGATCCCATGGGTAGATGCAGTGCCCTCCTGAGGGCACGGTTCTCCAGCCTCTGGAGTTTGTCCAGATCCTGCATCGCCGCGTATCCCCAGACAGGGCTCGCATCCTCCATTACTGGCTGTATAAGGGCATGACAGACATTTACTCCTACAGAGCAGGGAAGGGAGCTGGTTGTGTTGAGGATTGGGTATAGGATGGACATTCTGGCACAGACTTCCTGTGGACCTCGTCTATGTGGGGTTTCCATGTTGGTCTCGAGTCCAAGGTTACGCCGAGATACTTGGCGGATCTATGCCAGTAGAGTCGGGATCCATGTAGGTGCAGGGGAAGGGGAAGGGGCGTTAAGGGGGGCCCAAGTCTCCCGAGTCTCCGGGTGATCAGCATAGCCTGTGTCTTTTCAGGATTGATGGTGATGCGGCAGTGATGGGCCCAGGTTTCTGTGTTATCTAAAACCCTTTATAGCCTATGAATGACCAGGTCCAGATTCGCATTACGAGTGTAAAAGGCTGTGTCATGAGGATACTGTGCGGTGTGCACCAGGGGGAGGGGGCGTACAGTACAGACTGTACAAAACGGGCCCCAGGACCGATCACTGTGGCACCCCAGCACGAATACGCCTTTTGGTGGAGGTGGCTGTTTCTACCTTCACAGAGTAAGTTCTATTCGTGAGATAGCTTTGGATTAACCTGACTATTATCCCAGGGAACCCCTGTTTGTATAACTTGTATAATAGCCCTTAATGCCATACTGAGTCGAGGGCTTTGGCTACATCAAGTAGCGCTATCCTGCAGTAGCCTCTGTGGTTGAAACCCTCTGTGGCTGCGCCCACCAGTCTCATGATCTGTTGTGAGGCAGAGTGCTTCTGTCGGAATTTGAATTGGAAATCCGGCAGAAGTCGCTGATTGGTGATGTGGTCTCGTATGGGAACAAGCAGGAGGCGCTCATAGTCGTTGTTGAGAGTTGGCAAGAGGCTAATTGGCCTGTAGTGCTCCAGGAATAAAGGGTCTTTCCCTGATTTGTGTATCGCGGCCACTTCTGTTTGTTTCCAGTATGCTGAGAACTCACGGATACAAGTAATCTCGTTGAAAACGTTCGCGAGGTGTTCGATAGCCGAGAGCGGGAGGTTTTTAACTAGCTGGTTGGTGACACTGTAGTGTCCTGGCACCTTTTTTGAAGAGAGGGACCTAATGACTTTTGCCACGTCTTCGGGGGCGAAAAGTGGGGGTTCGTCCTCTGGGTCGTCCTTAGTATTGAGGAAGACAGCCAGCTGATGATGGACTACCTCTTCGTGTTCATTACCCTGGGGTTCTGCTGCTTGAAACTGCTTCTCAAAGGTGTCGCCGAGGGCGTTGGCCTTTTCAGCATGGCTGCAGGCCTGATCCTGCTCGCCGTGCAGTGGCGGCGTCCTAATGCATCTTTTGGTGAATTGCTTGGTTGCTTGCCATAGAGTGAGATCGTCTACATTGAGGGCTGTGAGGCGGTTTTGCCATTGCTGGTTTCTGTGCTCATTGAGCGCTGCCTTCAGCTCTCTCTGTAAACGATTCAGCAGCCTCCTGGTGGCCTGATTTCTGGTGATCTTCCACTCTTTTGCCACTCTGTTCTTGTGTCGGATTTGAGCTAGAAAATGTTCGGGAGTTGTACTTGTGGGGGTGGGCCGTCCCTTTGTGGGGGAGTGGCATCTTCCACTGCCTGCAAGATGGTACCTGTTAGGTCTTGTAGCACTTGTTCTACTGTTTTGCCAGTAGGTGGTGGAGTGTGAACGATATCAGAGGTGACAGTTTCTCGGTATCGCTCCCAGTTTGTACGTTTGTAAGACGTCTGGTATTGTGGGAGTGCTACCCATTCTCCCACGTCGACCTCTAGAATCACTGGATTGTGGTCAGAGGACATTCTGTTGATTGTCCTTGTGGCCACAAACCCCGAGATCCTCCTAGTGAGGGCGACGTCTAACACATCTGGCCTACCTCCATTTTTTGGAAAATGTGTGGGCTCAACCAGACCCCATGTTACGAAGTGGTGGTTGCGCCCTAGTTGTTGCAGTTTGGCGCCTACTCTGGAGGTTACTCTCGAGTTCCAATTGGGGTGTTTGGCATTTGAGCCACCGCCTATTATGAGTTTGCCTTCAATTTTCTCTAGAGCAGATTTGTCTCACCTATCTCGTCTTGTGGGGGTCGGTAGATGGCTACAATTGTTAGGGGTCTGGTGGCAGTGGTTACGTCCACTGCCACTGCTTCGATTTTATTGGTAGCTGGTAAGAACACCTGCTGGTGGGGGATCCCTCTTTTGATGTATATCGCCACTCCTCCACCTTGGATTGGCCTGTTTTTACGGTAGCTACCGTAGTTGGGAACTGTCGCTTTTATTCCCGGTTTTAGGTGGGTTTCCCCCATCATGCATATGTCGATGGAGAACTCCTTCATGAGTTTTCTGAACTCGATCTCTTGATTAACAATGCTGTCTATGTTAAAGATGCACATTGTCAGGCCTTTGATATTTGGTCCTCTATCCATGATGGGGTTTTGAAACTACTGAGGAAGTCACAGAGGGGAGCGACTACTGGACTGCTGCCTGAAGGGCAACGAGGATCTGAGTGTTCTGCTTCTGGGCCTCCCTGAATTCCTTCATCATTTCCATGACGAGGTTCATGGTCTGGACCACAATGCCTAACAACTGATCTAAAGGGGTGGACTGAGTGAGATGTTCCATAGGGTTTCCACTGTGTTGGTGGACCTGGTCATTGTTGTGTTTTCCCGGTGTTGTTCTTGCATGTGGGTCTGGTGTTGTGGTGACTGGGCTTGCGTCTGTTTCTCGACGTTTCTGTGGCTCTTTGCTTGGAAGACCACTTCCGCATATGTTGCCCTTGGTGTGTCAGGCCTTGGTTTTACCCAAGTTTTGTCTGTACGTGTTGTCCTGTTTTCTCTCTCTCTGTGGTTTGACAGGGTGGTGGTGTCTTGTTTTCATATGTGTGGCAGGGGGAGGAGGGAATGGCCTTCACACCCTTTGCCTTCTGTGTGTGTTTTTTGTGGACCTCACAGCCTTGGTACCCTGCCACGTGGTTCTTCCAACACAGCACACACCTTATCTGCAGGTCCATGTGTTTTATTGTGCATGTCCTGCTGCCGTGAGGTTCGGTGCATTTTCTGCAGCGCATGGGCATCTGGCAATGGGCTGTTATGTGATCCAGTCCCTGACACCTGAAGCATTGCACCACCTTGTTCTTGCGGCAAAGCTGCTCCATGGTGACAGGGACTGCCAGAACAGCTTTGATCTCGCGCCTGTTCTGGGGTATGTCCGGCAGATTGACTTGAAATAATGGCCACTCTTACGAGATAATTCAATCAGGAACGGTTCATTACTCGGAGTTATTATGCGTTGAATGTGTCTATTATGTTAAATAAAGTTCTTACTTCTCACGGAGCACGATCGTGATACTTCAGGCACTATCACTCTGCTTAATAAATACACGCTGTTCTAGCTGCAGCCGACATGTGGTGACACTGAAGTGATATGTAAGCCGACACGAACCATGTCGCAACCATAATTAGACAAGAAATCACAAGGTGACACATGAGCCAGCTATATCAAGATTAGCCGTGCGCTTACCTCCATTCTGGCCGCATAACCTTGTACTGTGGTTCGCATAAGTTGAAGTGAGGTTTTACTATGCTTTATCACGGCCTATTTAACAAAATTTACTCTAATAGCGGATCACTTACATCACCACTGCGCCTAGGAAGTACAGAACGTCATAATTGCGACATGGGCGGCAAATTCTTACGACGACTTCAAGACAGAATTAATTCAAAGTGTTGCAGGAGGACAGAATTCTTCAAGTCCTGAAGCAGGAGGATATTGGAGATTGCAAGCCGTCACAGAAACTTTGGCCGTTGAGGAGCGAGGTGGATACCGGTACTGTTACAGATAATTTGCTGCACGCCATTTGGAGCAACCGCCTGGACCGCAAGTCAAGGCCATAGTAATATCCAAAAAGAGAGATGCCATTGGATGACTTTGAAAAGATTGCGCATAGATTTGAAGAAGCCATCGCTCCTGCTCCATTTATTATAGCGCAGTAGCACAGCTGTGCAGCAGTGCAACAACGACAGCAGTAGCTGTGCACGTTGCATGGGGGCTTAATTATTATGGATGAAAATAATTTTAATTTTTTGTTTTAGTAGCTGTTTGTCCGATTACGTAGTCTCGTAAACGGTTGGCCCTGACTAGTTTTGTGCGCAATCTGACTGCATAGAACAACAACAAAGAATGAAATGAAAATTCCGTTAACACAATTAATTAATTAAGTCCCCAGCAACTATAAAACCTACGAAACCCAAGCACAAGTATAACTGTTCTGTGTGTGGAAGTGTGATTCAACGTACGCATCTGGCACGGTTTTTCTTCAACAAGACAAGAAATTTTAAATACCATTTATACTGAATTAATTAAAGAAAATAAAAATACCATAATTACTCAAGAGAACCAGAATTACACTCTAATCCAAGAACACAAGCCAGATGCTTTGTTGACTGAACCTGTAATGACGCATTATTTAAGACACTGAAATAATGAAAAAAACACGGAATATTTTACCTTCATATATATTGACGAAAAGCACTCTGATCATTACAGTATTTCCATTCGAACCATCTGCTGTCTAGCCCATCAAACAACTGCATAAAACATGGAACAACATCTTGACAAACACTGCCCACTAGCACATCTCAACACACTCTGACTACTACGAGTCCTCGACAGGCACTGCCCACTACGACATCTCAATAATCACTGCCAGTGGAGGCGGCGGAACAATACTCTCTAGCGCGATCTCTGGCGCTGTGGCTCAGTGTAGCCACCTTTCATATGCCCTTCCTCCATGGGCTAGAATTTGATGGTATTTTTGCCAGCATTGGTGGTGAAAATACCACCAAATTCGTCAAAAAAATACAGACAAAAATAAAAGATAATATTGATGCGTAAATATCATATAACTAGATAAAATTTTGGCTTTGCACTGACCTTTCAATAACCTAATATATAAAATACAGTAAGCAATACAAATTCTTTCATACATGTGACTTTACATAACAGTTTACACAAGTATTATGTGGTTAAACAGTTCAATCAATAGCGTCAGCAATGACGAATATGTGCAGGTAAGAGTCTCATAACTTTTCACAAACAGTAATACACAAAAAATCAGTTTATACAAATATTCACATAAACGCTTTCCATAGCCCAAGAAACAAGTAGTTGACAGTTCCAGCAGTAGCACCCAGCAATGGTCAACAGGTGCAAAAACCAACAAGTGACATTTTTTCAGTAGAAACAGTCCATCAGTGGCACCCAGTAATGCTGAATAGGTGCAGACACCAACAAGTAACACCATTTCAGTAAAAGCACTTCCATTAGTGGCACCAGCAATGTTGAACAGGTGCAGACATCAACAGGTGACATCTTTTGAGTAGAAACAGTCCATCAGTGGCACCCATCAATGTTGAGCAGGTGCAGACAGCAACAAGTGACATTATGCCAGTAGAAGCAGTTCCATCAGTGGCACCCAGCAATGTTGAGCAGGTGCAGACACCAACAAGTGACATCATTTCAGTTGAAGCAGTCCATCAGTGGCACCCAGTAATGTTGAGCAGGTGCTGACCGCAGTCCATAATATTCACTTTCACTAATCACACTGTTCATCAGCAGAAATTAAATATGTCCTAGTGGCACCAATCATGTAGAAAAAGTGCAAATCACAGTCCATAATATTCCCTATCACTAATCAGTCAGTTCATCAGAGTTCATTAGCAGAAATTAAACATTTTCAAGTGGCACCAATCATGTAGAAAAAGTGCAAGTAACAGTCCATAATATTCACTATCACTAATGAGACAGTTCAGTCATGAACAATAGTTTGAGTTCACACACAATTAACAAAATTATTATCAATGCTCTTACACTAAACATACATAATAAACACACAAATGATATCAGGTAATTGTCATATTAACTATTACAATACACAAATAACAGTAAACCTATAATGTTTATGGATGTCAGTGCAAGCCACAACAAACAAGTAAAATAATATTTAGGAGATAGGTTGGTACCAATTTGGGATAGGGAAAGGAAAACACACAAAACACACTCACTCATCTTTCATCCACATTAGTGCTACTGTGTAATTGAATAGTGTTAACTGTGTAAATGCAATTCTGTCAAAATTTTATGTTCATCATGTGTATCAAGTAGTATTGGCAGCAATGTATAACAGTCAATAATAGTTAGTCAACGTCATAGTCATCATGTCTAGACCAATGTTTGCCAAGCCAGATCAAAATGTACGGTTGCTGAACAACTGTCAGTGAGCCAAGATATGCAAATGCTTCCTCTCTCCAAAAAAAAGTTTATACTGCTTAGTGATTTAACAAAGTGTGTGTGTAGACAATCTTCCTTCTACTTGAGTGTTCTAGTCTGCCATTTTCATCCTCCTTGTTCCATATAGACCAACCAAAAAAAATATGCTCCTCACTTACTTTACCTCTTATCCACCAAAACTCCAATAATCATCAGCATCACATAATCTCAATACTTCAATAATACCTCTTCAATACGTCGATACATATAAACCTTATCATCAATATCATTTACCTTACCTCTTGTCCACGAAAACTCCAATAATCATCAACTTCACATAATCTCAATACCTCTATAATACCTCTTCAATACGTCGATACATATAAACCTCAGCACCAATATCATTTCACTTCCATAACAACTCTTTCCTCTAGTCAGTCTCCTCGAACAAGTACAGATAAAATTCTAGTGCAAACTTCAATTCAGCATCCCATACAATCCGAAGACACAGTGTCCACACACAACCTCTATGTAATCCATCTGACCCAAATTTTCTACTCATTATAAATTATAAGATACATTTTGGTTCCTTGTCCATCCTTAAATAAAAGAAATGCATACATGACCTCTAACAGCCTTTAGTTCGAAGAACTTTCAGTAATTAAGTACGATTACGGAGTGTTAATGATCATAATATTTCACAGTGTGTACACCACTTCAATAATTATGGCAAACAGAAGCAAACATGTGGAGTATTTCTTGTGTCAAGTGTCACTTCCTATTTCAACTGCTCACGAAGAGTGCAGTGTAATAACTGTTAATGGTCTAACCTAGTGTTGGTATGTCATGTCGTTAGCTTCCTTCCTATTAGCATAAATTTATACAGCTTCCATAAAACCTCCAGCTCATGTGACTTCTATGCAGTTTCTTGTACCAATGTCGTTCGTAGAATTATAGCAGTTCATTTTCTTATCTTAAAAATATAAGGCACTGAGCGTAAGCAAAACATGCAATAGCGCGACAATATACCAGTAGAGAACAGAATGTCAACAAGTGGATGCAGCACAATCCCTATAACGAGGCTCTGCCAAGCAAACAATCTATAATTAACACCATAGTGTGGCCTAAACTCCATGTTCGCACACAGTATATCAGCATTTCTATACACCAAATTAAAGAGTACTTATAACGACAAAAGGAAATGTGTTAATATGCAATCCATACGCAAAGCAGCAAATATGTATCTTACATAATAAACAGGTCATTATCATCATATCAGCATAAGCAAATAAATGTTCATACGTAATCTTAATAAGTAAACACGAAGGCGCAAGCAGATAAATCACAAAGTATAACTTACATACATAACCACAGTCAGCACAATTAATCAGTTGACAATTACAATTTAAATAAATAAGCACAGCAGGCACATAATTAAAAAATATGACATCAGTGAAAAGGCATAGCAGCCAAGCGATGCATAATATGCATAAGTAACAACACTGTTCATTAATCAATAATTGTCAAAATCAGTAAATGTACACAAGCACGTCGCTTCACAAGTAAATTCATGGAACATGAAATTTAGCACAAAGTCTGAATCACGTAATCGCGAGCAGCAAATTACGTCTAAAGTACGTACCTAGGTGAAATTATGTTACCTGAAAAATAAACTCAATTACCAGTTACCTTTTTTTTAGTTTATTACTTTTTTAAATTACATTCTTCCTGAAATTTTCTCCATAGCAAGTCGTCTTAACGTCGGACACGCACAGAATTTACCTGAGGGTCTTAAATATTTTATACAACCGTATCCTGAAAAATACTGAACGTTAATAACATAATTTATAAAGTCACCATAGCTTTATACTGAATTTAATCCGAGAAATTAGACTGTGTATTTGTTTACGTCTGTCAGTGCATTCGCACTGAGCGCTCGATCAGCTGTAGGCGCATGACGTAGAAGGTGATTGTTTGCGGTCAACGACAGCCTTGTGCGGCGCGCAGACTTCACTGTTGCTTTGAGTACGCGCCGCCGCCAGAACACGGCGCGGTACCCTTGCATTCTCCGTGTGTTTACGTACAACTGTTGATGTCTCAAAAGTATGTCATTCCACAAAAATTTTAACGTTAGATATGTGATGTATTCCCTTAGAGCGCCGAGATTTAAGAGTTTCTACTTCAACAGTGTTATCATGAATAATTTTGCGAATTCTATATGGACCGTTATAAAGCAGAAAAAAATTGCGACATAAGCCTTTCCCTTTATGAGACAAACGATGAGACTTAATTAACACCTTCTGACCAACTGACAAGATTTTTAAACGACCAGGACGTTTAGCTGATTTCTCTCTTCTTGCAGCCGCAGACGCAATATTTCGTAGAGCCAGGTTGACAACTTCAGAATGCCGCAGTTTCCGTGAAGGCGGAAAAGGATCGATTTCAGAAATGCGATTTGTTGGTACTTTATTTTTTAATATCAATAGAAGTCATTTGGAAGTTCATTCAGAATGTTTTGAAAAATATGAAGATACTGATCCCAAGTTCTGTGATTCTGATGACAATAAAGACGGCACAATTTATTGATTTCCTTCATCCATCTCTCTGAAGCGTTAGATTGAGGGTGAAAAAGTGAAATGAAAATTGGTTTAATCTTACGACGCCGTAGAGTACGAAGCCAAATTTTAGAGCGAAACTGTGATCCATTATCTGATATAACCTTATCAACATTACCAACTTCTTTAAGAAAATGTTTGATGAAAGCATTAGATACTGAACGAGCTGTTGCTTTGCGTAAAGGTGTAAAACACACATATTTTGATGTCAATTCCACTGCTACGAAAATGTACGCAAAACCATTAGTAGAACGAACCACTGGACCGAAGAAATCGACTGCAGCCATGTCCTTTAATTTCGCTGGAATGATAGGAAACAACGGTGCTCTGTGAGAAACAGTTGGCGGCTTAGCCTGTTGACATAATTTGCATTTGGCACGAACAGATCGAATACGTTTTTCCATATTACTGAAGTAGCAATTTTCTCGTAATTTATGAAAGCATTTTCTGGGACCAAAGTGCGCATAACTAAAATGTGTGTACCAAATCAATTTATTGACCCACTCATCAGGAATACAAACTAACCAAACAGAGTTGTCGACCGATTTTCGTTTGAAAAGAATGTCATTGCGAACTAAATAATGCTGTCTAATCGCTACGCTTTCCTTTCTCCTCCACTTCTCCTTAATGTCCTTCCAGATTGGATCCTTGTTTTGCTCCTTAGCGATGTCCTGGAGCGAAGACGAAATAAAATTCTCAAACGCAACATCTTGAATGTACATCAAACAATAATGGTTTTCCTTGCAGTCCTCTTCAGCACTTTGTTTCAAACCCATAGGTGCACGTGATAAAGCATCAGCAACAATATTTGAAGATCCCTGTATGTAAACAATACTAAAATCAAATTCCTGTAGGTACAACGCCCATCGTGACAATCTGCCATGAGTTAATTTTGTCGACATAAGAAATTCCAAAGCTCGATGATCAGTGTAAACCTTAGTATGTCTACCGAACAAAAATGTGCGAAATTTTGTGAAAGCCGAAACAACAGCCAAAGCTTCAAGTTCCGTAATCGAATAATTCTTTTCGGATTTAGAGTGAACACGACTTCCAAATGCAATAGTCTTCTGTACTACAACGCCGTTTTCTTCTATCTCTTGAAATAAATGTGCACCTAGGCCTTTGTATGATGAGTCCATCGCCAAACAAAAGTCTTTAGATAAATCCGGATGCGAAAGAAGTGGAGCAGCAACTAAAGCATCACGAAGTTGTTCAAATTCTGACTGAGCTTCCTCATCCCAACACCAATTAGAATTCTTTCCAGATAGTTCACATAAACGAGGTGTGGCCAAATTGTCCAATCTAACAAAGCGTCTAAGAAAATTACAGACACCAAGGAAACTACGAACATCACGTTTTGTAGTAGGAACAGCATAATTACGAATTGCGTCTAGCTTTTCTGGATCAGGAAGAATACCTTCTGTAGAAATATTGTGACTGAGAAATTTCACCTGTGAACGACCAAATTCAGATTTTTCCAAGTTCTTGCAAAAATACGTAATAATGAATCCAAAATTTTGTTGTGCTCACTCCAAGAACGTTTAGCAATAAGAATGTCGTCAACATAAGAAGTAATATTGTCGCGAAGATAAACAGGTAAAATTTCATTTAAACTGCGAATAAATGCTGCAGAAGATACAGTAAGTCCAAACGGTAATTTCCGAAACTGGTAACAGTTACCAAAGGCTAAAAACGCAGTATATTTTCTACAATCAGGGTGGAGTTCTATTTGCCAAAAACTTGCGCGCATATCAATTGTGGATAAAACTTTAATTCCATGGAAATGTTGAAGAAGTTCATCTAAATTTTGTGGACGGTCAGTTTCAGGAATAATAATATTATTTATCTGTCTGGAATCCAGAACCAAACGAATTGATCCATCCTTTTTAAGAACGACATGTAATGGGCTGGTATAGGGACTGACTGCTGGCTCAATAATGCCCTGATCTAACATGTATTGAAGTTCATTCTTAACCTTGTCTCTGTAAGCCAAAGGAATAGCGTACGTTTTTCCTCGAAATGGTGTGTGTTCTTTTACCTTAAATAAATATTGTAAGCCTTGTATAGTTCCTGTGTGATGACTAAACACTGTAGCATGTGAAGTCAAAATGTGGTGCAGCTCTTCTCTTGCAACGTCATCTGGCACTTCAGCTTTCTTAACCTTTTCATTAATTAATTCTTCGCTACTAATTATATCCTCCATCGCGTCTCTGTATCTATTGTCATTGTCATGAATAAACACACTGTCGTCATAATGCTCAACGAGAACATCAGAAGTAAGAAACCTTAAACATTTTGTATCTGATTCAGATCTTGCTAAACACTCGAAAAATTTCAAACATTTCGGCATTCCGGCAACAGTCAAATTCACACTTCCTTCCTTAAAGTTCAAAATTGCCTTATGTGTGTTAAGAAACTCCATACCTAATATAATCTGTGTACTGAGTAATGGAACAATAAAAAAATTAGCAGACAATTCGTATCCTTGACAAATGAAATTTAGGTTGGTCTGTTGTTTAACTTCCACGCTTTTTCTAGAAATCGCTCCGCGAATTGTAGTTTTAGAAATAGGTAACACAGGACAGGCAATAGTTCTTTCACATATACGAAAAACTGATTCACTAATGACGTTCAATGGGCTCCCAGAATCTAAAACTGCAGTGAACTTATTCTTACCCACACATACTTCAATAACAGGATGTAAAAATGCGTCTACATTATTTTCCTTTTCGCCTAGCAAAATGTCTCTCATATCTTCCAGGCGTACGTAGTGTAAAGTTGTAGTGTCATTACTTTCTGAACCGTCTATATTGCTGCCAGAAGCCGAAGCTGCAAGTCATGGTCGATTGTTTGCGTCACGTCTTTGATTATTCCCGTCATTTCGCGGATCAATTTCTACTATTTCCACTTGTCTCTCTGAATTTCTGTCACGCGGAGGATGCCAATTAGGCCCTTCCTGTCTGTTAGATGCAAATTCTTGGTTGTGTCTGTTATTAAAATTTCTGTTTTCCTGTCTGCGTAACTACTTCTTGTATAATTTCGACTGTCACTTCTGAAATTACTGTTAGACCTACTACCCTGGTTATTTCTGTAGTAAGAATTTCTATTACTGTATGGATAATTTCTGTCTTGATGATACCGATTACTGTTTCCGTATGATTGATCATTCCGGTACGAATTACCGTTATTATAATTGTCTGTGTAATTTCTGTTAGAACGTCTGTTATTGTCATAAGGCTGGTATCTATTGTCCGGTCTGTTACGTCTGTCATTCTCAAAATTACCCATATAACGCCCGTTCCGATCACTATCCCTTTTCTCTGAAAATCTATCGTAATTACTGTTACTGAAAAAGTTACAAGAAGTCCCGTCGTCGTTGTCATACTCAAGTTCTTGTAACAAAGTCTTAAAAGTCTCAATGTCGTCTTTACATCTACCAGCTAAAGCAATTTGTCTTATGGATTGTGGCAGCTTAGTTAAACAAATGCGAATTAATTCAGTCGGGCTATAAGGGTTGGACAGGAACTGATTCTTTCGAATCATGTCTTCAAAGTATTCTGCCGGCGTGCGGAACTCAGACTGTTTAAAATTACGCTGCATAATCAGACTATGTTTGACTCTGTCTTGTGTGTTTTCGGACCAATATGCCGATAGAAATACATGATAAAAATCATTCAGATTATTACAATCTCTAATGAGTGCGCGCATCCGCGTCGCCGGTTCGTTTTCTAAATATCCACACATAAATTCCAGTTTGTGACTTAGTGGCCAATTTGGTGGGAGTGCATACATAAATTGATCTAACCATGCACATGGATGTATGTCATTCTTAGAATTGCGGAAGATCTTAAATTTACGAACAGTCAAAAAGTGTTTATAGTCAAAGTTTTCGCCTCGTGGCGACAAAGACCTACCGCGTCTGTCCCAGTCCCAATGTTGATTATTGTCAAGTTCGCGCGCCTGGCGCTCTCTTGTTGCATCCCGTAAATGAAACAAATTATTTTCTTCAAACCCCCCTGGTATCTGTGATTCTAAATTTCTTTTGCTGTCGTTTCCTACGATTTCGCCTTCAATTTGTTTGACTTGCTTCCGTAATGCCTCAACTTCCCTTTTCACGCGTTCATTAAATTTTCCCTGATTTTCAACATGCTTATTTATGTTCTGGTACTCTTCAGTTTCTGCAAATGGTAATGGAGCTGTATCATCCGAATCTCTGTCCCCATGTAAACTAAGATTTGTCAATTAGTCTGAAATCTCCTCAACTCTTTCCGATGTCACCTATTTTTTCTTTCTGTTTATTTACGTCTTCCGTAAGTGTCGCGACTCGGGTTTCAGTATTGACACACTTGGTAGTTAACTGTTCATATTGTTGTGTTAGGTTATTTAATCTGTCATTTGGTACGGATTCCTCGATTCTCTCAAATATTTCTTCCTTATCATGCGCACGTTGTAAATTTAACTCTGAAAATTTTTGTACTATCACGCGATCTCTTTCTTCCTGTTCTCTATCCTGTTCCTTTTGCCTAATCTCTACTGCAATTAATCTATTATTGTGAGCATTCAAAATCGGTTGTACTTCTTCTCTGATTTCTTTCTTTAATTCATCTTACATATTTTTGAAACATGTCCCTATTCGTGAATCTAACCGTGTTTCCAAAATTCCCATCTCTGTTTTTAATTCAGATCCAAACCGTGTTTCCATTGTTTCCATATCAGTTTTTAATTCAGATCCCAAAGTTCCCATCTCGGTTTTAATTGTTCCTATTTGTGAGTCTAACCGTGTTTCCATTGTTCGCATTTGTGTTTTTAATTCAGATCCTTGTGAGTCTAACCGTGTTTCCATTCGTGCTCCCAAATTTAATATAGCACTCATCAACTGCTCCATAATAGCCAGTTCGAAATTCTTTTCGCCCCTAACATTTCCCGCGAAACCAACTTCTTTTGTCATAGCTGTAAAGCTATCTGTGTTCGATAATATTTCAGAATCTTCTATCGTTAATCTCGTATTCTGTAAATTTTCTGATCGAGAAAAATTTTGAAATGGTTCCGGACTATTTTCCCGACTTATTACATTGTTTTCAACTCCATTATTCATCATACTGTTGTCCTGTGTTGGCGAGTTCGCCATGTCAACAATTTCGTCATTCTCACTGTCCATCATTTTTGCCTTTTTCATCGACCGCGTAATCATTTACAAAACATACAAAACTCGTCACTATATGAAAATTACACACAATGACACTTTATCTCCAACAATACCATTCACACAAAATGTTTCCCTCAAACACGATTAACGAACAATTGAAATAATTGCACTAAATTGTCAAACGCGTATACAAGACAACAAATCAAATTCTGAGAAAAAATACCTTAGAAGAATGACAATTACCAAATCTACACATGCAAAATAGACTACAATTACTAAACTACAAATTACTACAACAATACTACTGTCTACTATTTTTACAATCAGAAGATTTCCAAGGGACGATCCGAAGCAGCGGTCGCCACGTGCATGGGGGCTTAATTAAAATAAAATGCAAATAATTTTAATTTTTTGTTTTAGTAGCTGTTTGTCCGATTACGTAGTCTCGTAAACGGTTGGCCCTGACTAGTTTTGTACGCAATCTGACTGCATAGAACAACAACAAAGAATGAAATGAAAATTCCGTTAACACAATTAATTAATTAAGTCCCCAGCAACTATAAAACCTACGAAACCCAAGCACAAGTATAACTGTTCTGTGTGTGGAAGTGTGATTCAACGTACGCATCTGGCACGGTTTTTCTTCAACAAGACAAGAAATTTTAAATACCATTTATACTGAATTAATTAAAGAAAATAAAAATACCATAATTACTCAAGAGAACCAGAATTACACTCTAATCCAAGAACACAAGCCAGATGCTTTGTTGACTGAACCTGTAATGACGCATTATTTAAGACACTGAAATAATGAAAAAAAAACACGGAATATTTTACCTTCATATATATTGACGAAAAGCACTCTGATCATTACAGTATTTCCATTCGAACCATCTGCTGTCTAGCCCATCAAACAACTGCATAAAACATGGAACAACATCTCGACAAACACTGCCCACTAGCACATCTCAACACACTCTGACTACTACGAGTCCTCGACAGGCACTGCCCACTACGACATCTCAATAATCACTGCCAGTGGAGGCGGCGGAACAATACTCTCTAGCGCGATCTCTGGCGCTGTGGCTCAGTGTAGCCACCTTTCAACGTCGATAACGACTTTCTAGCGACAAAGGTTGAGTCATTGAGTACACAGATCAGTAGTCTCGAAGCTGTACTGCGCCGTGTTCCTTCACAAATGGCAGCGGTAGCCGGTCGTATGCGCAGCCGATTTCTTGTCAGCATCGCAGTGCCTGTTTGTCAGCGACAAGAATTCAGGCTAAAAATATTTGGTGGATACTGGTTCTGTTTTAAGGAATCTAGCGAAAAGGATTGGATTTGGGACTGTGTTGCCTCTTCGATGGGACTTAATGGTAGCCGACGTGTTGGAAGTAATAATAGGTGCTGATTTACATGCGTATTACCACCTACTGCCAGAGGTGGCGAATGCTCAGCTCGTTGCCAGTGTTACCGGCCTGACTGGACAGCAGTGCACAGCACCAAGTGAGTGTAATTAGGCTCTTCTCTATCTCGACAGTGCTACACAATGCGGTGCAGCATACAAAAATTATTGATGGCCTACCAGTATCACACAGACCTAGGTGTTCAGCACCCGATCACTTGACTATTGCTAAAGCAGAATTCCAACACCATGCTCGAAGAAGGCATTACCCGACCGGCAAGTGGCCCATGACCGTTTCCCTTACACCTAAGAATTGTCGAGCGTAGCGTCCATGTAGAGATTTTAGCGCGCTAAACGCCGGAACTGCGCTAGACATGAACTTGGCTATAATTACGCCTTGCATGGTGGAAATATATTCAGTGTACTTATAGTCTGGGAGACGAGTCTTTGGTATTGACAGCTCGGTAGCGTCTTTCCGTTGCCTAGCGATCGCAGGCAGGCAGCCAATGACGGCCTGACTTTGAGCGGGTAGCAAGGGCCACGTTGCCGCTCTGAAACCCGGTCGCGCGCGCTTATGAAACTTACCAGTGTCTCGTGTGCAGGCGGTGCGGTCGTTCGTCGTTTGTCTGAAGTTGAATTCGCAGTTTATTTCGTTTTTGTTGTTTTTAGTGTTTCTTTGTTTATGTTTCGTTGTAAACAATGTCTAGTGCGGCGGGTAGTACCAGCCCAACACAAGAAGTGAAACGGAGGAAGAAAAGTGTGCTACACACCCAGGCCCGTGAATTCGTGTGCTCTGTGAGGGATTACTTTGAGAAAGAAAAGGACAAAGGTGGGCCCTTAATTCCTGTTGTTCAGGTTGTGAAGAGAACTGCAGCAGCATTGAAAATAAGTAAGAACACTGTTGTAAAGATAGGGAAAGAACAGTATAGTGTAGATTGTGACGAGAGTGGCACAACAAAGCTGCACACACCAGGAAAGAAGCGACCGAGAAATAAACAGGTGACAGCTTTGGACGATTTTCAGAAAGACGCTATTCGTCGTCATATATACAGCTATTATAAGAGAAGGGAACATCCCACTCTATCTAAATTACAGGTGTCGCTTCAGAAAGACAATATTTTTAAAGGGAGCAAATTTTCATTGCGTACAGTGTTGAAAGACATAGGCTTCAGCTATTCACTGTTTAACGGACGCAAAATATTAATGGAAAGGACATATGTAGTTGCATGGCGGTGCAGATTTCTGCGCAGGATCATGGGTGTGGAATTCGAAAGTATAATGTGGTTAGATGAAACTTGGGTCAATGCCAGCCATTCTTTACGTAGAGGCTGGAATGATGAAACACCCGAGGGGACAATGGCAGTGCCTGTTGGCAAAGGAGGGCGTATTATAGTCTTACATGCAGGAACATCGAAAGGTTTTGTGCCAAACTGCTTGAAAATGTTTCGGTCAAAAAAGACGGGAGATTACCATGAAGAAATGAACAGTAGTATTTCAAGAATGCTTCGAGACATCGCTTATGACGAATCTGACAAGTCCATCAGTGATTGTTATGGACAATGCGCCTTATCATTCCGTTGTTCACGATAAGGCACCAACCTTGGCAACAAAAAAAGACGATATCATTCAGTGGTTGAAACGGCGAAAAGTAGATTTCAGAGAAGATTTAAGGAAGGCGGAACTGCTCGAAATTGTGGCACAAAAGAAACCCCAATTTCCAACATACGTAATTGACGAGATTGCTAAAAGGCACGGGCATGAAATCGTTCGGCTTCCTCCATACCACTGTCACTTCAATGCAATTGAAGGAGTGTGGGCGCAGATAAAAAATTACATTGCTGCAAACAATAAAAAATTCAAGTGACAAGCGAGACGTGGGCTAAAATTGCAAACAGCACTGCAAGTGCCATCAGAGAGGCGGCCAAAACCGAAGGGGTTGTGTAAGAATGCATCGAAAATTTAATTATACATCTGGGAGAGAGCAGTGATAGTTCGAGTAGTGCTGAGGAAGACAATGTCAAATCAGATTCTGACAGTGATGTGAGTGGTGTTTTTCCATTACAGTAACTACAACGTATTCAGGAATTTAAGGAGGGAGTTTGCTATCGATCTACAACCAGATCATCATATTGTGAGTACTTTCTTCAGATTATAACTCTTAATACACTGACCAATTATTCTGTAGCTTGTAGTAGAACAAATTAATAATGCTAATACTTAACAATGGAAACCAAAACTGCTAATGTTCAACAACTTGCGAAAATAGTTTTCATTTCAGTTGTGAAGTTTAACAAATAACTTTATTATGTTTCAGCATCTTAGATACTTGTACTAAATAGCTCTTATCAGTTTTCGAGTTAATATATTTCGAGCATCAACTTTAAATAAATTCACGCGTACCAATACGACTTGTATTTTGTCTCGCTTTTATTTCTGCTGCTAGAGAATGCGTGTAGCAGACAGGGCGCCGCGTGCTGTGAGCCACGTTCGGCAACAGCGCCGTCTGCCCGCCGGAACTGTCAGTACCGATCACTCGTCTCACGGACTATAATTGTGCCAAAGCCTATACCCAAATCGCGTAGCAGAGGAAGACAAACCCAAAACACCGATTATCGTTCCATTTGGGTTATCTGAGAGTAATTACACGCCTTTTGGCTTACAAAATGGCAATGATTTACTGATTCAATCCTGCAAGGCCTGTGATTTTGTTTTGCTTACCTCTATGGTATTCTTATATTTTCGGCCATTGAGGAGCCACACCAACAGTGTCTTACTGAAGTGTTAAAACGTTTAGAGGAGTATGGTGTGGTCTTCAACACAGCTAAATGTGTGCTGAGGCAATTCGAGATTAATTTCCTTGGCCATCAGATATCTTCTATAGGCTCCCAAACATTATCAGAAAAGGTTGAAACCACTCTGAAGATGTTGTTGTTGTTGTGGTCTTCAGTCCTGAGACTGGTTTGATGCAGCTCTCCATGCTACTCTATCCTGTGCAAGCTTCTTCATCTCCCAGTACCTACTGCAACCTACAACCTTCTGAATCTGCTTAGTGTATTGATCTCTTGGTCTCCCTCTACGATTTTTACCCTCCACACTGCCCTCCAATGCTAAATTTGTTATCCCTTGATGCCTCAAAACATGTCCTACCAACCGATCCCTTCTTCTAGTCAAGTTGTGCCACAAACTTCTCTTCTCCCCAATCCTATTCAATACCTCCTCATTAGTTATGTGATCTACCCACCTTATCTTCAGCATTCTTCTGTAGCACCACATTTCGAAAGCTTCTATTCTCTTCTTGTCCAAACTGGTTATCGTCCATGTTTCACTTCCATACATGGCTACACTCCATACAAATACTTTCAGAAACGACTTGCTGACACTTAAATCTATATTCGATGTTAACAAATTTCTCTTCTTCAGAAACGATTTCCTTGCCATTGCCAGTCTACATGTTATATCCTCTCTACTTCGACCATCATCAGTTATTTTACTCCCTAAATAGCAAAACTCCTTTACTACTTTAAGTGTCTCATTTCCTAATCTAATCCCCTCAGCATCACCCAATTTAATTACACTACATTCCATTATCCTCGTTTTGCTTTTGTTGATGTTCATCTTATATCCTCCTTTCAAGACACTGTCCATTCCGTTCAACTGCTCTTCCAAGTCCTTTGCTGTCTCTGACAGAATTACAATGTCATCGGCGAACCTCAAAGTTTTTGCTTCTTCTCCATGAATTTTAATACCTACTCCGAATTTTTCTTTTGTTTCCTTTACTGCTTGCTCAATATACAGATTGAATAACATCGGGGAGAGGCTACAACCCTGTCTCACTCCTTTCCCAACCACTGCTTCCCTTTCATGCCCCTCGACTCTTATAACTACCATCTGGTTTCTGTACAAATTGTAAATAGCCTGAAGATACTAGTGCCAAACAGTGTAACAGAATTACGCTGGTTCCTAGGAATGTTATTTTTCTATTGCCACAATCAACCGTATTCAGCAGGGCTACAGGAACCTTTAACTGCAGGGCTTGCTGGCCCAAAGGTTACAGCGAATGCTTCAGTTCAGTAGACTAATGCAGTGTGTTGAGCTATCAACGCCATAAAAGAGAATATTACGAATGATTTATTTCTCTTACGCCCCAAGTTAAGATGCACCCTTAGAATTAGCGGTGGACACAGGTCAGACAGCTACGGTGCGATGTTATCACAATCGTGAGATGGCTCATGGCAGCAGCTTGCTTACTGTTCTCACAAAGTGCCACTATCACATCAGAAGTGCAGAGCCTATGATTGCAAACGTCTTGCCATGTACGAATCAGTCATGTACTTTCGGCCACAGATAGAACCAAGGGAATTCACCATCTACACGGATCGTAAAGCACCAAATTATGCCTTCAGGAGGAACAGCAACAACAGCTCACCCTGTCGGTATAACTACCTAGAATTTTTAGCTTAATTTAGCAGTGACATGAAGCATATTGCTGGAACTGATTCTGACTGCTGATAACCTCTCATGCGTCAACAGTGTGTCAATTCATATCGATTTCACAGAACTCATGCAGGCACAAGAAGATGCCCAGGAGTTCCAGAGTTTCCTAAACAATGCTACGCCCGTGTTACAGTTGGAGCTCGTCAGTTTCCCTGGTGAAGATTTCAAACTCTATTGAGATGTCTCTCAGAGAAGAACTTATCCTTTCCTGCTACCTGAATTTCCTTCACAAGCCTTGGACAGCCTACACAACTTGTATCATCCTGGGGTCTGTACTGCATTTCGCCTGGAGTTGAAGTATTTTGTTGTGGTGTCACCGCCAGACACCACACTTGCTAGGTGGTAGCCTTTAAATCGGCCGCGGTCCGTTAGTATACGTCGGACCCGCGTGTCGCCACTGTTAGTGATAGCAGACCGAGCGCCACCACACGGCAGGTCTAGAGAGACGTCCTGGCACTCGCCCCAGTTGTACAGCAGACTTTGCTAGCGAAGCTACACTGACCAATACGCTCTCATTTGCCGAGACGATAGTTAGCATAGCCTTCAGCTAAGTCATTGGCTACAACCTAGCAAGGCGCCATTACCAGTGTCTAGTGAAATGGAGATTATATCTGTACAAGAGCGATGTACACCGATTATGGATTAAAGTTAAGTATTACATCATCTACGTACTTTATTTGCAATTCTCAAGATATTGTCCTGTTCCAGACCTCACGCCAGTCTGCGTGTAATTAAAAGCGTGCATTTCGGCCTCCTCTAGAAACACAGTGTTGGCTCTTCTGCCAACACTACATTTGTCTGGTCTTGGATAGAGAAAGACTGCCATGACTGCACACGTACATGTTTGCGATGGCAAGGTAGCGAAGTGCACGTGGCAGTCGGTGAATGCTCCAGCACAGCTTTACGTTTTGCGCTCCTCCACATTGACATTGTCAGGCCATTACCTTTGCTGAATAACCAAAGAAACTTGCTGGATGAAACCAGCACCAGTAGAAAATATTTGCGCAGAAACATTAGCCTCAACTTTCGTATCGAAGAGGTAATCTAGGTTTGGTTGCCCACTGCTCGTTACTACCGGCTGTGAGCAACAATTTGAGTGACTTGTTTGCCCACTTCGCAAAGTTCTGCAGATATGTGAGTCATAAGACCAAAAGCTACCATACGGCGAGTAATAGCATTATCGAGCGATGGTACCTTTTCCTTAAAGCTGCGCTCTTGTGTCACTGTGCTAACTGGACGACCACTCTAACGAGAGTTCCTCTTGGAATGCAGAACACGCACAAGCGAAACATGAACTCGTCGTTTGCGGAAATTGATTATGGTGAAGTACTACGTCTCCCAGGAGCATTTATTGATGCAAATTCTCTGCAATCAACCATTCACTTCATGCATCGTCTCAGGGATCACATCGCTCACATTCGGCTCACAAAGCTTCCACACGTGGTACGCCAGCCTGTTATATGCATCACGATTTGGACAGTTGCTTTCACGTAATGCTACATATAGACGGTGCGAAATATTCATTGCATCGTCCTTATACTGTGCGTGCTACCTGCACCATGTTTTACTAAGAGGCGCGTGAACGCTGGACATTGCGGTGAACCGAAAGATCAAAACCATTTCTCTCGATCGCGCCGCACATGCACGCGTCTTCCAGACTGCACTACCAGTTGAAGCACCACGAAGACAACCTTATTTTTCAATACTAGTACCAGAAAAACAGCAGTAGTCTGTGAGGATCTCCATTGTCTTGAAGTTTGCTTTTTTCTTATACCAGACGGAACCTCCTTCTCTGGGTCAAGGGAAAAGCAGCTGGAACCTTGATTTTTGAGATGCTAGCCAACAACCAGGTGCTCACTGTACTACACCAGTATTAGCATTTATGAATATATAGTTCTGATTTTATTGACCCTTGTCTCAAGTGTCAAATTGAAAATTGCACATTTACAGCATTTTTCAAGACCTGTTTTTAAATATGGCTACCATCTCTGATCTTCTTTTAACTCACGCCATTGGAAAGAGCTCATTTTTTGCTACAAGGGGCATTAAAAAGTAGAATGGTAATTTTCCATATAAGGTTTTTAAACGCGCTTCAAAGATACCTTAGCTTTCGCGCATACCGCGTGCTTGACAGAATAGCTTTACTGAAGGAAATACAAAAATGAGCAACTAAACAACATTGTTGCGAACATAACAAAGCAGTAAGTTCACAAAAAGAACCAAGCATCATAAATTTGTTGGTGGAGTTCATAAACCATTTTCATGGCTCTAAAATTCTCTTTAATGCTCTTCAGCACCTCTGATGGGTAAGTGTACCTTCAACCCCCGAAACTGGCACTTGGAGATGGCAAAACGCCGATTATCTGCTGCTCTGGGCTCCAGCAGGTACCCTTCCTTAGGGGCCAATGGAATGAATTAGTTGGACCATGTGGATGCATGAAACTAAGGCATCTCGTTCTTCCAATGATGTGCCACAGATGTTTCCAACCCACCATTTGCTGTCACAAATGCAGGATATGTATTGCCCAGATTGGATACTGTCAACTGGAACACTCTAGAAGTATGCTGATTGATCAACATTTGCAATAAATGACGCTGTGTCATTGGAAAATCTGCTAATATGTAACCGTTTTTCATCGACTGGTCTAAAGCAGTGGTTTTCTCTGGTCCCTGCAACCATGCAACCATTTTCAAATCTCCTTTCTTGGAAGGCCTTCCTTTGTGACGAAAAGGAATTTGATTCTGTGAAGTTTTTCGTCACAAAATCTGAATAGATCACTTGATGTTAGAATCTGATCTGGAGACTTGGAGACTTGATCTTGCTGCTAATCGCTTTGTTGTGCCCCCAATACTATCACATGGAGGCTTTCCATGGGTTATGGCGAAGAAGTTCCATTCTGCACTGATACTAAAGTCATTATAGTACTGACATAGATTCATGAAGTTCTTGAAATTTTTGTATTGGGCAGTTGATCCATCGCTGAAATAGCTGATGTGCTTCAGCACTGGAAAGTGGGTTCGCAGGTGATCAATTAGCTTGGAACAGAAAATATGAACTGCTACTGTATCATGTCGCAAGCAATCACAGACGATGCAGAAGCTAAGAGGCTCGATATTTCCAGTCGAAGCCTTGTAATAAATAACAAAGAGCCGTAATGTGGCCTGACTATTTTCCCAATGGAAGCCTTGTACAGCGTCCTGCATAATAAATGAATAATTTCTTAACATCCATCAGAACAACCAGCTTTCCACATTCTTGATTTTCTTTGGTTTCTTTTAGGTAGTTGCTTTCATGCTTTGCTATGTAATGATGGAGTGAAAGATTCACAGTTTTCGTCACAATGTTTTGGATAAATTCTTCAATCGTTGACTGCTTTGTCTTCAGGGTATCTCGGCCAGTGTGTATCCATTCCTTGTATTCAGTTGCTTCATCAATGTCGTTCCCTTCAAATGCAGCTTCTACAAATCTTTCCAAGACTTCTAATCCATCGCTGCGAGCATCAACTTGACGTTTTGATGAGCTGTACAAACACAAAGTGAGTGTGTTCCTGCTGAACCACCTGTGATGAGCCACTTTGGCCAGAGCTCACAAAATTTGGAAAAGCCGACTTCTGGTAAATTTTGTCTGCAATATCCTTGATAGGCTTCTTTCAAGGTACAAAGCAGCAGACGTTACTGCACATGAACGTTTGGGCCAGCTGGTGTCCTTATGGCAACAAAGTACTTTTTTCCAGGGCAGTTTCGGCTGACTTTGTCACTGTCATAGAATTTTGCTACACTTTCCTTAATATCTTCTTGCAAAGCCTTTCCTCTCTTTGGATCTGGCTTCGCTAGTATGCCTTTCTCTTCCTCCAGATTTCTGGCAATTTTCACCATTCGCTCAGACACATTGAATTCTTCCATCGTTTTTTTTAATGCTCCAACTGCTAGGGGCCAAAGTTAAAACCTGAATTTTCTCAGAATTTTGTATGAAGAGCAGTCGTGGCTTTTTTGACCTGGTTGCGGTCCTATGACATCATCTGCTGTAAGCCCGCCAATTTCAGCAATTTTGTTGGCCACAACCATTTGAACTTGCCTTATCTTTCGTTTTGTATATCCACTAGAATCCCGGTTTGAAACTTGCTGATGTTTTAGTGGTGACACACCAACAAAGCTAGAGTTCAAGCTGTCTGAAGCAACTGAAGCATCATCTTCATCAGACTCTGATGATGGCAGTGGCTTGGCCTTTTTTGCATTGATGTCAACTCTACAAGTAGGGCAAAGCTTCTGTCCAGGTTTAACATTAACTGTTACAGGTTATTTCAAAAAGTCGCCAGTTCCAAATCAACAGGACGCAGGACTTTGTTGAACACATGATTCTTATTTTGAAATGGATTGCAGCGTGATTTCTGCAGATATTGAAACCTGGTCAGCTGTTCTGCTTTATGATGTAAACATATTTTGGCATCACAATCAAGCTGCAATCCATCTCGTCGAATCAGCAAATTCCGATCCTCCTCAGAGAGGTCACTAATTGACTTTAGAAGGCGTTTGTCCTTGGTGAACTTAGTTAAATGACACACTTGTTGCTTTGTCCAATGGTGCACTGCTCTAGGTCCATATTTCCCATTGTTTGAAGCCGTAACAAGTTGTAACTTCAGCAATGATTCAACAATGGCTTGAAGGAACCAAGATGCAAGGTAAACATTCACTGGTAATAACTACAAATGGTACAATGATTGACAGTTTGCATAGAACATGAATGATACCCAAATCAAATTACATCTTATATAGTGTGAACATATAAAATGAGAATACTGGAGAAGATTCCAGAACATTACAGAAAATTCCGGAAGTTTCTAGTGCCTTGTTATAAAACTGTTGTACCTGCGTATAAGTTTCTGGAATCCACGCCTTGTTTCATAAAACAGTCATACATGCATACCAAATATTCAGAAATTTCTGGAACACATGCCCTGTTATAAAACAGTCATACCTGCATATCAAATTTCCAGAAGTTTCTGGAACCCATATATGAAACAGCTGTACCTGCACATCAGAGAAACAAAAGTATCACAGTGCAAATAATTTGTACTAACAAATCACATCACAAGTGTCTTGACATTCTCCAGCACAACCGCTGCCAACACGATAACACATGCGGTAAGCGTAACAGCTTATGTTTCTTTTAATCTATTTTAAACGCCTTGTATGGAAAATTACCATTCTACTTTTTTAAGGCCCTTGTAGAACAAAATGTGATGTTTTCAGTGGCGTCAATAAAAAGAAGATCAGAGTTGATAGCAATATAGAAAACTGATCCTGGAAAGTGCTAGAAATTTCCAATTTCCAATTTGACACTTGAGACAAGGGTCAATAAAATCAGAACTATTTACTCATAAATGCTAATACTGGTGTAGTATAGTGAGCACCTGGTTGTTGGATAGCAGCCCAAAAATCAAGGTTCCAGCTGCTTTTCCCTTATAGTAAAGGATGGTTAAAGTAGGGCTTGAGCCTTGCGCGATAAATTTTGCAAGGGAATTTTAGACCAAGTAGCATAATGGATAGTCATTCCTGAGGAATTTGAATGCTTTAACTGGATTCAGCAACAAAAGTTGTACTATGATACAAAAATTCAGAGTGATAGATATCACAGAAGTTGCACAAAGTTATAACAAAGTTAACCAATTCTTCACATTGTGCCCTTTGTGACTTCGTATGGGTCCACTAAGTTAGCCATAGCTCTGAAACCACTATAACAATTGAGCCAAAATTTGGCACATTGACCTAACACATTACATGTACACAAAAACAAGTTTTGAATGGAATCTGAGATGATCGAGTGGGGACCAATTTTTATTCTAGGACACTTGACATGGAATGACCCTTCTTCCAGCTGTTCTTCCAGTAAAGCTACTTTTACTATGAAGGAGAACAGACATATACTCTGGACTAAATCTGGTTTATTGGGAAGACTATAACTCAAACTCAGTTTACAGCTCGGATTACGACTTAGTCGTTTCACAAGAACATCTTGTCTGACAAATTTCTGTCGTCAGACTTTTCTTTTTTCTTCGTTCGACATACATAATTCTACGTTGATAAAAACTATGGGACCTCGCCACAGAGGAGCTCCATGGCGGGAAGCACGGCGCTGCAGATTCTGAGCGACTGCTTGCGAGGGTTGAAACTCATGGAAAGGGTGTCTTTCGACACCGAACGATGCCCCAGGAGCACCCAACGCCAAAGACCCCGAATCGTCTCAATACCTTAACTAACAATAATAACGGTGCCTAAAGTTAGCTGAATAGCAATTATGAATGATTACTCAATTATGCTAACTGCTAAGGGTAAAGCTGTTTCACAAAACCCGTGAAATACACTGACGGAAAAGAAATGGCTGTACCAAGAGATAATTACATAGAGTAATAAAATTTCGGGATTACAGTTGTCTAGGTATTATATTTAAGTGATTAACATTGGTAGATCACCAGTTAACGTATGCGCGATTGCAAATGTGAAATGCTGGTACATTTATAACCAGTGTAACCGCCAGAGCGTCGAATGCAAGCACGCAAACGTGCTTACACTGTGTTGTACAGGTGCTGGATCTCAGTTTGTGGGGTGGGGTTCCATACCTGTTGCATTTGGTAGGTCAAGACATGTTTGGTTATTGCTGTTTGGGGATGATGCTGGAGTTGTCGGCTTATGATGTCCGGTATGTTGTCAATTGGAGACAGATCTGGTGACTGAGCAGGCAAAGGCAGCACGTCGTCAACCTGTAGAGCATGCCGGGTTACAACAGCAGTATGTGGGTGAGCATTAGCCTACTGGAAACCCCCCCCCCCCCCTGGAATGAGAAGGTGGCCATCTTGCACGAGAAATACCAAGAACGGATGAAAATATCACGGGAGCACAACTGCAGTGAGATTTCTACAGCTCACGAAACCTGCTTGACTCTAAGCCAGCAGTAAAGAAGCACCCTACATTCGATAGCAGTCGCTGTAACGCCACTCCAATGAGTCAGCCGATGCCTACTGTGATATGATCCGTCTGCCGCGACCATACAGGTATAAAGGAAAGGGGATGACGTGAAGCAACAAACTTGAAGCCGAATGATAATCCACGCGGGTTCCCGGGTTCGATTCCCGGCGGGGTCAGGGATTTTCTCTGCCTCGTGATGACTGGGTGTTGTGTGATGTCCTTAGGTTAGTTAGGTTTAAGTAGTTCTAAATTCTAGGGGACTGATGACCATAGATGTTAAGTCCCATAGTGCTCAGAGCCATTTGAACCATTTTTTTGAATGATAATCAGGTCTGCATGGAGAGTGTGGTCAGCAGACTCGTTTTCACCTGTGCTACTGTGTAGAGCTGCAGATTTTTTACTTGATAATGCCGACTTGTATTCACGGTCATTCCACTCCTAACGACGATATGGTACAGGATGGAAATAATCAAAAAACGATTCATGGTCAAAAACGATAATGGCACATAGGAGCGCAATTCAATTGACATGCAGACACAATGATGAAGAGGGCAGAGACATAGATCATAACATCAAAGATACACGACAGTGCTCTGTTGGTCGATGGTCGCGATAGAGTCTCCCCCTTCCCCCAGGAATTGCAGAGCACTGGGCAGGTGCAGAGCAGGCGATGCCATCGACGACAAAATCTCACATCCACTTAGATCGACAAACTTGATGTCCCATGCAGGAGCGTGGGAGGTCATTGGCCAGAGTGATGTCGAATGGGGACGATGATGGACAGTCAGCTGTCAGAGGAAATTTTCGCTGAACTAAGATCCAGGTCGGCATTGGATGGAAGCTCGAAAGAGTTCAGGAAGCAGATGTGCATGGTGAAAGTATCGTCTCAATGTGGTTGTGAGAAGACGATACAAAGGCTGCCCACTCCTGATCTCAATAGAGAGGTCCTTGACGTTGACACCAGTGACATTAACAGTGGACACAGAGGGAGTCAGGAGTGTAGTGGCGTTGGGAGGGAGGGTGGTCGACACACAGTACTTCACTACTGTTGCACACGTCAGTCAAAACACTGGGGGGCAAGATGGACACCTCGAGGGGGAATGACTCACTGTCAGAGCACATATTGTACATCATATGACTGAAAGACAAAGCTGAGACCGTGGAAGGAGGGGAGGGATTGTTGGATGTGTTCGGAATGACAGTAGGTGTGGACTGAGTAAGGTCATTGGAGAGTGACCAGCTGGGTTTCAATTGATTCACCGAGACCGTCTGACGTTTGCTATTAAGTATGATGTCGAAGCTGTTCTGTCTGGGAGTGAAGACTTCTTGAGGATCTGAGTAAGGAGGATGAAGTGATGCACAAACCGAGTCATCACAGAGCATCACATAATCACAAGTAGCTTGTTCTTTGTGGACAAAAATATGGGGTAGAGAATGTGGCATAAGGATGTGTTTGATATTTGTCTGTGTGTGATCAATAAGTTCCAGAAGCTCATCATTCTGTGGGGGAGTAACAGGGGCAAGGGTTCACCATACTGGATGTTTGTGTGTGACGTCTGGAGATCCTCCTTGTAAACAGTGTATATCCCTAAATGGTCCATGGTAGCAGTGTTGCTGACCATGAACTGCTGTGACACTTGTGTGACCTGAAGTGTGTCATTGTTCATGAGACCATTGCTCTGTGGGTGATAAGTAGTGTTGTGAAAATGTGAACAGCGCGCAGTTCGAAAAGTTTTGAGAAGAGCAAGGACTCAAATTGGCGGCCCCAGTGAGTTGTAATTGAGGAAAGGCACCTGAAGCGGGCAATCCAGGCGTTAATAAAAGCATGGGTCACCATTTCAGTTTTAGTGTCAGAAAAGTGAATGGCTTCAATCCACCACATAACTTGGCCGATGATAGAATACAGCGAAAACTATCTTGAGGCACTATTGATCCCACAACGTCAATACGGATGTGGTGTAGGTGACTCTTGGGGATGTTGAATTGTTCAAGAGGGGGCTGGCAGGCCATCCCACTAGACTCCTCTGGCATGGAATGTGTGTGTGTGTTTAAGGATGACATTCGTTTTTTATTCCTGGCAAAACGAAGCATTCAGCGATTATTTTCGTGGTAACTTTGATTTCCACATGGGGCTGTCCTTGCAGGAATATGCAGATCGTCTGGTCTAGAGGGGCAGGCACTACTGGGCGGTGCATGCTTTCCAAGATGTCATGCATGATGGGTGTGGGGAACCCTAGAGGAGTTGACGCTTCAGCGTTAAAGAGCATTTTGTGTCCATCAACATTTCAGCTACCTCCGCATTGTTTACCTGTGAGTGTGCCAACTCGTTCGTGTCGAGCGGTTTCGAGATAATGTTTATGTCGGACAAATAGCCCATGACAAAGTAACTGGACCCACGTATATACTGTAAATTTGTGGAATACTGGCAGATGAGGTCCTGAGCCTTTGAGGAGGAATGTCCTTTCCAGGGTTATGGATGGCGTCAGCCAGCAGACAGTTGTTTGTGCAGATGGTGAATTTGCGTCCCTCGAAATCATTGTGAAGGCGTTTAATTGCCTTATAGATGGCAAAAAGTTCTTGGTTGAATGTTGACCATGTACGCTGAAAGGGCGAAAGTTTCTCAGAAAAGAACTGAAGAGGCTCAGTTGCTTCACCAATATGCTGCTGCAGTACTGTGCCAATCGATGTGTCACTTATACCTGCGGTAACTGAGATGTGACCTTCAGCCACTGGGTGAGCCAGTGTGACAGCATGGGTAAGGGCGATCTCGAATGACTCGAAGTTGCGATCATGTCGTTTGTCCATGGCACCATCCTACTGCCTGAGGTGTTCTTACCAATGAGGGTGTTGTCAATAAGGGGGCCGTGGAGAGAGGTGGCATGTGGGAGGCGGTGGCGGTAAAATTTTTGATACCGAGGAATCTATACAGTTTATGGTAGTTCGTAGGTAGAGACTGGTTGTGAATGAGCTCGACAAGGTCAGACATCAGTCGGATGCCGTCAAACAAAATGGTATAACTCAGGAAGGTTACACTGTCACACGTCAGTTGTGACTTTTCATGATTGATTTCGACGCTGTTGCGGTGCAGCGTCGCCTTGACTAGTATGTGCTGTTCATACTCATCAATGGTAGATGAAAAACTTAAAATTTCACTAGGATAAGTGTATGCGAATGCAAGAGAGAGTCAATAAATCGCTGCCACGTTTGGGCCGCATTTCTGAGGCCATAAGGCATGAAGCGGAATTTCTTAATCTTGAAGCTTTGCAGCAGTCCAGAACACTAAGCACCCATACAGTGTTAAGTAATTGAGCAAAATCTTGAATGTGAGAGACTGAGTAGTTATCAGTTCGAGAGGTCAGGACCCAGTAACCACCGCACAGACGAAACAAGTCATCATTCTTCTGGACAAGATGAATCAGGGAAGACCAGTTGCTGTCTGATGGGCGATTGGCTGTGGTGTCGATTAGTCTGCTGGTGATTGACTTGGCATGTCATAACTTTTGGGGGGTAAACGGCAGTGCGCCTTATGACATGTGGATGGACCTTCTGTTGTATTAATTCTGTGGCGCATGCCATTAGAGATCGCTGCTACGAGTATGTAGTTGCAACTCACTTGAGGAGCAGCAAAGTCAGAGCACGAGGAGGGAATAGTGTGAGACACTGGGGAGACAAATGTAACTGACCTTGGAGCCCTGAGACATCGATAGTGGTGAAGATAGAACAGACTTGATAGCAGCCACATCACTCGGTTGTGAAGAAGTTGTGTAAGAAAACTGGCATACTGTGCAAAGAGCCTGTGCCAGCCATGCTGATGCAGCGTCAAACTGTTGACATAGTGAGGCACTATGCGCCCGAAGAGTGTTGATGACGGAGTGTTTGAGTGAAAACTCGGCTAGAAAAATGCTGAGCTGGGTTGATAGCATAGAGCACTCGGGGACGGAGCGTGGGAGGGGTCTTGTGTAGGCAGCATGGAAGGTGCAGTGTCAAACGAGCCTGGAATTAGTACGCCAGATGCTTGGTGTAGCAGTGAATGTAGGGCGAAAATCCGAAATGTCTAAGGAAGTCGATGATGCGCACCAGTTTGTCGACATCAGCAACATGAAATGTCCTTGGGAAACACAGCTCAGGTATGAGATCGACAGTGGTGACGACTTTGATGCAGTGATTGTGCACAATGTCAGCTTGGTCGGGAATATTGGCGCGTCCAGCGAGCGATCTAGACGCCTAATGACATAAGAAAAGGGGAGGATGGTCCGTCCAGTTAGCTACGTGGAGAAAGCTAACAGGATGTTTTTAAGGAGTATGGAACTCGGTCGGAAATATACGAACAAACAAACAGGGCTTGGATAACTGCAATCTTTAATTGCTCGTTGGAGCAAAACTGAATGAATGACACACTAATCCAGTGCGTGTAAATACACGTATGGAGGGAGCTACGAGGCTAATTCAGAGGTGCGAACAGAGCCAGAGCAAAACTACACAAGTCCCGGGCCTGACTTGCACGGAGCTCCCTCCTGGTCCGCTGTCAGAACTGAACTCCCCCCGGTCCCCCCGCTGCCGCCTTTATAGACTGCACCGACCCCTTCCACGTTGGCGTCTGGCCACCGCCCTTGCGGGCCTCGCATGTTGCCATATAAGGTCATCGCCAACGCTTGAGTCGCGCCACGCGCTTCGCCATGTGACCCCACGTGATACCTCGTGATTCTACGTCACATTTCCGGCCAACGCCCATCCTGAGGCGCCATCTTTGTACCCTCAAAAGAACTTGTACTCGCTCTGGCTTCTCTTCTACCGCCTGTTAGGCGTTGCGTATTTTTAACATGTGACACCTCGCCCCCCCCCCCCCCCTCCCTTAAGGAAAAATTTAAGGGCGCTGTCCTCAGCAACTACAAATTTTTTTCAAGTTTGTTACATGTTTTATTCATTCTTTATAATGGGAAGCATACACAATTGTTTTATGGCATGCATAAATGTTTACAGTTTTCCACAGTGATATATATATAAGTCAATCTTCTCCTATAAAAGAACACATTTACATTTCACACTTTACATCACTGTTACATTCTTATACATACATTTCACTTTACAGTAGGGGACATCGCACATCATCTATCATAGTATAAGTATACATTTTCATTTTACAATTTACTTTTCTGGTTGGATGAGCATACACTTTTATTTTACAATCACTTTTACGATCAGCTTCATTATCAATTACACTTATTGTTGCACACTTCCTAACATGATTACAATTTTATTTCATGACAAAGGAAGCACTGAATTTCTTTTTCTTGTTTTTATTTTCAGACTTTCTTCCGGTTTAACACTTTGATAGACACTATGTCAACACTTTCAGCTTTTGTCCGTTTTAACTCTTTGACAGATAACATCACTGCGCACATGTCTAGCAGGCAGTACAGGTCTATCAAAAATCATCTCTTCACTGTCTTCCGATGTCCCCCTTGTAGGACGATATCTTACTACATCTCCAGCTGGGCGCTGATTTACGATAGTGTTTTTAACAAATATTTTTCTGCAACAGTTATCTCCCATAATTTTGAATACAACTTTAAAATAGTCATTTCAACATTTACAGTACTTGCATAGACAACAAATAATTACCATTATCGCCACACCAGAGCCCGTGAAACTCCTGAAATAAAACTGACTGAACGAGAAAGTTCTGAATGCACTTCTCTCCTTATACTCAATTTCACTCTGCAATTCATCAAACTTATGTCCTGGAGAAGTTAGGTCATCTAGCTGCCTAACTACAGGCTGTTTGTTGTTTACTATGCAGCAATCTATTTCCATACTCAAGTTTGGCACAACGCCACTACTAGGGAGATTTATTCGTATTATATGTTCAGGTTGTGTCACCATTTGAGCTGTAAATCCACGACATTTACCTAAAAAATTCAATTTCCCTGTATCTTGGTGCACGATATCTGTGGGTCTTCCTTCGTGATAGATGACGGTAATGCCATCCATTGGGGCAACAAACAGCCGTTCATTATTACTTAGTGGTGTCCATAGACTTTCACTCAATACCATTAATTTTGCACGCAATCCTTCGGAACTTCTCGCACTGGTTACAGCATCTTCGCCTCTAATCTCTCATCATCATACGTAAACAAGAGAATGAAAACCATTTTGCATATTCTGAGGCTCTGATTTACTGTTTTTCGCTGTAACTGCTCGTTATTTTTTCGCATACTGCCGTTTCGCGTCATCAATTAGCAGTAGCTCTTTCTTAGGGGCAATAAAGATAAATAAACGCCTTGTTTCGTCCACTTCTGACGGTAACGGTACTATTCGCTAGAGGTTGTACACATTGTCCTCTACTAGCGGGATATTCAGCACGTAATTTAAGATGTTTCCAGCTACATCAATAATTCTGATCAACTGATACCCGCTGTCGCCCAAAAGTGCGACGGGGAACTGCTTATTCTTGATGTCGTCTTTTATCAGTTCTAGATACTTCACGATCTCTACTGGATTGATCAGATGTGGCTCTAGAATGCCTTCCTGAGCGTTAACAATTGCTGATATTAACAGCCGTCTTCCCGCACTAGCTCATTAAATATGCACGTGAGATGTATTAACTGTTCATTAACAGTGATCAAAATAAGTGCTTTCTGCAACCCTTTGTCAGTACTGTTCTCAAATTCTACTATGTGCCGGTTAAAGCTAGTCAAGGTAGCTTTACCTACAGTCACTTGCTCCTTCGAAAGTCTGAGCAGATGTTTCTGTTCTCCTTCTAAGATGTCTATCTTCGCCTTGAAATACGTAGCGTCATTTTCGTTTAGGGTTCCGATCAAACTTTAAGTGACCTCGCCCATAAAATTTAAGATCCATCGTTTCTTTATGGTACTTGAGGACAATATTATGGAAATGGAAGAGGATGAAGATGAAATGGGAGATACGATACTGCGTGAAGAGCTTGACAGAGCACTGAAAGACCTGAGTCGAAACAAGGCCCCGGGAGTAGACATCATTCCATTAGAATTACTGACGGCCTTGGGAGAGCCAGTCCTGACAAAACTCTACCATCTGGTGAGCAAGATGTATGAGACAGGCGAAATACCCTCAGACTTCAAGAAGAATATAATAATTCCAATCCCAAAGAAAGCAGGTGTTGACAGATGTGAAAATTACCGAACAGTCAGTTCAATAAGCCACAGCTGCAAAATACTAACGCGAATTCTTTACAGACGAATGGAAAAACTAGTAGAAGGCGACCTCGGGGAAGATCAGTTTGGATTCCGTATAAATATTGGAACACGTGAGGCAATACTGACTCTACGACTTATCTTAGAAGAAAGATCAAGGAAAGGCAAACCTACGTTTCTAGCGTTTGTAGACTTAGAGAAAGCTTTTGGCAATGTTGACTGGAATACGCTCTTTCAAATTCTGAAGGTGGCAGGGGTTAAATACAGGGATCGAAAGTCTATTTACAATTTGTACAGAAACCAGATGGCAGTTATAAGAGTCGAGGGTCATGAAAGGGAAGCAGTGGTTGGGAAGGGAGTGAGACAGGGTTGTAGCCTTATCCCCGATGTTATTCAATCTTTATATTGAGCAAGCAGTGAAGGAAACAAAAGAAAAATTTGGAGTAGGTATTAAAATCCATGGAGAAGTAACAAAAACTTTGAGGTTCGCCGATGAAATTGTAATTCTGTCAGAGACAGCAAAGGACTTGGAAGAGCAGTTGAACGGAATGGATAGTGTTTTGAAAGGAGGATATAAGATGAACATCAACAGAAGCAAAACGAGGATAATGGAATGTAGTCGAATTAAGTTGGGTGATGCTGAGGGAATTAGATTAGGAAATGAGACACTTAAAGTAGTAAAGGAGTTTTGCTATTTGGGGAGCAAAATAACTGATGATGGTCGAAGTAGAGAGGATATAAAATGTAGACTGGCAATGGGAAGGAAAGCGTTTCTGAAGAAGAGAAATTTGTTAACATCGAATATAGATTTAAGTGTCAGGAAGTCATTTCTGAAAGTATTTGTGTGTAGCCATGTATGAAGTGAAACATGGACGATAAATGGTTTGGACAGGAAGAGAATAGGAGCTTTCGAAATGTGGTGCTACAGAAGAATGCTGAAGATTAGATGGGTAGATCACGTAACTAATGAGGAGGTATTGAATAGGATTGGGGAGAAGAGAAGTTTCTGGCACAACTTGACTAGAAGAAGGGATCGGTTGGTAGGACATGTTCTGAGGCATCAAGGGATCACCAATTTAGTATTGGAGGGTAGCGTGGAAGGTAAAAACCGTAGATGGAGACCAAGAGATGAATACACTAAGCAGATTCAAAAGGATGTAAGTTGCAGTAGGTACTGAGAGATGAAGAAGCTTGCACAGGATAGAGTAGCATGGAGAGCTGCATCAAACCAGTCTCAGGACTGAAGACCACAACAACAACAACAACGTTTCTTTGTACGGGTTTCATGCCGTGCTAATTGTCCAATTAGTCCCTGCACCTTTTCAGTTTTTCGCATGTGCCAATTTCATGCAAATTCTGCACTTTTATGCTCTGCTGCACTCATGTTCAGTAACGCTAATCTCTCCGTACAATACGTAATTGCCCGCCTCGCGAGAACCTCGGTGTGCACAATTTTTTCTTTCAGTTCCATCAAGCTGAAATAACTCACAACTTTCCAAGTTACTCTGTAAAGTTTCACTTCCCCAATGCTATCGTAATACAGCTCGAATGTTCGACCCGATAGCTGAGTGGTCAGAGCGACGGAATGCAATGCTAAGGGGCCCGGGTTCGACTCCCGGCTGGGTGGGAGATTTTCTCCGCTCGGCGACTGGGGGTTGTGTTGTCCTCATCATCATCATGATCTCATCCCCATCGACGGGCAAGTCGCAGAAATGGCGACAGCTAAAAAGACTTGCACCCGACGAGAGGCCCTAGCTACACGATATTTCACAGTCCAGGTGACGTCTGGAATTTCGTTACGTGCGTATATGGTTCTTGTCTATTGTGCTCAATTACTGTGAGCATGAGAGTACCGCCGGCGATGCAGTACGGGGCCGACATCTGGAATTAGAAAAGCAGCTTCAGTCTATTGGCGTGAACCGTAAGATACTTGTTTCGTTTCAGGCAGGTTACCACATTCGGCCCCTTTGTTCGCACAACAGTGTACGGACCTCGCTATTGCGTATATAACTTACGCGATCTGCCTCTTTGTACGCTCTCATCAAACAACAGAACTTTATCCCCACAACGAAATTCCTTGGCATTCTGCGATCTGTCACAGTAATCCTCATTCTTCATTTTAGATTGCGCATTATGCTCTCTCGCACACCGGTACATTTCTTGCATGCGCTCCTATAGCTCTGCCACATAATCGTCAAAATTGTACCTCATTCCAGCCGGATCTATCTGTAGCAGGGCCGGCTGGTGTGACCGTGCGGTTCTAGGCGCTTCAGTCTGGAACCGCGTGACGCTACGGTCGCAGGTTCGAATCCTGCCTCGGGCATTCTAAGTTCTAGGGGACTGATGACCACAGATGTTAAGTCCCATAGTGCTCAGAGCCATTTGAACCATTTTTATCTGTAGCATCCCTGGAATATTACATATTCTTCCAAAGAACAACTCATGTGGCGAATATCCTGTCGCACTGTGCAGTGTCGTATTATATACAAAAACCGCAAATGGAACCCAACTGTTCCAATTTGTCTGCGCTCTATTCACATAATGCCGCAAAATCTCCGTTAACGTTCGGTACGTCCTTTCTAACGCTCTGTTTGTTTGGAGGTGGTAGCTGGTTGTCTGAATCTTTTCAATACGCAGAAATTTACACACTCATGAAGTTATTTCCCATATGACTTAACAATACTGACGGTATCCCATACCTTAGTATAATCTGCGCGCTACTGTATCGGCATCTTGCCTGTCAATCGGTTCAGCTACGATAAACTTCGTCGTCGCATCTTGAAACGTTAGAATAAAGTTGCTTCCGCTGTTCGTCTGAATTAATGGAACTATCACACCTTCTGGAAACGTGTTCAGGTGGTTTCGTGATTTCTAGAGGCATTTTTATGTTTTTCCGAGTGCACTTGTTCTTCGGACACTTCCTCTATAACTTTCTTCATACCGTTCCACACACGGTATTTCTTTATTCGCTCGTAGGCCCTTTCTATGCCCTGGTGTCCTCCAGTGAGAGAGTCGTGAAACTGTTTTAACATCGCAGCTTTTTCGCTTTCACTTATTTCTTCCGCCATTATCGGCTCAGCTGTCTCTCGATACAGTTTTCTATATCACTGATACAGTTTTCACAATCCCGGATATAATATTTCACAATCAGTCGGCCGGTGTGGCCGAGCGGTTCTAGGTGCTTCAGTCCGGAACCGCGTGTCCGCTACGATCGCAGCTTCGAATCCTGCATCGGGCATGGATGTGTGTTACGTTCTTAGGTTAGTTAGGTTTAAGCAGTTCTAAGCTCTAGGGGACTGATGACCTCAGATGTTAAGTGCCATAGTGCTCAGAGCCATTTGAACCATTTGAACCACAATCCTCAGTCAAACTGTTTTGTGTCCTGTGTCCTTGTCGGCCATGATTTCTGCCTGTTCGCGTGCGTCAACAGCCCCGCAAGAGGTTCAAATGGTTCAAATGGCTCTGAGCACTATGGGACTCAACATCTTAGGTCATAAGTCCCCTAGAACTTAGAACTACTTAAACCTAACTAACCTCAGGACATCACACACACCCAAGCCCGAGGCAGGATTCGAACCTGCGACCGTAGCAGCCTCGCAGTTCCGGACTGCAGCGTCAGAACCGCACGGCCACAGCGGCCGGCTATAAAAAGAGGTTACAAACTGTTGTGCCTGGCTGATGCTAAGACAGGCTACCTACCGATGTTCCAGATCTGTTGTGGAAAAGTGGAAGATAATAACGCCAAAATTCCTCTTGGTGAAAGGGTTGTACTTGAACTGTGATCACCTTTGAAAAGCAGTAGATGTATTGTTGCATTTGACAACTACAGTAGATCCTCGCCAATGCGACCTCGGAGGGTCCGACTCCCGTCTGAAGATCCCATTTCCGGTGTTTGTGTATACGAGCTGCTGCTACAGGGCCTGTTGGTGAGTCGTCGTATGCGATATGGATCTGTTCACACCTGCCGTTGCTAGGTGCGATCGTTCGATCAGTATTAGTATGAAATAACTTGTTTCTAACTCTATCAATAAGTGTTGTTGTGCAAGCCTTTCTTTTATAAATTAGTGACAGTGTTCTTCTTACATACACTCCTGGAAATGGAAAAAAGAACACATTGACACCGGTGTGTCAGACCCACCATACTTGCTCCGGACACTGCGAGAGGGCTGTACAAGCAATGATCACACGCACGGCACAGCGGACACACCAGGAACCGCGGTGTTGGCCGTCGAATGGCGCTAGCTGCGCAGCATTTGTGCACCGCCGCCGTCAGTGTCAGCCAGTTTGCCGTGGCATACGGAGCTCCATCGCAGTCTTTAACACTGGTAGCATGCCGCGACAGCGTGGACGTGAACCGTATGTGCAGTTGACGGACTTTGAGCGAGGGCGTATAGTGGGCATGCGGGAGGCCGGGTGGACGTACCGCCGAATTGCTCAACACGTGGGGCGTGAGGTCTCCACAGTACATCGATGTTGTCGCCAGTGGTCGGCGGAAGGCGCACGTGCCCGTCGACCTGGGACCGGACCACAGCGACGCACGGATGCACGCCAAGACCGTAGGATCCTACGCAGTGCCGTAGGGGACCGCACCGCCACTTCCCAGCAAATTAGGGACACTGTTGCTCCTGGGGTATCGGCGAGGACCATTCGCAACCGTCTCCATGAAGCTGGGCTACGGTCCCGCACACCGTTAGGCCGTCTTCCGCCCACGCCCCAACATCGTGCAGCCCGCCTCCAGTGGTGTCGCGACAGGCGTGAATGGAGGGACGAATGGAGACGTGTCGTCTTCAGCGATGAGAGTCGCTTCTGCCTTGGTGCCAATGATGGTCGTATGCGTGTTTGGCGCCGTGCAGGTGAGCGCCACAATCAGGACTGCATACGACCGAGGCACACAGGGCCAACACCCGGCATCATGGTGTGGGGAGCGATCTCCTACACTGGCCGTACACCACTGGTGATCGTCGAGGGGACACTGAATAGTGCACGGTACATCCAAACCGTCATCGAACCCATCGTTCTACCATTCCTAGACCGGCAAGGGAACTTGCTGTTCCAACAGGACAATGCACGTCCGCATGTATCCCGTGCCACCCAACGTGCTCTAGAAGGTGTAAGTCAACTACCCTGGCCAGCAAGATCTCCGGATCTGTCCCCCATTGAGCATGTTTGGGACTGGATGAAGCGTCGTCTCACGCGGTCTGCACGTCCAGCACGAACGCTGGTCCAACTGAGGCGCCAGGTGGAAATGGCATGGCAAGCCGTTCCACAGGACTACATCCAGCATCTCTACGATCGTCTCCATGGGAGAATAGCAGCCTGCATTGCTGCGAAAGGTGGATATACACTGTACTAGTGCCGACATTGTGCATGCTCTGTTGCCTGTGTCTATGTGCCTGTGGTTCTGTCAGTGTGATCATGTGATGTATCTGACCCCAGGAATGTGTCAATAAAGTTTCCCCTTCCTGGGACAATGAATTCACGGTGTTCTTATTTCAATTTCCAGGAGTGTATTATGGCAAGCTGGAAGAGAAAGAGTGATATATACGAGCGCATTGTAAACCTCTTCCCTTGAAAATTTCTCTCCTTCATACCTGCTCTGTGTACCACAGATGACGTGTCACTGATCTCATTTGTAATAAGTTTTCAGAACACGCGAGGTGCCTATTTGCTTCCACCGTCATGAGTGGAATGCATAAGTTCTAATTAATGTTCACCAACTTGCAGTCTTCTATAGTGGTTGTCCACAACGCAGAAAACAGCACGTAGGTCGTGAATCCGTTATCTTGAGGCTGTAGTAAACTCTTAGCGAGGAACTGATATCGTATGAATAATAAAATCTTCAATTAGTTTGTTTATACGGGATGCCACTCGCTTTTTATTAACGCAGTACGAGGAACTTCACAGTTATATTCCACTTTATGAATCACAAATAGTCCGTCTGCTTAGCTCGGTGGTAACGTGCTCGCCTCTCATGTAAGCGGGCCCGGGTTCGATTCCCGGCCGTGTTGGAGTCCCTCCCCTCTGGGACTGGGTATTGTGTTGTTCTCATCATCATTTCATCCTCATCACCGGTGCCCAAGTCGCGCAATGTGGCGTCGACTGAAATAAGACTTCCACTTGGCGGCCGAACTTCCCCGAATGGGGCCTCCCGGCCAACGATGCCATACGCTCATTTCATTTCATTCAATCACAAATAATTTCAATTCTCCTTCATAAAAAATAAACAAAACAATGAACTGCCTGTTTGCATAGTTACCATCAATTTTTTTCAGTTACTTATCCAAACTACAGGGACCGAAAGACTATTTACAATTTGTACAGAAACCAGAAGGCAGTTATAAGAGTAGAGGGGCATGAAAGGGAAGCAGTGGTTGGGAAGGGAGTGAGACAGGGTTGTAGCCTATCCCCAATGTTATTCAATCTGTATATTGAGCAAGCACTAAAGGAAACAAAAGAAAAATTCGGAGTAGGAATTAAAATCAATGGAGAAGAAATAACAACTTTGAGGTTCGCCGATGACATTGTAATTCTGTCAGAAACAGCAAAGGACCTGGAAGAGCAGCTCAATGGAATGGACAGTGTCTTGAAAGGAGGATATAAGATGAACACCAACAAAAGCAAAACGAAGATAATGGAATGTAGTCGAATTAAATCGGGCGATGCTGCGGGAATTAGATTAGGAAATGACACGCTTAAAGTAGTAAAGGAGGTTTGCTATTTGGGGAGCAAAATAACTGATGATGGTCGAAGTAGAGAGGATATAAAATGTAGACTGGCAATGGCAAGGAAAGTGTTTCTGAAGAAGAGAAATTTGTTAACATCGAGTATAGATTTAAGTGTCAGGAAGTCGTTTCTGAAAATATTTCTGTGGAGTGTAGCCACAAATAGTTTAGACAAGAAGAGAATAGAAGCTTTCGAAATGTGGTGTTAGAGAAGAATACTGAAGATTAGATGGATAGATCACATAACTAATGAGGAGGTATTGAACAGAATTGGAGAGAAGAGAAATTTGTGGCACAACTTGATTAGAAGAAGGGAACGGTTGGTAGGGCATATTCTGAGGCATCAAGGGATCACAAATTTAGCATTGGAGGGCAGTGTGGAGGGTAAAAATCGTAGAGGGAGACCAAGAGATCAATACACTAAGCAGATTCAGAAGGTTGTAGGTTGCAGTAGGTACTGGGAGATGAAGAAGCTTGCACATGATAGAGTAGCATGGAGAGCTGCATCAAACCAGTCTCTGGACTGAAGACCACAACAACAACATGTCCAAACAACCAGAGACTGCTAATTAAGTTCACAGTCGATATCGGCCAAGACAGACAACATGTCTGTCTTCCGAGACTGCCGAACCAGCTCTATGATCTTGCAGCCGATCCATTTCGCCCGCCACACAAGTTAGGCGAGATCCGAAGATCTCCGAAGTGCTTCTTCTGCCTTTTCGCTTAGCAACTGTTTACTATTCTGCTGGTAATTAACACTTCTGAAACAATGGAATGACAGTCTGCTATTGAGAGATGCTTTTATATGAACTGCAAGTAAATTCAGTGATTCGTTACTCTATATTAATAACAGAAGTTTCTCATTGTGCCGCGCTAATTCCACATGCATCAGCCAATCGCGGAGAGAGCCCACATTTTAGGCTGTCTTCCTCATGATACCCGTGCCAAACAAACCATCTGTCATCGGTACCTCACACCACATTACGTCATCTTGCCACTGCCGCCTTCTTGACTGCTCTAAGAAGAGCCTCTTGTAGCCGAATATGGTAGCTGTAAAGCCAGAAATATTACGATAGTGAAGTGTGTAAAACTGATTTATTGCATGTGACGCTGTCTTTACAATCGGACGTTGAGCCCAGTGACGTGAATGAGAAGTTCAGTCCAGCTAATCAGAAGCAGAACTAACTGACGACCAAATCACTGAGGCTTTAACTCGCACAAATGACGATGACAATGAAGAAGACAATGAACCTTCGGATCGAGTGTCACATACAGATGCTAAAAATGCATCTGTTATATTCCATCAATACATGGGATGTAAAAGCTGTACGGCTCCCCCAATAAACATTTTGTGGATTAGGGAACGGAGGAACATTGCGGCAAAATCGAGTTTGTCGCCTGCTAACTAAAATCACAGATTTTTCTCGCCCTGCTTAAGAACAAAACATTTTTTACCGTTTGATTTCTCATGTTTTTAACAGTTAAGAGCAAATCAGCTGTCTGCCAGTGCAGTACTGCTAATATGGAATGCACAGACGCTAAACTTCCACTGACAGTAACAATATCTTAACGTACGGTAAACACGTACCTCACAATACAGACACTACTGTACATTATACTTCCTTGTAAGATTATTTAGTGTGTCAACGGTTTGTTTTCGTTTTGTTAGTTTTAACATAAAACAATATTTCAGACAGTACTTCCAATTGAAAATTACTGTACTGTACTGTGATGTTATGGGTCAATAAAAGTGTTCCTCTGATAATCCGACAGTTTTTGTGTTCCGACCGTGATCCTAGTTCAGTAGGGGACGGATTAGCGATGTTCTGCTGTATTTCACTTCGTACACGCTAAATAAAACACTTCTGGTTATTAATGATATTCTTTAGGTAGTGTCAGAGTCAACAGAAAAGGTCTTCCAGAAATAATGAAGAAAAACGACAATTTATCACGAGGCGAGTTCAAGGCCCGGATGCTTTTGTTAATAATTAACATCAGTAAGAGATCGACGATGTGGAAAAGAGAGAAGTACGCTGTCTGCTTCAGACGTTTTATCTCCGACGGAAGTTAAATTAGATCATCGACAAATTCGAAACTGAGATACATGTGCTGACGAGAGAAAATTACACTTTAAAAATAAGTAACACTGTCCTGCAAGGATTCGAAGTGTGTTCTGGAAGTAAGTACATGTGCTTCTTCTACTTCCACAAGACTACTCTGTATTTCGCACTAAGTGCCTGGCACAGGGTTCATCAAAACACCTTCAAGCTATTTCTCTACCATTCCACTCTCAAACAGCGCACGGGAAAAACGAACCGTTCAATCTTCCCGTGCGAGCTATATTTCCTCTTATTCCTCTTGTTTTATTACTATAGTGATTTCTCCCTATGTATGTGGACGTCAAAAAAATATTTTCTCGTTAGGAGGAGAAAGTTGTTGATTGAAATTTCATGATATGACCCGCCGCAACGAAAGACATCTGTCGCTCCAATTCGCGTATCATATCCGTGGCACCCCGTCCCCTATTTCCCGATGACACAAAACGAGCTGCTCTTCTTTGAATGTTTTCGATGTTCTCCGTCAATCCTACGTGATGCGGATCCTACAACACACAGCAACATTCCAGAAGGAAGTGGACAACCGCAGTGTAAGCAGTCCTTTAGTAGACCTGTTGCATTTTCTAAGTGTTGCCAGCAAATCGCAGTATTCGCTTCGTTTTCCCCACAACATTACTTACTTTCATTTATTTATTTTTATTTCATATATCATGTTCCATAGCACCAAATCGAGGAACAAGTCTACATGTTCATGGTACTAGTCAGTACCTGAAATTATAACAGAGGAGTAATAAGAGATAAAATGAAACTTATATCAATCATATGCAGATGAAAACCCATAAGTCTAATTTACAACAGGAATTAACTTAATTTTTAATTTTTTCAGGAGTTGCTGGACAGAATAAAAGGTCATGAGGAAGGTCTTCAGTTTAGACTTGAAAGTGCGTGGATTACTGTTAAGTTTTTTGAATTCTTTTGGCAGCTTACTGAAAATGGATGCAGCAGAATGTTGCACGCCTTTGTGAGCATGAGTCAAGGAGCTGCGTTCCAAAACATATTGGATTTCAGCCTAGTATTAAGTTCGTTGGAATAAGCTGATATTGTCAACAACAAATTACGTGAAATAAATTATGTATTGAGAGGCCAGTGTCAGAATTCCGAGAGTAGTGAACAGGGGTCGACACCACCTATAGTTAGAACCGTTCGTTTACGAGTCAAAAACACCCTTTTTGAATTGGAGGAGTTACCCCAAAAACTAGTACCATGCGTCATAAGCGAATGAAAATAAGCAAAGTAGACTATTTTTCGTGTTGAACTGTCACTTATTTCAGATACTGGTCTAACGATTAATAAAGCACCATTTAGATCCTGAACATGGGCTTACCACGACAGTTTACCATCCACTGAAGCCCTAGAAATTTGAATTGTTCACTCTCACTAATCGTATGTCCATTGTGTGTAATCAAAACGCCATTTTTATAGAATTGTGTGTTAGAAACTGTAAAAGCTGAGTCTTACTGTGATTTAGCATCAATTTATTTTCTACGTGCCATTAAGTTATGTCCTGAACTGCATTATTTGATACTGTCAGTATTGGACACAGCATCCTTCACTACCAAGCTGGTGTCATCAGCAAACAGAAAAATTTTAGAATCCCCTGTAATACGAGAAGGCTTATCATTTACGTAAACAAGAAACAGTGGCGCACCAGCACAGACCCCTGGGGCACTCCTCACTTAAATGTGCTCTGTTCGTATTGCACAAAGTAGCTGTTCTCAGTCCTGCGGAAAATGACCTTCTGCTGTCAGTTCTTAGAGTAAGAGGTGAACTAATTGTTCACTTATTCCATAATAGACCAACTTATGCAGTAATATTTTGTGATCAACACATCAAACGCTTTAGTCAGATCAACCTTCGCAACCATTTATTTAATCGGTCCAGAGCCTCACAGAGAAAAGAAAATAAGTCTTTTCAGTCGTTAAACCTTTCATAAAACCAAACTATACATTTTACAGCAAATTATGTGAATTACAATGATCAATTATTCTTGAATATGAAGAGTTTTCAGTAACTTAAGCAAACACAGAAGGCACAGAAATAGGTCTAAAATTGCCGATATCATCCTTCCTCCTTTTTTATAAAGCTGTTTCTCTATTGAGTACTCTAATCTGTCAGGAACTGACCATTCCGAAAGGAAATGTTACAGATATGGCTAAATACTGGGCTAACATATGCAGAACAGTACTTTAGCATTCTGCTACATATCGCGTCATATCAATGAGAGTCCTTAGTACTTAATGATTTAATTATTGACTCATCTCCCCCTTGTTGGTATCACAGATGAGTATTTCAGATAACAGTCTCGCAAAGTTATGTGATCGTTCCAATTTAAGTTATTTGTAACTGTAATATCTAAGTATTTAGTTGAATTTACAGCCATTAGAGTTGTGCAATTTATCGTGTAACGGAAATTTGGCGGATTCCTTTTCGTACTCATGTGGTTGATTTCACACTTTTCATTATTCAGAGCCAAGTGTCAGTTTTATGCTACAATAAAGCAACAAATTATACAGTAAAACTTCCTGGCAGATTAAAACTGTGTGCCGGACCGAGACTCGAACTCGGGACCTTTGCCTTTCGCGGGCAAGTGAATGGAACAAGAGGAAACCATAATAAATTGTAGTATGGGATGTACTCTCTGTCAGTGGTTCGCGAGGTATGGACACAGAATATAGAGTATACACAATGGACATTCAGCTGAATTACGTGCGCCAAAATTTTGTGCGCATGCGCGAGTCTTGTCATACTGAAACCGAGTAAACGTCCGTGTTTGGAGCCAAAGGCGAACGGATGTGTTTTGTTTATTTTGTAATTGTTCATTTCAGATGCTGGGCTTACCTACAAGTTAACAACTGTTTGATTTACTGTGGAAATTAGAAACATATAATTAGCAGTTGTAAAAGAAAAGACGGCACAGAAAAGCCCTTAAACTGTAATAAATACTGTATGTAAATGAAGCTACATCACCTCCTGTGGTTAGTATTTCGGTAAAGGTTGAGGCGCTGCGTCTTACATTGTGCCTATTGAGATTACAACAGGGGTTAACAGACGTGCATACAGGACAGGTGGCGTCAGATGCCCGAGTTTAAGAAGTTTCTATGCGATCTGGCAGATAGACACTGAGCTGCAGTCAAAATTATGTCGCCTTTATTAGCATTGGGTAAAACAGTCTTGGTTGCAATTTTAGTTTTTTTATTTTTCAACGACGCGTTTCGCCTTATTTAGGCATCTTCTGGTTATCTTTTCTAGATGGACGCTAGAGGCACCAAGATCTGCATAACGCGTTCCCGTTCACAGGAGCAGTACTGTTTGTCTCATTTTCTAATTGTTTATTAATTACTGCTATGGTTGTGCTTAGTTATGAGAGTGAATGAAGAAGTGCATGTGAAATAATGATTTGTATAAAGTCTTTATACTATACATTGAAGTAGCTGGTCTCGCGACAAATGTTCGAGAATGACGTGTGTGTTAATTATTCGTACTGGGGAATTTGTTACAAACTATTTCGTCAGTTTATTATACTGGGTTAATTAGATTATGATTTTGGTAAAGTAGTTTAGTTGAGAGGGAATTAATTTTATTTTTGCGGGTTTTCAAAATTTATTTATGGTAATTTACTGTTCTAATTCAGTGAGAAATTTTGATTGGTTCAGTACCTATACATGTGCGGGATTGAATAGGTTTGATACTGCTTTCCGATTGGCTGTGATGTTTCTCTGCCAATCAGAAATTACCATATTCGCGTGTGTTTTGAGAACTAGAAATTTCTTTTGTGTAGAGAGATGAGTAGAGTCGGGGCTTGGATCTCATCGTAATTAGACCTGTTGATAGCTGCTCCGGTGGAAATGAATAATATTGGGATATTTCGGTACCAAAATGTGTGAGAAGTGCCGCAAAGTGTGGAAGTGAGTTTAGTTTGATGCACGGAGTGAAATTCAGAACTTTTGGTCACATTTTAAATAACTAAATTCCGCATGGCGTGTTGCTTACTCGCAAACGTGAACATTTTCTTACGTGAGAATGATTATAGTAGCATTTGACCGAGCTATTCTGAAAGAAACAATCCGTTTGTAAACCGTCGGTGAACTTTACTATAAACTGATTATGGTTATGATTGATGTGTGCGTGTGGACTTTTCAGACTTTATACAGCTTAGGGTAAGGCTTCATAGTGAGTGGGTGTATGCATGCTTACCGTAATAGAGTGATATTTGACGCACATAAATACTTTCATTTAACTATTCCTCCTACTGACAAAACGACTTTTAGTACGACTTGTGGTTACGAGGTGTACAGCTGTTTTTGCCATAGGTTTTTCCAGATGAGAACTCCATTTCTGTAACTTCAAGGAGGCGAGTGTGTGAGAAGAGATTCATCACCACTGCCATAAATGGTGCATCACCGGGAAAGTATAAAAAGCTGTAGAGAAGAGATCTGTGGTAGAGAATAAATGTGAAAATGAGCGGTATTGAACATTGATCAAGAAGCAGGATGGAATGTGTGTGACAAAGTGGAAATGCAGGACACCGTAAGGAGAACTGTAATGCTATGGCGGGAAGAAGAAGGACATAGTAGATACTGCAGAAGAAGCAGCGTGGAGTTAGCAGATGGAATGGCGGATGCAGTGACAACCACTATCTCAACAACTACACTGTTGGCAGTAGATGGGAGCCCACGAATTGGTATGCTATAGGTGCAGGATGGACCCACAGTTTCAGCGTGCCAAGACTATAGCTGAAAAATAGAGATAAGTTTCTGTTGCTTCTTGTATCAAAAGACTGTTGAAAATGGAAGGGAATGATAATTCTATAGTTGTAAAGGAAGATGACGTGATTCAGTTAGATGGAAATTGGAGTCAGACAAGCACTACAAGGTGGGGATGTGTGGGTGAATTAGAAATTAATGACGTCTCAGTTCCTAATTTTCGGCAGTTATCTACAACACTGGGAGAGGAACAGGAAAAAAATGGTTTACCAGATGTAACTACGGGAGAGGAAACCAGCTCTTTTAATAATAGATTGAGGGATTTGGTGATGCTGATTTATTTGACATGAGTCAGGGTGACCTAAATGAATAGGAGGCGAAAGAGGCTGAGGCCAAACTTGATATGTTGCAAGTAAAACAAACTGAACAGGAGCATGTAAATGATATGTTCACAGCATTAATGCTTAGCATCAGTGAAGCAAATATAAAATGTAGCTAGAGATCTTAAGCATAATTTTAATAGGAAAATTGATCAGCAGTCCAGTACTATAAATGATTACCCAGTGAGCTTAATTAGCAGTTTGATGCTATAAATGGTTTAGCTAGTCAGCTTAAACAGCAGTCAGGTATTATTAGTGATTTAGCTGGTAAACTTAATCAGTTCAAAGTTGAAATTGGTACTAAGTTAAAATACGAGGCTTCTGATCTAAAGGAAATGTGGCGAAAAGAAATGACCGCCTTTGATGAAAAAGTCGAATTTAAAGTTTTTCAAGTTGAGGAAAGTCGCAAGAAACCCTCAGATAGTGTAAGAAAGGAATTAACAGAGATTTTACAAAAGGTAGCCAACGAAAACAAGCAAAGAATGGGTCAGATACAAGAAAATGGCCATAAAGTAGAGCATAAAATAGCAAAAGTTCTAGGTGTATATGAAAGAGAGCATACAATTTTTAATAGTAAAATCAATGAAGAAGGCGAATATTGTTTAAAAGCTGTAAAGGTTGTGTCTGACAGCGTGGAGGAAGTAGAAACTAACGTGGGTCATTTGACTTGTCAGATGGTGGTGGTAGCAGATCATCTGTGTGATCGTAGCAAGAGACTAGCTAAAGTAGAACGTAATATACAAATTGGTGCAATACAAACAATGGAGGTGGTAGTTTGATAACAGAGTCGGCAGAAGTATCTTACATTACTAATGGACAGATCTTACGTTTTGATCCTGTTGGACATGTGCATCCAAAGGAATTTTTAAATGATTTTGGAAATGTGTTACCAAGATTGTGGAGTGTTAGGCAAAAGATCGGTTTTATTTCGTCAAAATTTATGGAGAAAGCTAGGACCAGGAGAGTGAATGCTACTGCACGCTACGATACTTTGGAAAAGTTTAATGATGTATTTTTCATAGGATGCTGGGCAAACAAAGGCACATGGAACTGCAAAATATTTCCTGGGCTGGGGAAAAGTTAAATTCCAGAAAGAGAGTGTGAAAAGATTTTCTTTAAAGTGGGTTGCCAATTTATCATATCTCACTAACAAATGAGAGCCAGAGCAGATCATTATGAAGTTAGATGGGAAGCTGCCTATAACTAGCATAACAAAGTAATTGCTTTTTTTCTTTATTGTATTTCAATTTTCCATCAGGGGCTAGCTGGCAGCAGCATAGGGGCTGCTCTTCAATTGAGAGACATTAAGTATGTAACAGGAAGACATTTAAAACAACATAGAGGAGAATACATGGCGGAATGTAGATATAAAAATGGGGAACATAATGGAAGAGAGCATACAAAAGTGAGTGACTGTAAAAATGAAGATAAAAATCTAAGAAAGTATTTCACACAAAAATCCACACACTGTAAAGATTAAAAGAACACAAGGTGAAGTATGGCTGGAGCATAAAAGTTTCATAATGATTGAAACAGCCAGGACAGCATAGCACAGAACAATCATGGACAGCAAAAATATGTACAAGTCAAGCACACGATTAAAACCACAGCATTTGACATCACTGTAGAACAGCACCAAACACAATACTGATGCATCACACTGATGCCAGTGGCAGGGGTATAAGGGAGAAGGGAAGAAAGATGAGAGGAGCGGTGCTACAGGGAGGGAGAGATGGGGTGAAGGGCGCACTGAAGGGAGCTGGGGAGGGAAGGATGTGAGAGGAAAACAGCCATGGAGGGAGTGCAGAGACTCAGGTGGGGAAAGGGAAAAACCGCTCTGGAGGATGGAGGGGTGGGGAAAGGAGGGCCCTGGAGAGGGGAGGGAGGAACTAGGCCAGGCTACAGTTGGTAGGAAGGGTAGAAATCATGCCGAAGTTCATCATCCAGGAGGGAGAGGTGCTGGAAATTGCCCTTACGAAGGATATGGGGGTGTGGAGTTTGTGAGGGGGGGGGGGTACAGTGACAGAGGTGTGGCAATGGGAGGGGAGGGGAGTGGAAGGAGGACACCAGGGGGGGGGAAATCATGCCTGTGGACAGGATGCAGATATGTTGGAGGATAAGGTGGAGGTGGGGGAAGGGGATGAGGTCGTGGGGGGACAGAAGGTGGATATGGAAGGCAATGTGGGGCACGTGGCATTCAAGGATTTGATGGCCTTATAAAAGCGGGTGGGGGGGAGGGGGGGTGGAGATCCAGGCAATGCTGGCACAACAGAGGATAGGATGGATGAGGGATTTGTGGAGGATGGTGGAAGGATGCAATTTCCATGTCTAGCTGAACAGCAGTTTCAGGAGGCGGGTAAGGGCTTTCTACTGGATAGTCAGGAGATGAGGGGTTCAGGTGAGGTGATGGTCGAGTGTAAGGCCAAGATATCTCAGGATGGGGGTGAGCTGTATGGGTCGACCATAAATGGTTAGGTAGAAATCGTGGAGACAGTCAATAATTACTGCTCCCAGGGACAATATTAATAAATTTATTCGTTATCTGGAAAGAATAGAGAGACAAATTCAGGAGGAGGAGCAAGCTAACAGAAACGTTAGGCCTCCAAATAATGCAGAACCTCGACAGAATGTAAATTTAAACAGAATGGGTGTGCTACGAGTTAATGGAAGGGCAGGATGCTGGCGCCATGCTATGGCAGATAGGCAAACTAACTCCGAGCAAGGGCGTGCTAATAGATCGCAATCTCCAGTATATGACAATAGTGATGTTCAAAACAGACAACAGAGGGGAGTGCGAGTGTAAGAGGGCACAGAATCACTGAGAATGGGAAACTAGACCCCATCTGTGTGCAGGATGGGAAATGGTACTTTAAAATCGCTAGCAAATCCTTTTGTGATGTGTAATGAAGAAGTGACTGAATTAGGGAGTAATAATGTGGGCAGTACAAGTGAGGATAATAACATCAAAATATGTGTTTTTAATAATGTCTTAGGTGACTTTTTGAGTAGGAACAGCTGAAGTGAAAACTGCAGTAACGTGTGTGTACAGATGATGGCACAGGTTTAAAGTAACAGGGAAACGTGTGCAATGTAACAGATGAAGAATCTTTCCATGAAGAAGGGGAGAGCACAGATGGTAAAGAATTGCAGAATTTATATGAGAGAAACATTGTGGTGGTGATTGATGAGAATTTGTTTGTAGTAAGGGCAGAGATGCATGCTTAGGACAACCGTAGTGGGGATAAGTTAAGTAACGGATTGGAAGTGTATCAGGAAGAAAAAGTTGATGTGTCAAGGTGTTTTAGTTTGTCATTAGTGGACAGACTTACTGCTACTAAGAGGATAAATAGCGAAAATAATCCTACAAATATCTATGTAGTGTTTAGGCATGAGGAACGTTTTGAGAGAAGGAAAGTTGTACACGATTTTCTAGATGAATCTGAAGTCAGTAATAATGGGTAGAATACATGACAATCTGTACTTAAGTTAATGGTACAAGGGAGAGGAGTGCAGTGTTTAGCTGACAGTGTCAGTGATCTTTGTGGTGTTTGTCAAAATTTGTTAGCTGCTTTGCCAAACAAGGAGGAATTAGTAATAATCACTGTTTTGGTATTCAAGTAATTGTAGCCACAGGAAAAGTTAAGAAACCTGTTAAATATGAAGTGATGCTGCCTCTTAAAATAAATGGCTTAAGTTGTATCATACCTTCCTGATAATTCAAGGATTAAGTGTGGACATGTTGACAAGGATGGATTTCATCATTAAATATAATGATAAACTAGATTTCAGTCAGGTTTCTATGATGTTGGAAATACAGTAAAGAAATGTAATTTTACCATTTTCTAGGAGAAAGGTTTTAATTGCTGAAGAGAATGACAGTTTTCCTATTAGGTACTACAGAAAATGGGAATGTATGGAATAGTGTAATGAATATAGCACAGTGGAAATGGGGATTGATCCAGAGGTGTTGCTGATTGTACAGGACAAGATAGAAGGGAAAGTAGAAGAAATACGTGGATTAAATGAACATCAGCAGGAACAGTTAAAAGAGGTTTTGCTTAAGTATATAAATGTTTTCTCAGATCCGCCAAGATTAGTAAGGGACTGCGAATGTTATTTGCCTGTGAAAGAAGATGTACAGTTTTTCAAAATACCTATACCAATTGCAGAAAAGCATAGGGAAGCACTAAGGGACTTAATCCAAAAAAAATTCTAAATGGGAGTTACTGAAAATGCTGTGTGTGTGTGTGTGTGTGTGTGTGTGTGTGTGTGTGTGTGTGTGTGTACAACAACGCATTAACTGTAGTTATTGAGCGAGATGGATCTGTGAGATTTGTGTTGGATGCTAGGCTTTTAAATAAAATAGTTACTCCAGAAAGTGTTAGGCCTGAAAACTTCGATGAACTGTTACACAAATTTAAAGGGGATAAATTCTTCACTTCAATGGACGTGACTTGTTTGCTTTTGGAATTTGCCACTGGCAGAGGAAGTATACAACATTTTTATTTGCAGTTACAGTAATTGTTATAAAAATAAGGCTGTACCATTTGGACTAAATACAAGTGTTTGTGCTTTTGTGAGAGCTATGTCAAAAGTTATGGGGGACGAAATATTGAGAAAAATGACTGTTTATGTTCACAATGTTTTGATTTCGGCTGTAACCTGGGGGGAACATCATGTGCTATTAGACAAGGGTTTGGGTGCAATTGAGAATGAGGGGATGAAATTAAGGTTGGATAACACTGAATTTGTAAAAAGTGAACTGAAATTTTTGGGACATGTCATTAGTGAGAAGAAAACTGAGGATATATGGGAATTTAAAGCTCCCACCAACAGAAAAGAATTGCAATATGTGGTCTATTCAGATGTTATTGTCGTTTTGTACTGGGAAAGTTGTTTAATGCTCTATGTTTCAGAAATCTGTTAAAGAAAATCTGTTAAAGATGTCAACTGCAGAGTGTCAAACAACATTCGAGGAACTGAGTAAAGCTTTATGTAACAGTGAAATACTTCAACATCCAGACTTCACTAAGTCTCTTTCTTAGTGACAGACGCATGTGATTATGGAATTTCTGTAGAATTGTTTCAAGTGAATAGGGAAGGGGGGGGGGGCTCACAAAAGTAAAGCTTTCGTTAGTAGATCTTTACAGCAATCTGAAAGGAATTATTGTATTTCAGAACGGGAGGCTTTGGTTATTATATTTGGTTTGCAAAAATTTCATGAAGTGATTGTTTATAGTGATCATAGAGCATTGACGTTTTTGAAAACTTGTAAAATGAAGCACCCACAAATAACTAAGTGGGATTTATACATTCGGGAGTATGATATTGTCATTAAGTACTTAAAGGATCTGAAAATGTAGCTGATGAAACACTATCTAGAATTGTAGAAGAAGGGGGTGAGAATGAGTTACTATTGTTGTTCAAAGAGGGTGTTTATATTTTTGCTACAATGATCAAAGTAAATGAGAAAGGTCGAATGAAGAGGGTTTGTAAGATCTAAGGCGGGAACAGAATATGGATGATAACCCGAAGTTAGATAAAAATCAGTTGGGAAACCAGAATATTCCAAGGTAGCAGAAAATTATAAATTGCGTAAAGGCACTGAAATCCAATGCAAAATATGTTTTCCTGAGCAACATGTAGATTGTTCTTTGACTAAGTATGCAAAAGGTTTGGTGACTGTGGGGCAAGGAAACGTATCGCCAAGTTAAGTGAGACTGTTATCTTTAAAAACATGTTGAGATGTGTACTGAAATGAGGGCTCCATTGCACCACTGCACGGTCCACATCCCTGTCCTGCTATTCCTCCCCCTGACCACCCAGTCACCACTCCCATCATGCACTGGTGCTGCAGCTCGCATTGTGGCTACAGTTAATTTAGACTGCAGTCGTGTGTGTGTTTTTGGCGAGGGCCTTATGGGCCCAAAGCTTTATTTAGAACATGCTTTTTGTTGTACCTGTATGCGACTCAGCATCTCCGCCGTATGCTGAGTAGCAACTTTCCGTTTTATAATATTAGTGTAGATTAAATTTAAGCAGCATACTGGCATCATTTAAAGTATCGCCTACGGCGTACTCTCCAGGTGAATGCATGAATAATGCATACCGTGAAACTCCCGCAGTGTTCAATAACAGCTGTTTCTGTTGGAACTAAAGATGAATTAGTTCACAGGCCCAGAAAGGAAAAATGAAGGAGTAAAATAAATTTGCTGCAAGGAAAGAACTGATATTTACAAAAGAAAATAGCTTTATTGTCATATGAAGCTGCAAGGAGCGGCAGTTAAGAACTTGTATATGTGATCAGTCATTAATTTGAAAGTTCATATGGTAAGTGGATTTGGATTTGTTTCACCATATATCATTATCGATTCCTTTCCTTTGATTTCAATTTAGCGTCGAACTCAACTCTTCAACAATTTCCATTCATTCTCAGTTTAATTAGGCAAATCGCGCGTACGCAATTAGCCCTTCAAAAATTGTTTCAGTTTCAGAATCAACAAATTGCAACGCTCCTGAAAGAAAATCGCGCGCTTTGGGAAATTGTCAAATAAACCATCATTGTTACGACAAAAGTCATTGGGTGGAAACTAATCTTCTCATAAAAGATTGCGAAACGCGGGCGCTTGTAGCAATTTTATTAACAAAATGTAAGTAGATAATTAATATGGCTGATAAGATATTTTTCCCTTTTATTATTTTCCTGTGAAACTTATAACGGACCCGTATAAATCAGCTAGTGTAGGTGCTGCCACCAGTCGGAGCGCCATACAATCAGTACACCTCGGCGTCACGGATAGATGGCAGCGTGGTTCCACAGGAGAAAGATACACCATTCCCACGAGTACGCTCTGATTGCTCAGCGACGTGTTACGTCACGTCCGTATGTAGAGCTAACTGTAGATGTTAATCACTAAAACTTACCGCTTAAGAACGAGACTACGCTGATTATTTTATAGTTTTACGTTCTACTTTAGTTCCGACATATTTAGAGAATATTGTGATAGAGATGACGAAACTTATTTCGTAATGTTGACGCGGAAAATTTAACTCAAAAGTTGCTGTAGACGACGCAGTCCAGAGAAAGGTTATTTTCGTCGCATCTCATTTGCCTCTTTTATTCATTAATGTAATGCGTTCCCCCATACAAATAAATTATCTTTTTTTCGATTGCGGAAAATCTTGATGTTACTATACATAGTGATGGTGTAGAAAACCACTCATGTGATGGTGAAGCTAGCCCACGTTACGACAGTACACTAATCGATTCTTGTTTAATTGCTAATTTTGCATCGATACGGCGTTTTGTTGTTGTAATTCCAAACGAACTGTCGATGTTTTTACATCTGAATGCGATGTGTCCTGTCAAGCATTTTAAGGCATCGCGCTTAAAGTAGTCATAGGACTTCTCTGAATCACTAAGATCGCAGTCTAGAAGCAAATCTGTCTGAAGTATCGTAAGGTGACGTGTCAGCTACTTTGTTGCGCAACTCACTAGAATTAAATTTCTCGAATACGTCCATTATTTCTTCTGCAATGCGCTCTGTAATGGAAGACTCAAGGGTCAAAGTTATATTTGTCGCATTGCCAGTCAGTATTAGTAGGCTAATTCTATTTTTAACGTCGGAGGGCATTAGATTGTGATAAAATGCACGAAGGCCACGAATTCTAGAAACGAAAGTTTCGAGACAATCTTCAGTCAGCCAGTCACGATGTAACTTGCCCCAGGAGTTTTCACATCTATGAAAAGTCAAAGAAAAGCGAGCAGGCGCCGAATTTATCCTTGGTGAAACACTGTAACAGTATAGTTTTGACCTCCTTTACTTACTCTTCTCGTATTCTTAACAGAAGGAACAGATGTTTGCAGAGGTACACATTGTTTCTTAGCTTTCTTCATAGCTGCAATTTTTTGCTTCAGTAAAGCGTTCTTGCTCTTCTCAATAGCCAATTCTTTTTCCAAATCCTTAATTTCTTGCTCTATGCTTATAACGATCGGATAAGAAGGAATTTCTGTGTTAACTGACCTGTCCAGTTTTCACAAGCTACGACACTGTTGCGAATAAAAAATTGACCCGTATATACAATACGTTTCATTTAATTTACGTCTATGGTCACAATCTTTTTGTTAACAGATTACCGGTTTCGGTCTATAATGACCATCATCAGATCTGTTTTATAAAAACAGTCCTAATGTGCTGCAGCCATAGTGGCATCGTCAAATGTTAAATGTAGAATCAGCACCAGCATCGTCAAATACACTCCTGGAAATGGAAAAAAGAACACATTGACACCGGTGTGTCAGACCCACCATACTTGCTCCGGACACTGCGAGAGGGCTGTACAAGCAATGATCACACGCACGGCACAGCGGACACACCAGGAACCGCGGTGTTGGCCGTCGAATGGCGCTAGCTGCGCAGCATTTGTGCACCGCCGCCGTCAGTGTCAGCCAGTTTGCCGTGGCATACGGAGCTCCATCGCAGTCTTTAACACTGGTAGCATGCCGCGACAGCGTGGACGTGAACCGTATGTGCAGTTGACGGACTTTGAGCGAGGGCGTATAGTGGGCATGCGGGAGGCCGGGTGGACGTACCGCCGAATTGCTCAACACGTGGGGCGTGAGGTCTCCACAGTACATCGATGTTGTCGCCAGTGGTCGGCGGAAGGTGCACGTGCCCGTCGACCTGGGACCGGACCGCAGCGATGCACGGATGCACGCCAAGACCGTAGGATCCTACACAGTGCCGTAGGGGACCGCACCGCCACTTCCCAGCAAATTAGGGACACTGTTGCTCCTGGGGTATCGGCGAGGACCATTCGCAACCGTCTCCATGAAGCTGGGCTACGGTCCCGCACACCGTTAGGCCGTCTTCCGCTCACGCCCCAACATCGTGCAGCCCGCCTCCAGTGGTGTCGCGACAGGCGTGAATGGAGGGACGAATGGAGACGAGTCGTCTTCAGCGATGAGAGTCGCTTCTGCCTTGGTGCCAATGATGGTCGTATGCGTGTTTGGCGCCGTGCAGGTGAGCGCCACAATCAGGACTGCATACGACCGAGGCACACAGGGCCAACACCCGGCATCATGGTGTGGGGAGCGATCTCCTACACTGGCCGTACACCACTGGTGATCGTCGAGGGGACACTGAATAGTGCACGGTACATCCAAACCGTCATCGAACCCATCGTTCTACCATTCCTAGACCGGCAAGGGAACTTGCTGTTCCAACAGGACAATGCACGTCCGCATGTATCCCGTGCCACCCAACGTGCTCTAGAAGGTGTAAGTCAACTACCCTGGCCAGCAAGATCTCCGGATCTGTCCCCCATTGAGCATGTTTGGGACTGGATGAAGCGTCGTCTCACGCGGTCTGCACGTCCAGCACGAACGCTGGTCCAACTGAGGCGCCAGGTGGAAATGGCATGGCAAGCCGTTCCACAGGACTACATCCAGCATCTCTACGATCGTCTCCATGGGAGAATAGCAGCCTGCATTGCTGCGAAAGGTGGGTATACACTGTACTAGTGCCGACATTGTGCATGCTCTGTTGCCTGTGTCTATGTGCCTGTGGTTCTGTCAGTGTGATCATGTGATATATCTGACCCCAGGAATGTGTCAATAAAGTTTCCCCTTCCTGGGACAATGAATTCACGGTGTTCTTATTTCAATTTCCAGGAGTGTATATATAAATAACATCATATGCACGAGTCATGGTAGTGCTACTGACATCATCCGAGTGGATTACTGAATTTGAAGTTGTTGATGACTGGTCGGATATCCAATTCATCCAAAACATCTTGGTGAGCATGAACAGCCAAGTTGTTCAATCGCTTCTGTCCCATTGTTGATCGGAAATATGACTTCCGGCGTCTAAGGGCGCTAAATGACAGTTCTGCTGTTGCTGTCGTGATTGGAACTACTTGGAGAAGCTTAATGCACTTCAGTGCTTCACATAACATTTCTCCAACTGCAGGCTCTTGTGTAATGTACTTTCTTACACCATGCGTGTTTTTTAAGAGCAGTTGTTTTTTATTAGCGATATCAGCTAACATATTCACGTGTAAGCGCAGTCTCTCAATGTCTAGGTCACTTTTGAAAATCTCAGTTGATTTTTTCCAATTTTTTTTGTTTACTAAAAGCAAGCACTCTTGTTCAACTGCAATGACCTGTGTGTCCAGTTGAAGCAAACTGCTCAGTAATGCAAGATTTCACAGTTTCACAATCTTCAGTGTAAATAGCTTTGTAGTATTCCTTTGGGGTTTTGAAAGTGTGTGGTGACCTGGCTTCATTGTTTTCATACTTATTTTGGTATACTTCGATCCCGAGAAAGCGAAGTATCATCAACTTGTGAAGGTTTTTCTTTTAAATACAATTCCCTAAAGTGTTCAAAACTGTCATGCCCGTCATGAATATATAAATCAAGCCCGCTTATATTTTTTTCCAGATTAGCAACACTTAGATGAGGGCATTGAAGTTTTTCATTCACATCCTCTACTGGGTTCATTGCATGGCAATAAAGACATAAAAAGAAATAAGTCTTGAATCGTAACATTGACTCAAGGTAGCCTGCACATTTGTAACCTGCATTTGTTTTGTCCTCTGCAGAAAGTGTTTCAAAAACTTTAGACGTTCTTCAAAGTTTTTCAATATTCTCAAGATACTAGAAACTCGCATAGTCCATCGAGTTGGGCAAAGGGGTCATAGACCAGCTTGGTCGTTGGCACTCTCACAGCGTATGCTTCTGGAAAGTTCCATCCTTTTGTTGGATTCCCTTATGGTGTTTATTAAGTCCTTGGCCAAAGCCATAATATCCCTCATAGACGTAAGATGGCGGAGACTGTCTACAACTGCCAAGTCTAAACTGTGAGCAGTGCAGTGCACATAACGTGCTTTTGGTTGTATATTCAAAACTAACTTTTTTTTAGTCCTTTGAACTTACCTCTCATATTTGAGGCACTTAAGTTATCCACTGACAAATCAAGAAGGGCAAAAACGTCTTTTAAAATAATAAACAGAGTTTGTGATTTAGTGTTGGGGGTCTCATATAAGTCAATGAAGTCTTCATTGATGATTGAGGAATCATTGACAGTGTGAATACGAAATGACACTTGTTCATGAATCGAAGAATCACTTGTTTCGTCAACCATAATAGGAAAATGTTCAGTCTTCTTGATTGAAGCCAATACCTTTCTCAACACAGACTTTCATAGTAGATCAGTGACCTCATTTTGAATATCGTGGGACGTCCACTTATATCCCAAACCCCTAACCAATCTTTAAACTCAGGTATGTCATTCTTTCGGAGTTCCAACCATCGAAAAAAAATTGAGTTTACATCTTTTTGCCGTCTAATTGCTGGTCCTTGTTGGCACAGAAACTGCTCAGTAGTAAAAATTGTCTCAACGGCTAAACGGCCTTTCTTCATATCACTATCTAACTGTTTATTCAATTGGGAGGCCACACTTCGGTTAGTGACAGAATTTTCTTTCAGAACACCTTCTTTATGTGTAAACGTATTTTCATGAAGACTGAATTTTTCCGAACACTTTTTTCCACTTAGAAAACCCTACAGAAGTAAATGCACCCTTTTATTTTTTTTTGGAAGAAATCTGCATCTTTGTAGGTTTCGAAAAAATCTTTTTCGTTATATGCTTCATAGTCTAGCCATTTATGTTTGATCAACCAAGACTTCTGAAATGATCTTCCCTTACCGGATTGTCCAGGTTTCGACTGTGAATGGTTCTCGCCTAAAAACGACGAAGCAATTGACAACACAATAATTGTTGGAGGTTGACTAGCAGTATCATCAACTACCAAGCATGCCTTTTTGGTAACAAATTTATCCATTGCAATACACTAAGGGACTAAAGTAAATGAATAAAATGTAGTCATATAAAATAGTCCACTAGACACTAAAGTCGGAACACTATACACATCTGCAGCATGCACTGAACGAAACTATCCACACTGAATGACGTTGACAGCAGGGTGGGTTTTATATAGCCGCAGCGTCGTAATGTCTCGAAGCATCAATGTGACATGAGGTGAAGGGTTCCATGTGCTTCTGCTCCAGTCCTTTTGATGTTTACCCAAAGGTTTGCGCACTGGAACAAATTGTAAGTGTGCCTGCAGCACCGTAACACTATCATGATTCACACCACACGTTTTCAGTTAACCTGCTTACCACTGTAATAATTATTTGTTTTAACTCATTACTGAATGTATTTTAAAAGGTAACTATCGTCACACAAGAAAAATAAAAAAAATTCCAACATAATTTTGTGATTTTCAAAGCATAATATAACTAATAATTTTCTTAAATTACAGGGGGGGTCCACCCCCCTCCCCAAACGAATTTTCGAGGAAGCTTGGGCCCCATCAGGCCCCACGGAGTCTGCGCCTGTGGTTGTAGACATAGAGAAGGTAATTTACTAAGAAAAATTTCCATACAGACTTTATTGTAAAGCACACAAAATTAAGGGAAAGACACAGTGCATAGATGAGATAAACTTTGGCAGGCAAGAACTGGTTTCGCTCAGACATATGGAAAATGAACTTTAGCATTGCAGTGGTATATTTAGTGCAGTTTTCTGTTATCCCAAGATGTCTGAGGTGGAAATTTGAGGGAGAGGAGGGATTACATTGAACCTGTGATGTGTATGGCGCACGTTTTGTTGCAGTGCTGGGATGACGTCATCCTGATTTAAAAATGAGGGGCCTAGAAATGAAACTCCTATCAGTTTTAATATTTAAAAATAAACATGCCTGAAAAAGGCAAATAAATTGCAAAAATTTTCTGGTTTCACACATTTGCTGTGACTGACACTTAAAAGCACATGATTAGTGGCTTGTGTTGACACATATAAGTGTCACCCACAGTGAACATGTTGAAGATCTTAAAGTAACAAAGTCATTGTTGAAATTCTGATATTAATGGATAACAGTAGGAACCACTGCAATGAAATAACGTAAATTACTTAAACCAGGAATTGAACAAATCTACATAGCTTTGAAGACAGTCGTTACACACACTTCTTAGTCATTGCTTTGTGTGCTATAACTTATACAACAACCTTTTGTTTTCTCTTCTTTGATCTGGGGCACATGTCACATCGTACTTGTTTCGCTAGATCATCTCTAGGTTTACAAGACCCACATTTCAGAATTCTGGTAAATCGTAGTCCTACCTCCTGTGGAAAGTGTGGGTTGATAGCTCTCTCTTCAGATATGGTCTCATCAACTGCCATTGTAGGTATGTGAAGCAAAAATGTGGTGGTTCTATTTTCTGTCAGTGATGAATGTATTTACCACAGAAATATTCATAATAGTATTTGAGACCATCTTCTGGAAACCCTGCTGGGTGGAGTAAGTTGTGCACATTACATCCAGTGCATCAATTTCTTCTTAGGTAGTATCAAAGCACACTGTTATCTCAGGTTTGTTTGTTGTGATGCTCAATGAAGCAGCATTATGCCTTGAAGACACTAAACTAAAAGCCTTTTTCAGTTTTTGGCTGAAAGATGTAGGTGAGCAATATCGCCAAAAACAAAGCAGTTTTATATGTAGCTGCCAGGAACTCCTTTGGAATCTTCCTTTTTATTATTACGTTTTACATTAGTGGTCTTTTTGTGTGCCCTTATCAGTATGAAAAGTACATCTACTTTGCTCAATAAGGATATTTATAGCTTAAAAAAATGGTTACACTGCAGGCTGCGAACTTAGTTAATACACAGATTAGAGTTAAATCTGCAGATATGTGTGATACTACATGTTTCAGATCTGTATATTTTTCTTATATCCAGTCTGTTATTACCTATGGAATAATATTTTGGGGAGTCAACAGTAAAAATATGCAAATAATTTTCAAATTACAGAAAAGAGCAATTCGTATAATAACCAAGAGTGGCAGTAGGGCTCACTGCCTTTGAACATTTCCAAAAGCTGGAAATCCTAACTGTCCCCAGTGAATACATTTTTCAAAGTATTATGTATGTAAAAAAAATATTGACTGCTATATGAAAAATTCTTTAGTACACAGCTATGAAACTAGAAACCAATACAATCTGCATCTAGAGAGGAAAAATAAAGTTAAAACTCAGCAGAGATTGTTGTACAATGCCGTTAAATTATATAATAAATTACCCCAAAAAATAAAAGATATTGACACAATCGGACAGTTCAAAACAAAACCAAAAAATTTTTTTATTAAATAAAAGTTATTACGCAGTAACGGACTATCTGAATTGAAACATGTAGTGTAATTAAAGTAGCATGCATTGTAATACATGAGGAAATAATTATAATATCAAATCCAGAATTGTACAGTACTACAAGAAAATTACAAATTACATAAGGATATCAAACTAATTTAAGATACCTCAAAAATGTGTGTAAATACTAATTTTATGTGTATAATTGTAGGTATATGGTATTGTATATGATTCTGCTGACGAAATCCACACAATGTAAATTGTTACATGGATTAATAAAGAAATCAATCAATAAATCAATCAAACATTACTGATATGTCATACAGGGTACACAGGGCTTTGTACTTGGATGCCTTCTTTCTTTGATTTATGTAAATGACAAAATACTGCTTCCCAAATTCAAAGACAGTTCTGTATGCTGATGCTACATCCATTGCGTGCAAGCATACAGATCTTGAGCAATTACAAACACTATGAAACTGTATTGAAAGTGAAATAATTCAGTATTTCATTGAAAATCATCTCACTGTCAGCACAAGATAACAGCAATAATGGATTTTAATCCCACAAGACAGATTTTGAAATTCAGATGTGCTGTGGAACTGATATTACCATCAAAGAATAGTATATAAAAATCCTGGGAATAACTATACTGGGAAATGTACTTTCACTCTCCGGCAAGAAAACTGGCTTAAATATATTTGCGATAAATATGCAGAGAAAATACTGAAACAATATCCATGTTTTGTGGTTTGCTTATACTATGACAATGTATTCTAGTATAAGGTGTAGAACAGAAGTATGAGATTCCAAACACAAGCAAATGTTCATAAGATTTTAAAGTTACAGAGGAAGGCTGTAAGAATAATTTGTGGTGCAAAACTGTCATGCTGCTTTCTATTCCATGAAGTTGGGATATTAACTGGTATAAACATTGACATTGATCAGGCAGAACATCAGCCACAACATAATTCCAGGGAGAAGGGTGATGAGCTCTGATGCCACATTCACTTACTTCCCAGATGTGTTCGATCAAGTTCAGATTTGGCTAGCTAGGTAGCCAGCACATCAATTGGAACTCACCACTGTGTTCCTCAAACAACTCTGTCACAGTCCTGGTGTTGTGACATGACGCATTATCTTGCTGAAAAATGCCTCTGCAATCGGGAAACACAATTGTCACAAAGGGGTGTACACGTGCAACCAGTGTACGATACACCTAGGTCATTAAAGTGCCTTGCGCGAGCTCCGCTGGACCCATGGATGTCCATGTGAATGTACCCCAGAGCATAATGGAGCTGCCACCAGCTTGTCTGCATCCTGCAGTACAGGTATCAAGCAGCTGTTCCCCTGGAGTACGACAGATTCACATACCCATCCCCCACCCTTCCTGCTCCCATCAGCATGATGAAGAAGGTGTTGGGATTCATCAGAACATGTATTGCTCTGCCAGTGCACCATTGTCCGATGCCGATGGTCACGTGCCCATTTCAGTCGCAGTTGCCTATGTTGTGTTGTCAACATTGGCATATGCACGGATCATTAGCTGCGGACGTCCACCATTAGGCATATTCGATGCACTGTGTGTCCAGACACTCTGCCCAGCATTAAAGTCTGATGTTCATTCCACCACAGCCTGTTTTTCTAGTCTGCCCGGCCTACAACAATGTCAAGCAGAAACACCGGGTTCTGAAGAAACACCGGGTCGGAACTGTATTTTGTCCTCCAAATAAAACTCGTGCACTGGTGGGGAGCGCCAAAGATGACCTCGGTTTGAGGAAGGCCGGCGTGTACCAGATTCCGTGTCAATGTGGCAAGTCGTATATTGGTCAGACGATGCGTACCGTCGAGGATCGATGCCGTGAACACCAGAGGCACACTCGACTGATGTATCCGAGCAAGTCGGCGGTCGCTGAACATTGTTTGTCGGAAAATCACGCCATGGAGTATGACCGCACGAGGATTCTGGTACAGACGTCGAGATACTGGGACAGCGTTGTTAGAGAGGCCATCGAAATTCGCACCAATGACGACCTCATAAACCGTGACTGTTGCTATAATCTTAGCAAGGCTTGGGAACCAGCGATCGGGTTAATCAAGAGTAAATCGAGCAAACGTATAGTTGTGACGACCACGGCGGACAGAGCCATCACACCGACGTCATCTCAGACGCCATCGCAATCTGTTCCGCCACGCGACCGTGGCGCGGGGCGCGGACGGCGGAGAGAGCACGCCGCGGGCGGAGGGTATTTAAATCGGCCGCCGCCGCGACCGAACCCAGTTCCCTCTGAGCAGCCATAGCGTACGGATCTCCGTGCCGGCACGTTCACAGGAGCTCAGTCCGTCAGTTCACCTGATGATGGCGACATGTATGATCGCCGAAATATTGTGCCCGTTGGACACTATAGACCGGCAGCATACCCGTGGATATTTTGATTATCAAATACGCTGGGAGAAACTCAAGAATCACAATGTAGGAAGAGACAGGTTGCTATTTACTGTAAAGAAGACATGTTAAGTTGCAGACAGGCACAATTAAAAGACACTTACATAAAGCTTTCAGCCACAGCTTTCATCAGCAAAAGAGAAACACACACTGTTCATGCACACAAGCAAGCACACCTCATGCACACATGACCGCCAACTCCAGAATCTCGGGCTGGAATGCATTGGCATTTTCCTACACTTTTATATTCTTGATATACAGGAATCCTGAAGAACTTACAGCTATTGTCACACCACCTAGGGCACTACCAGTTTAAAACTCCAGTTACAGCCTTAGGTATGCCTCCGATCATGTCTCTTAGACAACCCCTTTGCTTGTGCTTTGCAAATAAAGAGGCTGACAGCACAGCATACAGTGAATGCTGCGTTTGTTACAGTACTATCATTACCTTCTCTGTAAGTCACTATTTCAGATTGTCACTGTAGACATGTTTTCAACTGGAATACTCTCCAATTATTTACTTGTGACTCAGTTACTTGTGGCATGTTCCAGCTTCAGATTATTCTTTTTTTTTCTTGTGATGACTGAGCTGCTCTATATTGTTACTATATGTGTTTGTATCTTCTTCTCTAGAGTTTCTATCATAGAGCTTTAATGAAAGTACAAACACAAATGTCCCTTCAAGTGGTGAACTGAGAGTCAAAAATTGATTCTGCAGTCATCAGATACCAGCAACAGCAGCTGCAGCTGATACACCAGCAGCAGGGGTAGAGTGCCATTACAAATATTAATAAGAAAGAGAGCTCTGATAAAAGAAAAAAAAGGTTTTATCAGCAACTAGAGTAGAACTGATAGTGGAAGCAGATTTCAATAATGAATTCTGGAACTGTGTCCCAGGCTTTGGCTAAGCGATGTCTTTGTAATATCCTTTCTTGCAGGAGTGCTAGTCTTGCAAAGTATGTAGGAGAACCTCTGTGAAACATGAGTCATGTTTGGATAGCTCAGTCGATAGAGCACTTGCCCACAAAAGGCAAAGATACCAGGTTTGAGTTCCAGTCCATCACACAGTTTTAATCTGGTTGGAACTTTCAATGGAAGGAGATATTAAACCAGATACTGCAGCAGTAAATGTTGTTGACAAACTGGAGTCCAGCATTGGTGCAATTTCCAGGTTTTAGTTAGGTAAGTGAGCATTTTGACTCATATATTTTCAAGCAAGTAACTTATCTGACACATTATTAACTGATATAGAAACTAAATCATGTGGTACACACCTATCTGTATCACACAATGTAGTCATTATAGTGGTATGCAGACACTTGTGCTAGCAGATAGGCTAAATTCCACTCTCACCATCATAAAGAAGATTCATAGGCATACCAGTTTAGGTGCCTGATTTGAAAGAGCTCAGGGGGGACAGTTTCATTGCGGAAACTATAGTGAATTATATTTAAATATTCTCATTCATGATATGATGATCCATGTGGCCACCCAATGTAGAGGTTCAACACTGAGCAGTAACAGAAGCAAAATTGTCATTGGAGGATGTACTAACTATTGCAGCAGTTCAAAATATTTCTGCTACAGGTGTGGAAGCATTGCTTAAAAAGGTCTTAGCACAATAGAAAGTCAGAGTCATAAATGTAAAATAAGTGATAAGCATCATTATTATTTTTATAAGTTAGCTACCAGTAACTTATATAGATTTCTAACATAGCAAACTGGAGCCACCCCAACAGCTATGATTGCACTCTTGTTAATATTTAAATTTTTTCATTCCACTTACCCTCCACTTTTCATACAGCCACTTACATAACATCATATAGATAACATATATATTTCAGATTAGCAATTAGGATCAGCTTCACTTAATTTCATTGCTTAAATGACTATTGGGTATGCTGATTCCATTAAGATACCTAGATTTCATTAAAGTGTTATTAATTAAAGGATATGGCTAACTGAACTTACAATAATGACTTCTGGTGTTAAAACAGGTTGCGCTACTTGTGAGAATCTGAAGTATTGACACTATTCATTTGAAAGCAGTCATTCCACTCTCTCTGAGAACAAATTTCAATTTTCACAAAACTAATTAATTTGACAAATAATTGACACTGAAAATTCAAATCATCACAATTTCTGTTGCTTATTTTGCTTCAGTGCTTGGTGGAGTCTGAGCTTTGATTCTATACTTTTGTTGCCATAATTTTTATACAAAAGATGACATACTGCATTAAGCTGTTAACTCACTGATTAAGATTTTGCATAATTTACTATAATTTAAAACATTTTCAATATGGAAACCATATTTGTAAGTAGGGTATTCCCTGTGAGAATACATAAAAAAGTGCTGTGTATTTTTATAGTATATTAAGCTTCAGCATATTTTACAAACCAAATTATTGTGTTAGTACAGTACATTTATTTATTTATTTAATTTTTTTTCATAGAGTCAACAAAAATGATAACTATTGCAAACATTAGTGTTGCTTACATAATTATGAAGATGTTCTTAAAATACAAACAAAACAAATAGTTAATATAAATTTGCAGGACTGTAATACAAGAACACAAAGAGAATGTAGTGTCACAGAAATAGGTATACAAATAAATATTTCTAATTTCTAATACAAACTATAAGATATCGTGTTTTCAACTTAGAATTCAGACAGAGATTACAAACATTTCTCTGCCAGGAATAATTTGAGTTTCGTTTTATCTTTTGGCAATTTGTTAAACCAAATTTGACCACTGATGTATGGGCTGTGATGTGTTATTTTTAACTTTGTTCATTGCTTAAAGTAACTATTTTTATTTCTAGTGTTGTGGTTGTGTACAAGGTGTGTTCCATAAGTAACATGACCAAATTCATAAAAAAATCATTTATTGAATATATTCGTACAAATAATCAAAAATTTTCAAAATAGCACCCTCTTGCATCGATACACTTCTGGAGGTGGTGTTTCCATGCCTGGAAGGCATTTTCCGCAATGTCCTTTAGAGCTGATGTAACATGCGCCTGGATGCTTTCAATCATGCCCCAATGTTTTCCTTTCATTACTCTTTTTAACTGAGGAAACAAAAAAAGTCGGCAGGAGCCAGGTAAGGACTGTAGGGAGGCTGGGGAACCAATGGGGTCTTGGTCTTGGCCAGGAAGTCGTTGACAATGAAGGCGTTGTGACTCGGCACGTTGTTGTGGTGAACTTTCCACATGTCCTTGATGTCGCTTCGGCAGCACGAGACATTCCTTTTCAGTCTTTTGAGCACTTCCAAGTAGAAAACTGAGTTCAATGTAGTCCCGGTAGGTACAAATTTGTGGTGGACAATGCTCCTGACGTCAAAGAAGACAATGAGCATGGTTTTGATCATGGACTTGCTCATGTGTGCCTTCTTGGGACGGGGTGATGATGGGGTATGCCACTCTGAACTCTGCCTTTTTTTCTCAGAGTCATACTCAAAAATCCACCACTCATCACCAGTGATAACTGAAATTAAAAAATGAGGATCATTTTCACTCATTTCCAACATCTCTTGACAGCGAAGCACTCACATGTACTTGTGTTCGTCAGTCAACACTTTTGGGACAAGTTCGGCACACATCTTTCTTATGTTCAAATCTTTGCTCACAATGTGGAAAACGGTTGTTTTTAACATGTTTAGAGTTCGTGCTATCAATTGAAGGCTCAGCCGTCTGTCAGAGTTCAAACAATCATGCACACACGTCACATTTTCATTGACTCGTGCGATTGATGGCCGTCCACTGCGAGGTTCATCGGTGATCACCTCTCGGCCCTCCATGAATGACTTGTGCCATCGGAAAACTTGTGATTTGGACAAGCAATCAGTACCAAAGGCATGCTGAAGTAATGGAAACGTTTTGGTGGTGGACTTCCCAAGTTTAACGCAAAATTTGATAGTGTATCATTGCTCTACAGAATGATACATTGTGTCGTGTTACATAAACTCAAAACAGGGTTGATGGAAACACACGTCCTGATTCTCCAGCAGCTTGCAGCCAAATGAGTCAAAGAGCGTTTTGAAGCTAACATCCCCCTCCACTTAGCCCAGCTGGTTACAACATGCTGTGGTGTACCGTTGCGTCAGAAAAAATTGGTTGCATTACTTATGGAACACACTCTGTATGCCATTACATCTTCTTGGATCTCTTTGATGATTTACAAAAAATTTAATTACCTTATATAAATACAGGGAATACACTGTAAGGTACTTATGTTGCACAAAAATCTCTCTAACAGAATCATTATGACCCAGATCATGTATTATTCTAATTGCCTTCTTCTGCAACAACATTAATCTATTGAGGTGTGTATCAGCAGCACAGCCCCAAAGTTCAGTACCATAATTTAGTAAAGGATATATTGTTCCATAGTAAACAATTTGAATAGTAGGGTTTGTAACTATTTTTGCAAGATGACTGAGTAGATATAATCCACTACTAATCTTTCCACACACAAAGCTAATATGCTTTGACCAACGCAAGTTTTTGCCTAAGTATAGGCCTGAGTATTTTCAGCTGTTGGCGTCTGCTGCCTCAATTCCATATATATTATGTATAGAGGTACGATGAGAGTTAACAGTCTTGAATGATAATAATTGTGATTTATTAACATTGACCTTTATCTCTTGTTCTTGAAAATACTTAATTATATTTATTACTCCATCTGTTGCAGAAGATGTAAGTTCACAGGTATTTTTGTAAAAAAACAACAGAGATGTGTCATCTGCGTAGCTCACTATTATGGAGTTTTGTGGCTGGGTGACATCATTCACATAGACAAAAAGAGAAAGGTGCCAACTATAGATCTCTGGGGGACTCCTTGTTTGACAGTTTCATTAGAAGACTGGGCGGCTGCAACTCAGTCATTAATTTGGTATGTTAGCTTTGTGCACTGCTTCCGGTTTGTCAAGTAGTTGGTTAGCAGTAGTATTGCTGAATCTTTTAAGCCATATGCCTGAAGTTTCTTTATTAATAGGTGCACGTTTAACTGAATCAAATGCCTTGGTAAGATCAAGGCAAAATTTCCTTCATCTAGTGCACTATGTACATTATGTAAAAATTCAGAGATTGCTGTGATGGTGCTGTGGTTTTTCCTGAAACCATGTTGTGTTTCAGTGAGTAGGTTATTTGTTATGAAGTAGTCACTGAGTTGTGAAAGTAAAACATATTCAAAGATTTTGCTAAATATGGGGATTGATGATATTGGCCTAAAGTTTTCAACCCGTTTTTTAGATCTTTTCTTATATACTGGTTTTACTACACTCATTTTTAATGAGTTTGGATAGGTGTTTTCCCTAATACAGCAGGGGATAATAGGTTTAACTAATTCTTTGTGGCAGTTTTTAACTAGGGCACTAGATATCTCATCCCATTCAACTGAGTGCTTGGTCTTTAATGTGCATATTATTCGACTTATTTCATGTTCACTCACAGCTCTGAATTCAAAGTTCGTACACTGGGGTGAGAAAATGTTTATCTTGCTGTTTTGGTCAGCAGATTGAGTTGGAATGCTACATGGAGTGATGAAATATTTATTAAACATATCACAGATTGCTCTAGGATCTTCTATTAATTATCTCTCATGCAATATGCTTGTTTCTTTTGTATTCACATTTGACGGTGCTTTCCTGTATTGATTGATGAGCTTCCAAGATGTTTTACTCATATTGTCAGATTTAATGACTGTATCACTTAAATTCAAAAGCTCTGCCTTAAACATTTTCTTGGCTTTACAATACTTTTCCTTAAGGATGATATCTTCTTTTGATTTATAAAGTAAGAAGAGGTCATGAACATTCTGCTTGAGTTTAATCAAACTATTTGCTAGTTTCAGCTTTCTTTCTGTGTATTAGAGTCCTTTTTACATCTTTAACTGGGCAACAATGATTAAAATGTCTCAAAATTGTTTCATAGAATTAATCCCATTTCTTGTTTGAGCCTTTTACCGTATAAACACACTTCCACTCCTCCTGAGCTAGTTTATGTTTAAGGCAATTTGTATTGTGATTGTTCAAAATTTGTTTCTGTTCAGTGACATTTGTTGCTTCTGCTGTGTTTACACCCATGTACTCAATGGACTGACAGTAGTGGCCAGAGTGGTGAAATCCTATACTTCTGCGACTAACACTGTTAGTAGCAAGTTTACTGATTATCACATAATCTATCCTGCTGGAGGTGTAGTTTGTCACTCTTCTATCAGTATCTATTATGTTTAAAAGGTTATATGAATTCAGTATATCTGTCAGTCTCAAGCTAGGCATGTTGTGAGAGTTTGCATTAATATTCAAATCCCCAACTATAGTAAGATTACTAGGGCCACTTAAACTAATTACTGATCTTAAACTATTAAAAAAGTGAGACACATCTGCATTTGGTGGGTGATAAAGTCCTATTACTTTGTGCTTTGTATAATTACTACCATCTCCCTTCAATTTAAAAGTAATTCCAGTAATTTCTAGATTTCTTTCACTACTATGTTTATCCAGAAATGACATTTTAGGAGTAATTAGTGTTTCTTGGACAAAAATAGCCATCCCATCACCTTTATGTAGCTGTCTACAGTAGCTGTTAGCGAGAATATACACTCCTGGAAATTGAAATAAGAACACCGTGAATTCATTGTCCCAGGAAGGGGAAACTTTATTGACACATTCCTGGGGTCAGATACATCACATGATCACACTGACAGAACCACAGGCACATAGACACAGGCAACAGAGCATGCACAATGTCGGCACTAGTACAGTGTATATCCACCTTTCGCAGCAATGCAGGCTGCTATTCTCCCATGGAGACGATCGTAGAGATGCTGGATGTAGTCCTGTGGAACGGCTTGCCATGCCATTTCCACCTGGCGCCTCAGTTGGACCAGCGTTCGTGCTGGACGTGCAGACCGCGTGAGACGACGCTTCATCCAGTCCCAAACATGCTCAATGGGGGACAGATCCGGAGATCTTGCTGGCCAGGGTAGTTGACTTACACCTTCTAGAGCACGTTGGGTGGCACGGGATACATGCGGACGTGCATTGTCCTGTTGGAACAGCAAGTTCCCTTGCCGGTCTAGGAATGGTAGAACGATGGGTTCGATGACGGTTTGGATGTACCGTGCACTATTCAGTGTCCCCTCGACGATCACCAGTGGTGTACGGCCAGTGTAGGAGATCGCTCCCCACACCATGATGCCGGGTGTTGGCCCTGTGTGCCTCGGTCGTATGCAGTCCTGATTGTGGCGCTCACCTGCACGGCGCCAAACACGCATACGACCATCATTGGCACCAAGGCAGAAGCGACTCTCATCGCTGAAGACGACACGTCTCCATTCGTCCCTCCATTCACGCCTGTCGCGACACCACTGGAGGCGGGCTGCACGATGTTGGGGCGTGAGCGGAAGACGGCCTAACGGTGTGCGGGACCGTAGCCCAGCTTCATGGAGACGGTTGCGAATGGTCCTCGTCGATACCCCAGGAGCAACAGTGTCCCTAATTTGCTGGGAAGTGGCGGTGCGGTCCCCTACGGCACTGCGTAGGATCCTACGGTCTTGGCGTGCATCCGTGCGTCGCTGCGATCCGGTCCCAGGTCGACGGGCACGTGCACCTTCCGCCGACCACTGGCGACAACATCGATGTACGGTGGAGACCTCACGCCCCACGTGTTGAGCAATTCGGCGGTACGTCCACCCGGCCTCCCGCATGCCCACTATACGCCCTCGCTCAAAGTCCGTCAACTGCACATACGGTTCACGTCCACGCTGTCGCGGCATGCTACCAGTGTTAAAGACTGCGATGGAGCTCCGTATGCCACGGCAAACTGGCTGACACTGACGGCGGCGGTGCACAAATGCTGCGCAGCTAGCGCCATTCGACGGCCAACACCGCGGTTCCTGGTGTGTCCGCTGTGCCGTACGTGTGATCATTGCTTGTACAGCCCTCTCGCAGTGTCCGGAGCAAGTATGGTGGGTCTGACACACCGGTGTCAATGTGTTATTTTTTCCATTTCCAGGAGTGTAGTTGATTCAGAAATGAAAAATCTAACGTAGCCATTTTTCAAATGATTATGCAGTTTCTGAGAGAACAATTTGTTCATATGAGAGTCTTTAAATAGTTGAACACCACTCAAAATCCTCAATCTGTGAGGCCCAGTCATCACTTTAACATCGCTATGGGAATCTGGGCTCAGTTATAGCAATAACATCTGTGTGAAACTAGTTCATACAAAATCCAAGGTCCAAAAGCTCAGAGGCAACACCAGTGTTGTACTAAGCCATAAAAAGCCACAAGTGAGCTTGTAACTGTAACTGTAAAACATCTTATGTTAGCTTTACAGGTACAAAAGTAAACATGCTGCATCCAATTCTAGCTATTCCGTGAGACCTCCTTCTGGATATTTTAATTATGTTGTAGATTTTGTGCATGACTAAATAGTGTGAATTATTCTATTTATTATTCTGCCACCATGTCATGCTGTTATTGTGTTCATTGACTATTGTGTCACTTCACTGACAAGAAGGCCACATGGCTACCAGATCTTGTACTTTTTTAAATACTTGTGATCGGTGTAATTAAGAACTCAGTCACCCAAAGCTATCCTTTGCATCCCTTAAAAAATTCTTGAGAAAATTGACTTTGAAGATTTCCAGATGACTTTATCACCCCAAAACAAGCTAAATCTTGGACAAACAGTGTGGCCATGTGGTAGAATGCTTGCTTACCATGTAGGAGGCTTGGTTCTATGCTCAGCTAGTGCAAATTTTTAAATGAAGGTGCATGTTCTATTGAGTATTTGCGTGAAGAGCAAAATACATAAAGAGGGAAAAAAATAAGTAGCACTCGAGACTAATAATCTAGTCTTGAGTAAATTAATGTAAAAACAAAAATTCTGCAACATTCTTTAAAATTATTTAGATCAATTCGATCATGAGGACCTAAAATGTGAAAATTTTGGATTCAAGAATCAGAACCCTAGACAGGAAGAACCAGAGCCAACTCTGTAAGAAAAGATAAGTAAACTAAAAAGTTTATTATAATCTTGCTCCTCTCGAATATTCAGAAAAGACTTTGCTCATTGAGGACAATAGCTGCGACTAGGAAGGAGGGAGAAGAGTACAAGGACCACAGGCAGTCCACACATCATGCCACTCTACCACTGGCCATGGTGCATGCCAGTGTAACCTCTGCCTGCTACACCACTGCTCACTACCATCATCTCCTCTGACTTCGTGTTCGGACAGTGATGAACTACTACAGCAAGGTGGGACTTTTTTGGAGAACCGTTGCCTCCACCACAGTCTGTGTCAATGTGTCCAGTACTAAAATTTTCCACAGGCAGTTGTAACCAGCGAGCATTATTGACAAAATAACTTGACCTGTACCTGCACAGATGTCACAGAAAGGGACAGAGCAGTCGGTTAGGCCACCAGCTGAAGCCAACCCACAAACAGAATCAGAACTTCCAAGCTACAGCTAGTGAGTATGCTAATGATTCTATTAAAAGGTTATACCATTAGAACCAATAATTTGACGAATTATTATTCTGTGATTAGATAGCCAAATAAAAAAAAATCAGTGCATAGGCATAAGTTGTAACAGATGAAGCACACAATTCAGAAGGTGACAGCAAACTAAGATGGCCAGCCTTTCAGAACAATGGGGCGGAATAACCAAATGCTGAGTATGAGAGCACATTTCTGTGTGGGTGCAAAGTCATTTTTCGCAAGCTGTACCACCTTTAGCAGTGTCTTCCATATATGAGCTTCTAGCTGGGACCTCACAGCTTCTCCTTCACACTTTTCATTGGCAGTTCAGTCTGGTTCTTACTGTCCCTGTGATCCACTTAAACAGAGAACAGAGGAGGGGCTTGGTATCCCCAATTGATAGTGGTATGGAGGGAAGAGCTGACAGCTATTGTCATACTGTTGAGGGTGCTGCTAGCAGGTGATTCTACAGGGTGAGTGAGAATACCCTGTACCGTTGTAACCCCTGTTTAATGTCAAATGTTGTTATGCAAGTTGTTAACCTTGTTACTTCTTATCAATTATTGGAGTTCTTGTTTATATGTAGTCACAGTTGAGTTTTAATTGTAGCCGTGACAGACATGAGTGGTCATAGATACACTACTTAGGAGTGCTTAGTGACAAGTGTATGGATGCATGAACAACAATACACAGGCAGACAATGAGACAGGTTACGGGAGCATTCCAGGAAAGAATTTGCAATGTTTCCCAGAATAATATAGGATGCATTCTTCCTAGCAATCCTAATGGGACAGCCCATCCATTATCTATCAGTCCCTTTCTGGACATCTTAACATCCTGCTTTGTCCTATATCATGATGTGCTTTGCTGTACTAATTGTATGATCTACAGGACCAATAATAAATCAAATCAAATCAAACATATGTCTCAGAAATGGTAAATGTTAGATCATGTTCTCATCATGTCTGTACATGCTTGCGAAAACATCATTAATCATAAAAGTATTCTTGTTGTTAGGAAAGAAAGCCCCGTGTGAGCACAGATGGGAAAATCAGAACAATTATGCAAACAGAATTGGAAGCACTGTCCCACAGCAAAGAAAAATGGCTGGGATTTTAAGCCTCCCACAGCTGCTGGTCTGGAGATGATATCCTAATGTCACAATGGCAGATGAGAGACGTCACGCCAAGGATGGGTGGTCTGCTTCAACTTGTCTTTCGAAAGTTCTGGGAGTAACATGTTGGTCATAGATAACCCTCTCATTTGTGTTGGGACACAGGAGCCGCTACAGACTGGTTGAAAGGATGTCTTGTGAATGAATGGAGCATTCTGATTGGCTCTTACTGAATTTACCAACAAAACTGCTGCTGCTGCCAGTGTGGGAGCATTTTCCGCCATTTTTCCTGCAGACGAGACTTTCAGTGGCAAAACTGTGATGTCCTGCCCACTCATCTCTTATAGGGTGCCTAAAGGATGCTACTTTCTTGGATAGCTATACAACAATTCAGGTAAATCATATTATTGTATTAAAAACCATTAAAGTGCCTATAGCAAAGGACATTTATTATTTGCATGCCACCCCATCGCTTGCGACACTATTGTAAACCAATGTCCATACAAGCAATAAATATAAGGCACAAGTCTTAGCATAACAGATAAGATGACGGCTCCTCTACTGCGTGCTTTCCAGTCTGGCTCTGCTAGTGCTGGTCCACTACTGTCCAGCCGAGGCTGGCGGCAGCGGCGCTTATATTCTCTTCTTGTAGAGGCCGCAAGTCAGCATGCTATTGGCTGACGGCGTCTCATAGCCCCCTCTGCTCTTGCGTTCTTCATCTTCGTGCCAGCGCTTTCGTTACGCTGGAATAAAAACCTTATTGCGATGACAGTTAAACCCTGCATAAGTGGTCTACAGATCGTCAAATACGGAAAGACATTTCCGCAATTAGACTGCTCTGCTAATGTCGAGGAAAGCTTCAATATTTCAGCGTGAAACCAATCTCCAACCTGGCTATATATCACCACATACCATATCGCTGTTGTAAACATACAATTCGTATATTGCGTCATACAAAATCGCCAGTTCTACATCCTGCATATAGCTATCGACCACCAGACACTCATATGTATACCACGAAGACAGACAGATAAGCACATGGACCGTATACGCTCGTTGCAGCACTAGATATTTCCCACGAGGTCGGGCAGTCATCCACCACAGCCGACGGTCACAAGTCATCTGCCCCCGCACACACACTGGCCTGATGCGAAGTTCAGAAGAACGTGAAATCCCGAAGCTTGGCTAAAATTTACAGACGCGCGAAATTTGGCACGGACTTCAATGCGAGATGCCTTTAATAGGTTCCACAACGAAGCATTGTCTCGAAATTTGGTAGAAAATCCGAAGAAATTCTGGTCGTATGTAAAGTTCACAGGCGGCAAGACGCAGTCAATACCTTCGCTGCGCAGTGCCGATGGTACTGTTACCGACGACTGTGCCGCTAAAGCGGAGTTATTGAACGCAGTTTTCCGAAATTCCTTCACCAGGGAAGACGAATGGAATATTCCAGAATTTGAAACACGAACAGCTGCTAGCATGAGTTTCTTAGAAATAGTACCTTAGGGGTAGCGAAGCAACTCAAATCGCTTGATACGGGCAAGTCTTCAGGTCCAGATTGTATACCGATTAGGTTCCTTTCAGATTACGCTGATACAATAGCTCCCTACTTAGCAATCATATACAACCGCTCGCTCACCGATAGATCTGTACCTGCAGATTGGAAAATTGCGCAGGTCGCACCAGTGTTTAAGAAGGGAGTAATCCATCGAACTAAAGATCTATATCATTGACGTCGGTTTGCAGTAGGGTTTTGGAGCATATACTGTATTCAAACATTTAGAATCACCTCGAAGGGAACGATCTATTGATACGTAATCAGCATGGCTTCAGAAAACATCGTTCTTGTGCAACGCAGCTAGCTCTTTATTCGCACGAAGTAATGGCCGCTATCGACAGGGGATCTCAAGTTGATTCCGTATTTCTAGATTTCCGGAAAGCTTTTGACACCGTTCCTCACAAGCGACTTCTAATCAACCTGCGGACCTATGGGGTATCGTCTCAGTTGTGCGACTGGATTCGTGATTTCCTGTCAGGAAGGTCGCAGTTCGTAGTAATAGACGGCAAATCATCGAGTAAAACTGAAATGATATCAGGTGTTCACCAGGGAAGCGTCCTGGGACCTCTGCTGTTCCTGATCTATATAAATGACCTGGGTGACAATCTGAGCGGTTCTCTTAGGTTGTTCGCAGATGATGCTGTAATTTACTGTCTAGTGAGGTCATCCGAAGACCAGTATCAGTTGCAAAGCAATTAGGAAAGATTGCTGTATGGTGTGGCAGGTGGCAGTTGACGCTAAATAACGAAAAGTGTGAGGTGATTTACATGAGTTCCAAAAGAAATCCGTTGGAATTCGATTACTCGATAAATAGTACAATTCTCAAGGCTGTCAATGCAACTAAGTACCTGGGTGTAAAAATTACGAACAACTTCAGTTGGAAAGACCACATAGATAATATTGCGGGGAAGACGAGGCAAAGGTTGCGTTTCATTGGCAGGACACTTAGAAGATGCAACAAGTCCACTAAAGAGACAGCTTACACTACACTCGTTCGTCCTCTGTTAAAATATTGCTGCGCGGTGTGGGATCCTTACCAGGTGGGAGTGATGGAGGACATCGAAAGGGTGCAAAAAAGGGCAGCTCGTTTTATATTATCACGTAATAGGGGAGAGAGTGTGGCAGATATGATACGCGAGTTGGGATGGAAGTCATTAAAGCAAAGACGTTTTTCGTCGCGGCGAGATCTATTTACGAAATTTCAGTCACCAACTTTCTCTTCCGAATGCGAAAATATTTTGTTGAGCCCAACCTACATAGGTAGGAATGATCACCAAAATAAAATAAGAGAAATCAGAGCTCGAACAGAAAGGTTTATGTGTTCATTCTTCCCGCGCGCTGTTCGGGAGTGGACTAGTAGAGAGATAATATGATTGTGGTTCGATGAACCCTCTACCAAGCACTTAAATGTGAATTGCAGAGTAATCATGTAGATATCGATGTAGATGTGTGACCAGAGCACAATCAGTGGACCGAGGTAAGTCTCTGAACTGTTGTACAAAGGCTAGGTTGGCTCCCCTCGGCCCAAAGGCGTTACTGTTTCTGGCCCCTACCTGCTTGCTTGCTACTCCCATCTCCAGACTCTGGGATTACAAGAACACATGTACTTTTCACATGGTTTGCCAGAATATTATACCATTTACATGATACTTCTCGATATCAACCACTTTACGTGAAAACTCGAAAAAATAGAGGAAACTGTAAATTATAATAGATTCCAAATCGTCCTAATATCACTGACATAGGTATTTCCGAGTGGAAATATCAAAGACAACTAAGGTGTTTCTTATGTCTAGAGAACCAGCAAACATGTGCATCTAGCAGGTGAAAGACGGGTGGAAGACACAACATGCACCACAGTCGATGTTTCTGAACTAAATAAGTATGGGAAATGTGCAGAAGCAGCCAACTGGACGGAATAATGGTTCAGCGCAAACATACGTCCGTATTGAATCTTCTCATATTTCCACGGTGAACACACGCAATAACAGAGGCCACCCAACACATACTGAGTGTCGTCCTCTAGACGGCTGGTCAGGTAAGCTACATTCCTGCATCTCAACAGGCCCTTCCATTCGGACAGTTCCTGCCGTTAGCCAGAAACGTGACACATTGACACCACAGGCCACTGCCACTGCGCGCCGCGCGTCACGCACCACGCACCTCCGGACATATATGCAGCCAGTCTCCTTGGACGATTCTATTTCATTACTGTACTTACAATTAAATATTACGATCACGATCTCAACTGGACGATATTTGACAATGAGTGAAGTATTATTAATACACCCTGTTGACGTCTGTGGCTCTGGAAATGGTAATATCTGTACCATTCTTATGACTTGACATACTTTTCGAAGTAAAGAAGAAATCTTTCATTCCCTTCGTTGCTATTGCAGTATTCCATGTCAAATCCATACCTTCCTTATGACTGGACATATTCATTTTCTTCGCACATATCTGAACACACACACACACACACACACACACACAGTCCTAATGCTCAAGGCGAACCTATCATGCATCCCCTGCTACTAAGTATAATACTTTGCCAATAACTGATTGCTCGCGATACAAAAAATACTGAGCGAAAATCAGGGATAGGTGCACATGTCTCGTAAGTTTTTCTTGCTAGCGGTACCACAGCGAGGCGATCGTGCTTTTAACATCTGGGGCCTTGGAAGACGATTACGTCTATGTTACTGTCGCATGCTCACAAGTATCCCTAACTACATCCTTGTTAAAAACTATGCAAGCCTTATAAATCGTGGTATGGTATTACCTCAGAATGAAGTGATTTCTCTACAGAAATACTTCGACACTGAATATAGACAGTGAGCGCCGGAGTGTATATTAAAAGACCGAAAGTGGCGGTGCACGTCGCCAGCAGTGTAGGCTCGTAACAATCACCGAATTTAGAAAGTGATTCGGCTATGGAACGTAGTATGAAGCCGATATTTGCTACTCCCTCACGCTACTACTAGATATTTCTCCAGTAGCTATACCACAGAACCTCTGACATGGCATTGGGACAGAATGTGTTACGTCTACTGGGCCTTGATTGAGAATGATCACATACAGTAGATGCGTTGATTGAGGTCTTAAGAAAAGTGCACCGGTTTTTCAGATCTCTAGTGTTACGCTTTCCGGTAGAAAGGCTGTCTGCGATTTGGAATCAAGTCTTTCCATTCAACCACATACCTGTGCTGTAATCCACAGGATCCAGCCGCTAGTGTATCACATTCGTGTCACTCTCATACCTCGAAATGAGTCACTTTTCTCGAACCTGTCTGTTACAGTAAAATTCCAGTGTGGTTTAGATAGTCCCTATACTTCTGCTGCTGCTCAGACGCTGTTCTGCCATTCCTGCAGTTTTGCGCACGTGATCGTTCCAATTCAAGTCTGAACTGAGCATAAGTCGGAGAGAGCTGTATCTGCCACATTCTGCAACCGTTGTAGAAACAGGTTCGTCGGTTGGTTTAAAAGAGGGGGCTGGGGGGGGGGGGGAGGGACCAAACTGCTAGGTCATTGGTCCCTTGTTCCGAATAAAACAATGCCACGAGGGTGAGAATAAAACAACCAAGACTGACAACAAAAAATGGAGAGAAAGGAAAAACCACAAGAACGACGGAAGGGCAACAAACACTTAAATGGAAAAAAGGGGAGAAGAAAACCACAGAAACGCAAGAAACAGGTAGAAGAGATTAAAACGACAAAACAGATTACCATGGCTGGCTGACCATGAGAATAAAAAGGAGAAGCCAGCCACTCTGCAGCACATTAAACCACCCTCAAAGCACTAGGGTGGAGGACACAGACGGACAAAGGGCATGTGCTATAATTTATATCAAATGATAAAATCCACCTTCACAAATAAAATGTAAAACTAAATCAGCCGATGAGGCGTTGTCAGATGAAATTACTGGCAACGAGTCCAGTAACCGAAGATTTCATAGCAGAATCAAAGTGGGACAGTGCACCAGAATATGGGCCACTGTCAACCGGGTGCTGCATCAACACTGAGGTGGATCTTCACGGCACAGGAAGTAGCCATGGGTTGCCCAAGAGTGGCCAATGTAGAGCCGGCAGATGATGATGATGATGATGATGATGATGTAGTTGGGTTGAGGGGGCGCTCGACATCACGGGCATCAGTGCCCTGAAGAAAAGTCAACATGAAACCTCATAGGTGGGAACGAAGGCTGTCCCCACAAGCAGAGCAGTTTATAACGTACTAAAGTCCGCCGCCCTTCCCCACCACTTTAGGGATGAGGCCTGATAGTTCACAAATTTCACCACTCTGTTAACACCGGTGTCAGTATCTGTGAGGATGGTGGGCAGATCTCCAGCGAGACCAAGGGCTGCCTTATTATCAGTATACAGGACACACGTAGCCACAATATGCTGAACTGAAAGTGGCACGCCACAAACTTCACAGAAAGGTGGATCCTCTCTGCAAAGGAGGAAGCCATGTGTGAAAGGGCTATGCCAATGCGCAGTCTGGTAAGCAAAACCTCCCTCCAGTGGCGAGGCTGACACGAAGTCCGCCAAGCTTTTGTAGTCCGTTTGAGTAAATGCAGTTTGTTGCCCGACACCTGCAACCATTCAGTCTCCCAATGACGCATGATGCATCTGTCAGAAAATGAGATAATGGCGTGTAACGGGATGGGACATTGGTGATCAGCACCATTCCACCATGCTTCCTTGGCAGCTTTATCAGCCATGTCGTTACCCTGTATCCCAACGTGGCCAGGTACCCAGCAAAAGATCACCTCCTTGTCACGACGTTGGAGCCACTGTAAGCAGTTATGGATGAGCTGAATCAGCGGGTCTACTGGATACATTTGGTGAAGCGCTTTCAGTGCACTAAGAGAGTCGTAACAGACAAGAAAATTCGTACGGTGATGTCTGTGAACCCTCTTCAGGGCCATCAGATAGCCATATAACTCCTCATCATAATTTGTAAATTGTTCTGGAAGACGCACTTTAAAAACCCTATCAGGGAAAACCACACAACAATCGAGAGCATTCCCCTGCTGGGATTCATCTGTATAAATAACGATAAAACCATGGTACATACTTAAAATAGACAAAAACAAAGTTGTAAAAACCATATCTGGGATAAAATGTTTCAGGTACTGCGTCAAGCTTAAAATCACTTTGGGCCTCTGAAGACACCAAGGCGGCAGTGCGTTCCATCCCTGGGTGAGTATTTTCATGCCCAAGATATCCAGATCCTTGAGGCAAGCTGTAGTACGTATACCAAATGGCTGGGTCACTTGGGGCCGATTCCTGAACAGTCGTTCGAAGGTGGGTTGGATCACTGAGCTAAATGACAAATGGTTCAAATGGCTCTGAGCACTATGGGACTCAACTGCTGAGGTCATTAGTCCCCTAGAACTTAGAACTAGTTAAACCTAACTAACCTAAGGACATCACAAACATCCATGCCCGAGGCAGGATTCGAACCTGCGACCGTAGCGGCCTTGCGGTTCCAGACTGCAGCGCCTTTAACCGCACGGCCACTTCGGCCGGCTAGCTAAATGACAACGACTGGGGTGACACTGAGATTGTCAGCGCCTGTCGAGCCAAAAGGATACGTCGCCGAATCCCGACTGGTGGTTCATCAGCCTCTGCACACAGACTCTGAACTGGGCTGGTCCGAAAGGCTCCTGTCGATATCCGAATGCCCACATGGTGGACAGCATCTAACATCTGGAGGTAGGAAGGACAGGCCGATCCATAAACCACACTGCCATAGTCTAAGCGTGATCGAACAAATGCCCTGTAAAACTGTAGGAGGCGGGACCTATCAGCTCCCCATGTTTTTCCGCCAAGGCATTTCAAAATGTTCAACAACCGGAAGCCCTTTGTTCACAGGTCTTTCAGGTGTGGGAGCCATGTGAATTTCGAGTCAAATAATAAACCCAAAAAGCGCACTGTGTCTTGAAAACTTAAAATAAGGTCCCCCATTACATGGTCTGATTGGTTAAAACTTCGACTAGCACGATTAAAATTGACACACACAGTCTTCTCAGGTGAGAACTGAAAACCAATTGTCTGGGCTCAGGTTTCCAGCCTCCCAATCGTCATGTGTAGCTGCCTCGTCGTCATCGTATGATCAGAGGAAGAGTAGAAGATTCAAAAGTCATTCACAAACAAAGAGCATTTGACAGGGCTCCTGATTGCAGAGGAAATGCCATTGATAGCGATGGCAAACAATGTGACACTGAGGACATTGCCTTGGGGCACACCATTCTCCTGAACATAGCAATCAGACGTGGCATCGCCAACGAACGATAACGAAAACGCCCGTCCTCGAGAAAGGATTGGATCAGAAGCGGCAGGCGTCCACGTAGTTCCCATTCATGAAGTTGGCGAAGGATGTTGTACCTCCAAGTAGTGTCATATGCTTTTTGGAGGTAAAAAAACACACAAACTAAATGGTTTCGGCGTAAGAAGGACTCCTGTATCGCCGTCTCCAGTAGAATTAAGTTGTCAAGAGTGGAAACGGTAGCATCTGAAACCACACTGGGAGCGGCTCAGGTAACCTCGGGACTCGAGCAGCCAGACGAGGCGATGGTTGACCATGCGTTCAAGAGTCTTACCCATACAACTAGTAAGGGCGACACTCTGATAATGGTCCTTACCTGGTTTCCAGAATGGAATTAAGATTGCCTCCTTCCATGTCGTGGGGTACTGTCCATCAAACAAAATCTGATTGAAACGAGAGAGGAGCTGACCTTTCGCTTCAGGACACAGATGACGAAGCATGGTATAATGGACCTCATCAGGTCCTGGAGCAGTGTCTCTGGCTGCAGATAAAGCTGATTCCAGTTCTCACATGGAGAATGGAAGGTTGTAGACTTTTTCATTACGCGAGAAAAAATTGAGCTTCCTCATCTCTGCAGGCCAACGGAATATCTGAACAGCAGGAGTTTGTCTGGATAACTTAGTAACAGTAAAGAAGTGTTCAGCTACAACATGAGCCATCTCTTCTGGCGTGTCCACCAAGACCCCATTATTTGACAAGGCAGTAAGGGGATGTTGACTACCCTTGTCTGAAATCCGTCTTATTGATTCCCAAACGTGCGCAGTGGAAGTGGACCGATTAATGGAAGTCGTGAATTCCCTCTAGGAAGCCCTCTTCCGTTCTTTGATCACTCGCCTTACATGTGCCCTGAAGACATGAAGATTGTCTGTAGTTGGACACTATTTGAAGTTCTGAAGAGCTGTCCATCTGGCCATGATTACCAGTTGACAGTCGTCATTCCATCAAGGTACAGGCCATCATCCGAGGTGGTTACTAGACCTGGGGATGGACTCTGCCGCAGCCCTTTGGATCTCATGAGTGATATGGGCCACCGCCTCTTGTGTACAATCCTTTCATTCAAAAATAGCCTGTCGACTATACTGTAACCAATTTTACCTATGTATCATTCCCCTATGTGGTCTCCTGCTGGTCTGTCCTAGACGGCAGATGAATCCACACTGGGAAGTGGTCACTAGAATGTAGATCTGGAGCCACTTCCCACTGAACTGAATCTGCAATAGCTGAAGAACAAAAGCAAAGATCAATAGATGAAAAAGACCCTGTAGCTGTGGAAAAGAGAGTCATCTCACCTGCGTTCAGAAGGCAGATATCCTCAGAATGGACGAGTCGCTAGATCAGACGACTCCTGGAGCAAGTAGTAGCAGAGCCCCACAGCACATTGTGGGCACTGAAGTCCCCCACAAGAAGGAATGGGCGTGGGAGTGCCTGGAAGAGGTCTGCCAGTGCGTCTGCATCCAAAGTGTCATGTAGGGGGCAGGTACAAAGAACACACTGTGATAGTAAACGGTGAGAGAACTTTTACAGCAATTGCTTGGATGGTCGTGGTAAGAGGGACAGGAGAGGAGTGGTATCTGTCATCAAGAAAAATAGCCACTCCACCTTTAGCCCTGCCTACAGTAGTATCGTCTTTTTTGTATATATGGCAGCTCCATAATGTAGGTAATAATGTAAGCATGGTTCCATCTTCAAATCTCGATAAAAGGTTATTGGATGTCTCTCATACCAGCTGTACAAGTACTCTTTCTGAAACGTTGGTAGGAATGCGAGGGACGGGACGAATGATACACGAGCAAATCAATGCTAAAGCCACAATATATAGAGTAATTCGCCAAATTCTTTTATCGAGATCTGAAGGTGGTAACCATGCTTACCGAAACCAAAGCTATCATGGCTAAGAAGTTAACCTTCTCTCAAGTAACTGCTTCATCTTTTGCAATGCTCTCTTTCCTGTAGACGTTCTCCCCTTTATCTCTTCTGTGCAGTTCCAATCTGAGTCCTTAAGCTTCTGAAGGAACAGAAAGGATTTCACATGTTATGTCTTTTGCTGTATAAAAATATATTAATTGGCACTTTCTTCCTCGTTATTTTCATCACTTTTGTCTTTCCTATATTCATCTTCATTCTGTACTTGAGAAAGGATAGCCGGCCGCGGTGGTCTCGCGGTTCTAAGCGCGCAGTCCGGAACCGCGCGACTGCTACGGTCGCAAGTTCGAATCATGCCTCGGGCATGGATGTGTGTGATGTCCTTAGGTTAGTTAGGTTTAAGTAGTTCTAAGTTCTAGGGGACTGATGACCACAGCTGTTAAGTCCCATAGTGCTCAGAGCCATTTGAACCATTTGAGAAAGGATAAGTCACTCTCTCACTATTCTCCACATACTCTATGTTGATTTTTTACCTAGGACATTGTGTTTCAGAGAAGACAGGAAGTTATCAGCTTGGACAGGCATTGATGGAAGTGTGTACATTATTAATGCATGTGGGATATTTATGGTGGCTATCGCTCGAATAGCATTTTTCTGGAATTGAGAACAAGCAGCCAGTTAATTATTTAAGGGGGGATGGACGTCAAACGGGCCGACTTGGAGCAGGAGAGGCACCACAGGACATTTTAATTACCACTGTCTATACTTTTACAAATAAAGTCATAAAACATTAACAGCATGACCAGAAAGGATTCAGGATTCATACTCATAGCAGTGGAAGCTCAAAAACGAAAAAAAAACACATTTTAATTACATGTGAAATTTCATCATTTTTTCACTTACTACTGGCTGCATTTGTTGGTTTGAGGTACACTTTTCTTCCTAAGGAAGAGAGATTCTTCGATGTCTTTTGCACAGCAGACAAACCATAGTTAGAGGTGTATGAAACTATAGAAGTTATTTAATTTATGAAAAAATGAATGAACTGTTACATTTTAAACTTCATGTTCAGAAAAAATTCAAGTTTTGTAGTTAATTATCTTAATTTTTTCAACAGTTTTTTAATAGATTTGGAAAATTCTACAGTTTCATACACCTGTAACTACCGTTTCTACGCTATGAAAAATTCATCTAAGAATCTCTCTTACTTAGGAAGAAAAGTGTACCTACAGCAACAAATACAGCCAGTAACAAGTGAAAAAATGATGAAATTTCACATGTAAAAAAAGGTATTTTGCTACGTTTTTGAACTTCCACTGCGATGAGTGTGAGTCCTCAATCCTTCCTGGTCATGGTGACAAAGTTTTATGAATTTATTTGTAAAAGTATAGACAGTAGAAATTAAAATGTCCTGTGGTGACTCACCTGTTCCAAGTCGGCCCGTTTAACGTCCTACCCCCCTTAACAGTAAATCTTGCTATGGACGTTTGGAGCTTGAAAGTCACTTGCAGCCATTAGGGAAAATGAACATCTCAAAGTACTTTCCGGGCACAGATTTCTGGTCCCAAGAAGTTGCCCTACAGTGTGCAGTCAATGTGTTCAATCGATGGGGCTGAAAAACGGCCTACCTTGACCTACCTGTTAGGCGCATCTTGCCACAGCAGGGGCTGGGGCCGCGAGAGAAATCAACGTCGCCCAGCTAATGTGTTACGACAATGTCATAAATGGCTTTTGTGAATGGGGATGGCTGCTATAAAAATTCACGAGTTTTCGTATTCACCGTGGACAGGACGCTATCAAGAAAGCCGTCGGCTGGTGCCACCCCTCGACCTGCAGAGTTTTTTCGGAAGACTTAGGCCTTCAAAACAATTTTAGAAGGAACACGGCATTTATCGCGGCTCTGAAACGACCTATGTTTGGACACAAAAGCACTTCTCTTAGTTTAGTGGGGCCCCTGGTCGGAGATACATAACATTCAGGCCGCCTAGATAATGATTTCCATGATAAATGTCTTATTCACTTAAGAACTTTACGGAAACTCAAAATAACACGTTGTCTGAAGTGGCCATGGAATTAAAACCAAGTCGGGAGCACAATGTCTCTTCCTCTCTGTGTGGTAATTTTGAAGTCAGGGGTTCGCCACTTCTCCTGAAAAGAAAATAATGTTCTTAGTATTGATTAGGGCTGGTCAGTGAGTAGAACAGACGCGTTAGAGGGGAGACATGGAGCTCGTAGAGTCTGGCACGAAACCCTTTTCGGGGGGGGGGGGGGGGAGGGGGTGTATGAATGCTTTTAGGAGTTTACTGAGATTTGATGGAAAGTGAGGACAGGATACTTGGCCAGATTCAGATGGCTCTGTGGAGGGGCTCTACGGGTTCTAACTCTGGTCTGGAGAGGAAATCGTTCTTGAATGTTGTTACGAGTGGGTTCACTGGGGAGCCTCTGGTGAAGGCTTTGCTGTACCGACAGTTTAGACCTTAGTCATTTTGGGCAACTCGTTGTACCGAGGGCAATCTTATTCGTGACAGGTCTACCCATTTGAAGTTTGGTCTTCTTTTGTGTATAAAGCCGTATAAGTGAGTCAAATTAGTCCATGGTATGATGAGCGAACGGGAGTGTCACACGCTGGAATCTACAGAGATTTCAGGGCTCTGTTAGAGGGTAATTGTCCTCTCCAACAGGCCGCTAGCCATGATTTTGTATATTTCGTGCTCACGATAGAGATTTACACGCGCCACACATAGCTTTCCTGCAGACGCTCGAGCCGATTCCTGGGGCAGCGCCGCACATCGAGAAAAGGGGGTACTGAATGGCTCTGCCGGCTTGTTGGGGCAAACAAGATCGCAATCTCGCCACATGTTCTCAACTGCACCAACGTAATATAACTTCTGTGTAGAATAAATCCATCAATGTTTATTGAGTTTGTTAGATAATTTCAGATAACATTATCCATGTTTTCAACCAGAGTAAATAGTCAGTCAGTCAAACTTTTGTCTTAGCCAAACGGCCATCACACATAGTCGTTAATTGTTTGTTGCATATTTGTGTTGCCATCAGATCATGTTTCATTCTTGTCATCACAATAACATATACTTTTGTTCAATTTTAATCAATAAACTTGTGTCATAACTTTTATAAAAAGTCAATTCTATGTTGATATATCATCACTCATCAACAATTGACAAGATGTAAAATTTGAAATTTTCCTGGCGAATGAACTGTTCAAAAAGATTTCGGGCTTGCAGCCGTTCGTCGTAACCTTCATTCCACGATATTTCGGCTGGACAACTGCCAGCCATTTTCAGGTGAGCCGAAAATGGCTGGCAATTGACCAGCCGAAATATCCTGCAATGAAGTTTACGAAGACCGGCTGCAAGCCCGAAATCTTTTTGAACAATTGAAAAGATATCAACAGGGCCACAATTTCGTTAACAGTATTTCAGCAGACAGCTTCGTCTAGACTGTGAAACTGTGTTAATCTCAAATTTGATCCATCAACAACAAACAGAGTTATCGGAAGAAATCAATTTAGCAGAAGTATGGAACAGGTAGGGAAGTGGCAAGTTTACTAACTAAAATAATTTCTGTCAGGGCGATACCTCACAGTCAACTGTCGCCTTCCAAAATATAGGCTACCACAAGCCCAATGTAGCTCTGCATACTTCTCTTCCCTTCTTGCAATACTTTCAACATCTGCTGTAGCTCCTGATTCTGCGAGTACTGCTTCACCATCCACATATTATACAGTCGTTTTCTTTCTCCTCCTCTTACAACGCCTCTGCCGTCCTCTGTGGCCTTATGTGTCACTCGTTCTCAATGTACAAGAGCCCGCTGAAAAGTAATGCCTCTGAATTTTTTATCTGAAAACCCTTAATTCTTTTTAAATAAAACAAAACTTTACTAAAGTTCTACTTATTTATGATTCATGTCTAAATATTTATTTCTCAGTGTAGTAGCCCTGACAATGAACACATTGCTCATCACTATAGCTTGCTTGACATTGTTGATAGAGCCACACCATCACCTCTGCTTCCACCGCTTCATCACTATAAAAATGAGTGCCTCGAATGTGTGCTTTAAGTTTACGAAACACATGAAACTAGGATGGGGCCAAATCAGGAATGTAAGGAGGATACTCGATGACAGAGGACCCAAGGCGTCGGACTGTAGCAGGTGTTGCAGTGCTGTTGTCTGGTGTGTCCTTGTCGTGTTCAGGTAGAGGGTGTACCATTGTGTGGACTAAGTCTTGGAAGTTTTGAAGCTCGATTGCATCAATCATTCTATAACAAAATATTTTAGAACTCACAGCAATATACTCAAGACAGCCTATCAAATGCCTTCTTCCTGTCCATTAAACAGATAAACACCTCGATGTATATTTTTATCTTTTATTCCCAAAGACACCGTCTCCTATTCCTTTACCGTTTCTGAACCCAAATGGGCCTTCACCAGTATCTTCCTTAGTATGACTTCAGTTGAAACCCAATACTTGGTTTAAGCACCACCAACGAAGATTATGTACATGGAGAGCTCCAGATGGTAGTGCTAGAAGCGAGAATAGTTCTCCAGAACTTCCCAGCAGATGGAAAAAATATCCCAGTTTACCAGATACGTCTATAAGATCAGTCTCTAAGGGAGCTGCTGCCTACAGTAAATTGTCGTCGTCGGGCGATCGTAAGCAATCGCAAAAAAAGACTTTGACGAATTTTGAACTCACTGAAACGACTGGCAGGTCGCTTTAAATGTGGATAAAACTGAACAGGACTTGGAAGGCCCAACGGTACCGACCGGTCGCCGTGTCATCCTCAGCCCACAGGCGTCACTAGATGCGGATATGGAGGAGCACGTCAGCACACCGCTCTCCCGACCGTATGTCAGTTTACGAAACAGGAGCCACTACTTCTCAATCAATAGCTCCTCTGTTTGCCCCACCAGGGCTGAGTGCAGCCCGCTTGCCAACAGCGCTCGGCAGACCGGATGGTCACCCATCCGGGTGCCAGCTCAACCCGACAGCGCTTAACTTCGGTGATCTGGTAGGATTTAAATGTGGATAAATCCTAGATAATCGCCTACAACAAAGAGAGCGAGCGTGATGCTATTCCATTACAATGCCATCTACAAAGATCGAACTTTTATTATTTGTCCTTTGAACTTTGATTCCTTTTCCAAATTTCTCCTAGGTTTCCTTTGCTTCATGCTCAGTGTACGGACTGAGTAACATCGTGCCACAAATGCGATTTAATACCTTCTCAACAGCTGCTCCCCTTTCATGTCCTCAAACTTTTATGACTTCAGTCCATTTTCTTTACAAATTTCAAATAACCTAACAGTCTCTGAATTTTATTCGTTCTAACATAGAATTTCAAGGAGGTCATACCGTTCAAAATTTTCAAAGATGTGTATAAATCTAAAGCTTCTGTAAACGTAGGGCTGTCTGACTTTAACCCGAGTCGTACAGTGTATGACTACACGTTCATCTGCGTACATACTCTGCAAGCCACCATGTGGTGCATGGTGAAGTGTACATTGTACCACCACGAGTCACTTCTTTTCATGTTCCATTCGCAAATAGAGAGAGAGAAAAATGACTGATTATGTGTTATAGCATAAGCTATAAAGTCTCTTATCATTATGGTCCTTACTCGAAATGTACATACAAATATAGAACCCCTGCCTCTGAATTGCTGCGATATCTTCCTTTGATCCGACCTGATGGGAATCCAAAACACTCTAGCAGTATTCAAGAATAGGCCACACCAGCATTCTAAACACGGCCTCCTTTACAGGTGAAGCACGCTTTCCTAAAATTCTACCAATAATCCCTGCGACTTATCTTAGAAATGAAACGCAAACCCACGTTTATAGCATTTGTAGGCTTAGAGAAAGGTTTTGACAATGTTCACTGTAAGACTCTCTTTCCAATTCTGAGAGTAGCAGGAGTAAAATACAGGGAGCAAACTGCTATTTACAACTTGCAAAGAAACCAAACGGCCGTTGTAACAGTCGAAGGGCTGGAAAGGGAAGCAATGATTGAGAAGGGAGTGAGAAAAGGTGCCTATCCCCTATGTTATTAGATATTTACACTGAACAAGCAGTAAAGGAAACGAAAGAAACATTTTGAGTAGGTATTAAAGTTCAGAGAGAAGAAACTAAAACATCGAGATTTTCCAATGATACTGTAATTCTGTCAGATACTACAAGAAACGTAGAAGAGCAGGTGAATAGAATGGGCAGAGCCTTGAAACGAGAATATAAGATGAACATCAACAAAAGCAAAACGAGGATAGTGGAATGTAATCGAATTAGATCAAGTGATGCTGATAGAATTAGATTAGAAAATGACACACTTAAAGGTGAGTTTTGCTATTTGTGTGGCAAAATAACTGATGATGGCCGAAGTAGATAGGATGTAAAATATAGACTGGCAATGGCGTGTCTGAAGAAGACACACTTGTTAACATCGAATATAGATTCGTTTCCGTTGGTATTTGTCTGGAGTGTAGCGATGTATGAATGTGAAATATGCACATAAAGAGTTTAGGCAACAAGACAATAGAAGCTTTTGAAACGTGATGCTACAGAAGAATGCTGAATGATGGCAGATCACAAATGAGGAGATACTGAATAGAATTGGGGAGACGAGAATTTTGTAGCACAACTTGACTAAAAGAAGGGGTCGGTTGATAGGACACATTCTGAGACATCATGGGATCACCAATTTAGTATTGGCGGGACGTGTGTGTGTGTGTGGGGGGGGGGGGGGGTAAAACTCGTAGAGGAAGACCAAGAGATAAAAGCAGTAAGCAGATTCAGAAGGATGTAGGTAGCATTACTTATTCACAGATGAAGTAGTGTGCACAAGATAGAACATCGTGGAGAGGTGTATTAAACGAGACTTCAGACTGAAACCACACCAACAACGTACCTTACATCCTTGTCCCATTTCATGTCGCTTCGCATCGTAATGCCTACATATTTAATCTACATGACTGTGTGAAGTAGCACACCACTGATGCACTGTTCGAACAATACGCGATTGTTTTTCTTACTGGCGCAGATCGCACACGCTTGAATACTAAACTCGTGAAGATAAATAATTCTATAATAGCTGTCAAATAAGTTAATATTAAACTGTAACGAATTTAATTAGAGTCTGTTTTATGTTATCTATTGAAGGTTTCACTCGTTTCAAAGAATTTCTCGAAAAACGCAGAAACATAACCTAAGAGCCAGTTTCTGCGAACTTTAGCAGTAGGTTTACATACAAATTTAAGACTTTTCTTTAAGTATTAAGTGTAGAATTTATGTTGTTTTCATTACACATAAATTTAGCAGTGCCGTATCTAGTTGGGGAATTAAAGGTTTTAAGTTCTATCTTTTATTTCCTTCCAAAACGCGCATACACGGTCTTAGGCCTAATTTTTTGGGTATACAAGTTTTGATTTTTAAAGTTAATTTAACTACATTGCGTTACTATATTAATAGTATACATGTATATTAGTGTCCCACATAACTTAAGTGACTCTTGTGATCTGTAGTTAATAGAATATTACTGTTATTGCCTAGATAAATTTTGTAAGAATATTGTAGACAACCATGAACGAGAAGTGTTTGTGCTGCCGTAGGAAAGTCAGTTCTGGGGTTCTGTTCAGCTGTTGTGACAGATCGTTACATTGGTGTAAATGTAGTGGCATGGAAATTGGCGAAGGAAATGAGTCTGTTCCATGGTATTGAAGATTATGTTCAAGGGATAGTAAAATAGCGAAGCAGGGAGGGAAGATAAAAGCCCTTCAGGCTGAACTGGATAGTGCTAGGGAGGAACTGATGAGGTTAAGTGGGGAGAAGTGCTACCTCAGTAAACTAAGGAAAAGGCTCAAGTAGATGTTAATATAGTCAGCACTCAACAGACTTTCACTGGGAAAGCAACTGTTGCAAAAAAAGTAGAAAGTAGGAGGAAAGTTCAATTGTTAGGTAGTAGCCACAGAAGAGGTGTGGGCCAGATCTTGCAGGAAAAATTAGGTTACAGGTACCAGGTCACAAGTATTTTCAAGCCCAGTGCATCACTTAGCCAAGTGATAGAGGATGTAGGATCATTGTGTAAGGTTTTACAAAGCAGGATCAAGTTGTTGTAGTGGGTGGAGCAGGAAATTATTAATAGAGATCAGGGCAACAATATTGAGTGTGGCCTGGTAAAAATAGCATCTGCAACGAACCATACAAATGTTGGCTTGATTTCTGCTTTAATGCAGTATGATCGGCCACAACGGAACAGCTCTGTCAAGAGGGTCATTATGGAGCCAGATCAGGTGCTTTGGGCAGCTACTTCGTCAGGCATAGGTTTGGTTCCTGGATCTCAATAGGAAAGGAAAAGGTAAACTGGCTGGGATGATAGCAAAATCTTTATGGGGTGACATTGAAACTCATGGGAGTACTTTTTTCAGGCTAACATCAGTAGACTAAGATCAGTGTCCAATCATCCCACATTAATTGAAATTAAGCTTGATTAAAAGTTCAAACCTGCAGGTACTAGAGATGTGAAAATATCACAAGATTCTCATAACAGTACAGTGAAAAATAATGTTAGTATGTCACAAGATTCACATAAAAGCTCAGTGAAAAATAATGTTAATATATTACATCATAATGTCAGGGGATTAAAAAACAAAGTAGATGAGCTTCTTCTTTGTTTAGAAGATTTAGAAACTGAAGGTGGAATATATGTACTATGCCTGTCTGAACATCATATAGGCATGGAAATGGTAAATGTAGGTAGATATAAGCTTTCAGCACATGTAAGTACAGACACTATGGAGAGCGGAGGAGTTGACATATATGTTAAAATCTGTCATGGTGAGAAAAGTTTGGAAATTAAAAAAAATTGTGTAGAGCAACATATAGAAGCATGTGCATGTGAGCTTAAACTAAACAATGACACTTTGATAATTGTAGCCATTGGGAAATTTTTAACTATTGTTGAAAAATTTTGATTCTTTGTTGTGCTATTTGTCAGACAGAGGAAAGCAAATATTATTTGTGGGGATTTCAATGTAGATTTTCTGAAAGAGTCCGATAGAAAGCTTGACCTTGAAGTATTACTTGGTTGTTTCAATTTGACATCAGTTATTGATTTTCCTACTAGGGTGGTACAGGAAAGCAGCAAACTGATAGATAATTTTTTCATAGAGCAAGATAAATTTAATCAAATAAAAACTTTTCCTGTTAAGAGGGCTCTATCTGATCATGATGCACAGCTAGTTACAGTAAATGATATAGCTCCATACAGTAATGCAAAACAGTCCTCCAAAATAGTACATTTAGTTACCGATTTAACAATTCAAAATTATAGGGAAAGCTTGCAACAGTTAGACTGGGATGAGGTGTACAAGGAACGTGATGCTAATTTAAGATTTAACCTATTCAATGATACCTTTGCGAGTATATTTGAAAATAGTTTCCCTAAGAACACAGTGAAATATAATTGTAAGAAACCATGTAAAAAGTCATGGCTTACTAAAGGGATAAAAAATCTTGTAAACAGAAAAGGGAAATGTATCTTATAGCTACAAGGAGTAATTATCCCAAAACAGTGAAACATTATAAAAACTACTGCACTGCATTAAGAACAGTTATTAAAAAGTCCAGAAGTATATGCATAATGTCTAAGATTAGCACATCCAATAATAAAATTAAAACGATTTGGAATATTGTTAGAAGGGAAACAGGACAACCGAGAGTATAGTAAGACTGTATTTCTATCAAATACAATGAAAAGTTTGTTAACAAGGAGTCAGAAGTAGAAAACATTTTTAATAATCATTTTTAAGTGTTGCAGAGAAAACAGGATCCAGCTATTCATTAGAAAATGCAAGGCAGTGTATGGAAGAGGCAGTATCTATGCAGTTTGATAAAATTGAAATTCAACCCACCTCTCCTACTGAAATTAGGAAAATAATAAATTCACTCAAAAGTAAAAGTTCACATGGAATTGATGGCATTTCCAACAGAGTACTAAAAGCTTTTTCCAACAAATAAGTAGAATTCTCAGCCACATATGTAGTAGCTCACTGAAACAGGGCCTTTTTCCAGACAGACTGAATTACACTATCGTTAAACCAATGCATAAAGAAGGGGCTAGATCTGATGCCAACAACTACGGCCCAATCTCACTTCTGACAGCTTTATCCAAAATTCTTAAAAAAGTCATGTACGCAAGAGTAGCATCACATATTTGTAAAAATGAAGTACTAAGAAAATGTCAGCCTGGTTTTCAGAAAGGCTTTTCAACAGAAAAAGCTATATATGCTTTCACTGATCAAATATTAAATGCATTGAATAACCGAACATCACCCATTGGGATATTTTGTGATCTCTCAAAGGCTTTTGAGTGTGTGAATCATGAAATTCTTGTAGATAAGCTTAAGTATTGTGGTATGAGTGATACAGTGCACAAATGGTTTGGTTCATACGTAACTGGATTAATGCAGAAGGTTGAAATTAACTTTATAGATAATCTGCAAAAACCAGCAGAGTCCTCTAACTGAGAAGTATCAAGAATGGTGTCCCACAGGGTTTAGTCCTGGGCCCCTTATTGTTCGTAATATAAATTAACGACTTGTTCTTTTTGCTGACGAAACAAATATAGTAATCACACGCAACAAGAAAGAATTACATGAGGAAATTGCAAATAATGTCTTTCAGAAAATTCAAATGGTTCAAATGGCTCTGAGCACTATGGGACTTAACAACTGAGGTCATCTTTCCCCTAGTACTTAGAACTACTTAAACCTAACTAGCCTAAGGACATCACACACATCCATGCCCGAGACAGGATTCGAACCTGCGACTGTAGTGGCTGCGGGGTTCCAGACTGAAGCGCCTAGAACCACTCGGCCACACTGGCCGGCTTCAGAAAATTATTGAGTGGTTCTTTACAAATAGACTCTAACTAAATTTTGAGAAAACAGAGTTTATACAATTCCATGCAGTAAATGGCATAAAACTATTGATAAATATAGACTTTGAACAGAAGTCTGTTTTTAAGGCAGAATACTCAAAATTTCTGGGTGTGTGCACTGATGAGAAATTGAATTGGAAGAAACACATCGATGATTAGCTGAAATGCTTAGGTTCAACTACCTATGCTATTAGGGTTATTGCAAATTTTGGTGAAAAAAATATCAGTAAATTAGTCTACTAGCCTATTTTCAATCACTGCTTTCATATGGCATCATAGTTTGGGGCAATTCGTCATTAAGGCAGAAGGTATTCATTGCACAGAAGAGTATAATCAGAATAATAGCTGGAGCCCACCCAAGACCAATAAGCAAACATTTCTTTAAGGAACTCGGGATATTCACAGTACCTTCGCAATACATATATTCACTTATGAAATTTGTCATTAATAATCCATCCCAATTAAAAATAACAGCGAAGTTCATAGCTAGAACACTAGAAGAAAGGATGATCTTCACTATTTTGGATTAAATCTCACTCTGACACAGAAAAGGTGAGTTATGTTGCCACAAAATTTTTTTTGTCGTTTGCCTGATAGTATTAAAAGTCTGACAGATAGCCACCCATCATTTAAAAGCAAATTAAAATAATTTCTGAGTGACTACTCCTTCTACTCAATAGATGGATTCTTAGACATGAATTACTAACTGTACAAAAAATTATTAATTATTTTGTGTAAAGAAAACTTACGCTGAAGTGACCTGTTCCACACAATTACGAAATGTCGTATTCATGATCTGTGGAACAAGGATTAATGTATATATGTACTCATCTACATTAACTTACATTTATCTACATTTAGAGCTAGCTACCATTAATCACAGTGATCAGAAATTGTATGTAACCCATTTTGGAAACTCCTACAGTCACATCTTCCGGCACATTACATCATTATGAGCAAACAGCATCAGACTTCTGTCCACCTTGTCCGCCAGATCATTTCTTTGTGTAGAGAATAAGTGCAGTCCTATCACACTTCCCTATGGCCTTGTGTCTGACGAACACTTACCCTCTACGACAACGTACTGGTTCTTCGTCAAGTCACACAGATGCCTCACAGCCAGTTCTGTATGCACGTACTATCGTTAACGTTCTGCAGTAGGGCGCTTTCCGGAAGTCTAGCCATACAAAATCTGCCTATTGTCGTTCACCCATAGTTCGCATTATATCACTTGAGAAAAGGGCAAGCTGAGTTTCACACGAGCGCTGCTTGCTAAAACTGTGGTCATTTCTATACAAGTATACAAGCTTTCCCGTCTCAAGGTAATTTATTACATTCGAACTGAGAATGTATACAAGAATTCCACAGAATACCAATGTTAAGGATATTGATATGTAGTTCTGTAGGTCCGTTCTTCTGCGCTTGTTGTACACTGGAGTCACATGCGCTTTTCTCCGGTCGCTTGGAACTTTGTCCTGGGAAGGAGATTCCCCATAAATGCGGGCTAAATAAGGGGCCAATGCCGTAGAGTACTTCCTGTAAAACCGGAATGGTGTTCCATCCCCACCAGAGCGTTCGAGTACGTTTCACACTACTTTTCGCAGGAAGTTCAAGACGTAGTGGTACCATGGAAGCGACCAGAAACGAGGCTATCGATCTGCCGATCATTATAGCGCCGAGGTGGTGTTTATGGATGTATTAGCGACAGAGAAATCTCAGTTGTAGCGACAACTCTTTACGAGAATGTGTTTGTGGTTGCGCAACGTGCGAAATAGAAGTGAAAAGGAAGCATCTATTCTCTTAGGTTACTGAATAACCACACACTCGGAAATCATCAGACATTCGGAAACAAGGAGCCAAATATTTGTGCGAAGGAAGCATACGAATTCAGTCTCAGCAATTAAAGCTTCCCTCAACGGCTCCTGTCTGACCACACACTCCGAAATCGCCACATATTCGGAAACTAGGTTAGCGGGTGCTGCTTCCCTCGTGTAGACTGTATGGCATGCAGAGAATATTTTTGTTTTTATTTAATCGAATTTTTGTGTTGTTGGCAAACTGCAACACCTAAGCTTTTCACGCTAATTAAGGCTATGTAAGCATGTTTTCATAGCAATTTTCATCCTCTAACAAATATTTCTTCGTATCTAACCGAGAAGTGAAATACCAATTTTCATAAATTTGGCTTAAAATTTTTTTTAATATAACTAAATATTTTCTTAATAATTTTCATCCTGTATTGCACTCCCTTAGCTGCAGAATTTCCAGAAACACGAATTTCTTATTTGTAACCGAAAAATCAAATACCATTCTTCATAGATGGAGCTTTATAAATGCTTTGGCATTTTTTAAAGAAACTTTACTACTAGTCCTTTAATAATGATATTTTCAAAGAAGCTTCCACTCACTATTTCACCCCATAGTGTTAAATTTGCAAAAATATTGAAACAAGTATTTCTTTATCTCTGACTGAGAAACCAAATAACAATTTTCTTAGGTCTAGCTTGAAAACTGCCTTAATAGCAAGTATATTAAAATAAAAAACAACCTTCATCTATTCACTGACTTAGGGTTGGAATTTCGAAAAATACCTTCTTAAACGACGCCTACAGTGTTACAGTATGAAATCTGCACCTTCTCCTAATTTTAAGTTTCTGTCCTTGGCGGTTTCGACCGGGCAATGATGAGTAAGTCAGAACACTGCCTTCTATAGGGAAGCAGCGAAGTATTTGTGACAGGGAAGGACATGAATTTTATTGTTGTTCCTGCCCTACCATACGCTCGGAAATCACCACATATTCGGAAATGGACAACTAAATATATATTTCGTCCCTTCTTCTGTAATCAGACGGAAATATTAATAAGATATAACATTTCAGAACACACTTGTATGATATTCAACGCAAATACTGAAAAACATGTTAGTATGTAGCAGCATGCTCATCTGCCGCCTCTCTGTAAACCACGACATCATCCATTACGCTCCATAATAATCGTATCAGTTTTGTCTCTTGTCTCGATTATCATAGTACCTCTTGAAGCCTTATATCTCTGATACTTTATTAACTGACGTATAGTGATAAGGGTGACGTGTCTATGATACATTTTCAGTACGCCGGTGCTTTGAAACGGCATACTGCGACACACATGCTGCAAAGGAAATGAATAATCGAAATGCATACAGTTCACGCTGGAGTCGTTCACACGCGCTCGCAAAAATCGATAATCGAAAGAGCACTAGTGACGTCTCGACAGCAAAAGTAATGTGAAGTCTACTCTACCCCATAGAGCTCCTGTACAACAGACTGAATCGTCCGCCGTATTTTCCCCAAGGATTCGACAGTGGATGGTTAAACTACTCACGCAACTTTTAACAATATTTCTTGTAGAATATTTGATATTGCATGTGAGAAATGTATGGAACAGTTGTTACTGTGTATAGAGATATTTAGACTGTCCTTTTCATGTAACAGAAATATTGAAAAGTAACATTAGACAGCTTGAGAAACGTGGGCTCGGAACTTGAGTTGTAGTTTCTAAATATTAAATGTAATGAGTTAAGAATTCGGTACCAATGTCTTCAAATAAGGGTCTTATGCAGTAACAATGTGTGCCTATTCATTACTTTTGCCTGACTATACGCACTTGTAAAAATGGTGCTTAGTTTTTAATCATAAGGTACGTTAAGAAATGCGCCATTTTTATTCTACAGAGGGCGAAATAGTATAGTTTCATGTTACAGTGAAACGAATTTTTATTAACAGTTTCATATATAATTTAACCAGTATTCATTTTGTGTACATCGTGATAGGTGTGTTGCTTATTGAGTTCTGGTAAAAACTTTATCTTTTGAAGTTTATGTTATTTGTGCAGGTTCCCCACAATGACCAATCCACTATAAAAATATCCAAATTATCATTTGTCCTACCGTAGGTAGATAAGAGATGAGGTTACATAATATTCAGTTTGTGTATGTACATTCACGATAACAATGCGTAAATACAGCACAAATTTTCCTCTCCGCTTTGCCAGTTGCGACAATATCTCATGAATCGAAAAAAATTGAGACGAACTGCTTCAGTATAGTTTTCGACGGGGGAAGAAACACAACTGCATACGACTGATTTCATGTTTATAACTACTTCTACATCTAACTGCCTTGATTTACACTACCCAACTGAGCGGCAGGTCCTGGTTTTGAATTGTTTCTCCGGCAGTTTACGGCCGATCTTTTCCTTCGTTCGAGGTGACTTGGAAATGTAAGGATACGAACACTATTTTTGTAATAGCCAGTGCAATTGACAGCTGAGCGACAACCCATATTTACGGCGGATTATTCAATACATTTAATTAGAAATCTTCATTCTCATCGTAACTCGTATGTAAACAAGAGGAATATCCTATACTTTGGAGGAAACATGGCGGACATTTCAGATCATATTACAGGAGGCTGCATCTACACCGGTACTCCACGGTGCGTGGCGGCGGGTACCCCATACCAGTACCTGTCGTTTCCTGTTTCACTCTGTAAGAGTCCTAATTTGTCGTATCTTTCTTGTCTTCGTAGTCTTACGCGTTATGTATGTTGGTGGCTGTAGAATAGTTTGGCATTCAGATTCAGGGCCAGTTCTCTAGATCTTCTCAAGAGTGTTTCTCGAAAAGAACGTCGCCTTCCCTCCATGGATTTCCACTCCACTTCCCGAAGCATCTCCGCAGCACATACGAGTTGTTCGAACTTACCGGTAACAAATCTAGCAGCCCACCTCTGTACTGCTTCGACGTCTTCCTTCAATCCGGCCGGGTACGGATCCCAAACACTCCAGCAGTACTCAAGAATAGGTCGCATCAGCATCCAATATGCGGTCTCCTTTACAAGTGAACCACTCTTCCCTAAAATCTCCCCCATAAACCGAAGTCGACCAATCGTCTTCCCTGCCACAGCTGCGAAATCCTCGTCCCACCTCAGATCGATTTGAAACGTTGCTCCCAGGTATTTGGACGACTTGCCTGTGTCAAGCAGGACACTCGTGATACTGCATCCGGACATTAGGAGTTTGATCTTCCTACTGATCAGCATTAACTTACGTTTTTCCACTTTTAGGGCTAGCTGCCATTCATCACACCAACTGGAAATTTTGTCTGAGTCGTCTTGTATCTTCCTACAGTCATTCAACGTCGACACCTTTCTGTTCACCACAGCATCATCAGCAAACAACCACAGACTGCTGCCCACCCTGTCCGCTAAATCATTTAAATGATCTCTCGTCGTCGAGGACAACATAGTACGTTGTTTTATTTAAGAAGCCTTCGAGCCACTCCAGTATCTGTGACCTTATTCCACATGCCCTTATATTCGTTAATAACCTGCGATGGGAGGCCGTGTCAAATGGTATCCGTAAATCTAGAAATATGAATCTGCCTGTTGACCTTCGTTCATAGTTCGCAGTATATCATGTGAAAAAAGGGTAAGCTGAGTTTCGCACGAGCGATTCTTTCTAAAATCATGCTGATTCGTGGGCATAACCTTCTCAGTCTCAAGAAAGTTTATTGTATTCGAACTGAGAATATGTTCAAGGATTTTGCAGGAAACAGAAGTTAGGGTCATTGGGCTGTAATTTTGCGGTTTCGTTCTTTTACCCTTCTTATATACTGGAGACATCTGCGCTTTTTTACAGTCGCTTGGGCCTTTGTGCTGGGCGAGAGATTCACAATAAATGCAATCTAGGTAAGAGGTCAATGCCGTTGAGTACTCTTTGTAAAATCGAACTGGGATTCCAACAGGACCTGACGATTTATTTGTATTCAAATCTTTGAGCTGTATATCTACGTCAGATATGGTTATTCCTATGTCGTCCAAAGGGGAGACTGCCCGATGGTCAAATGACGGAATGCTTGTACAAATGTCCTGATTCATTTCTTAAAAGCCTATAACTGTGCCCTCCATACGGGAGTCGATGCGACGCTCAAACGACGATATATTTATGCAGTCCTCGTGCGTGAATGATTTCTTAATTTTGAAACATGAGCTTTCTGTCAAACCTGTGACGGCGCACCTGTATCGGCAGTCCACTTTTCTTCCCGCCTACTAGGGCGCCACGAAAAAACGTTTCTGAGCGACAGAACTAAGCTCCAAGAGGGGGATAAACCTTGTATTACTGTTTTCGAGAGCTGTTATGCCAAAGTACCGCGCCACCCCCTCAGCTGGGAGACACAGAACCTGGTCTTGGCAGCGCGCGCGACCACGGCAACATGACAATGGGGCTACGGGTGGACGACCTCCACAGGCCTCCACCATTGTATGTAGATTTGATTCTAACTACGTGTGAGTCAGTCAATGCACTGCACTCTTAACGGTCTGTCGTAATTATATTGATCACCCCAGGTCAGTTTATTACGGGGCGTATTCAGAAAGAAAGGTCCGATTTGGGGCGAAATGGAGACCACATGGAAACTTCAGTGGAGCTTTGCACAGACTTGGTGGACCGTACCTGTAGAATCCCCGTCGACCGCATCACGTCGCCCTTCTGAGCGCACAGTGAGCACGTAAAGAGGCCTAGAACAACAGTGTCGCCGGCCGCGGTGGCCGTGCGGTTCTAGGCGCTTCAGTCCGGAACCGCGTGATTGCTACGGTCGCAGGTTCGAATCCTGCCTCGGGCATGGATGTGTGTGATGTGCTTAGGTTAGTTCGGTTTAAGTAGTTCTAAGTTCTAGGGGACTGATGACCTAAGATGTTAAGTGCCATAGTGCTCAGAGCCATTTGAACCATTTGAACAACAGTGTCTCCCGCCAAGTTTGAGGGCCTGTTGAGAGATTTAGCGTGAAGGTATGCAACCCACGCATCAGTCATAAGGTTTCTTCGTCGTGACAGTTCTAAAAATGGTTCAAATGGCTCTGAGCACTATGGGTCTTAACTTCTGAGGTCATCAGTCCCCTAGAACTTAGAACTACTTAAACCTAACTAACCTAGGGACATCACACACTGCCCGAGGCAGGATTCGAATCTGCGACCGTAGCGGTCGCACGGTTCCAGACTGTAGCGCCTAGAACCGCTCGGCCACCCCGGCCGGCGCCGTGACAGTCCTCGGTCGCTTTCTGCAATGGAGACGTTCCTGCAGCGTTTTCGATGGGAAGTGTCTGATCAGCCAACATACAGCCCGGACATGGCTCCCTCCGATGTTCATCTCTTTACTCTGGCTACGAAGAGAACATTTGGCACAAGCAACGAAAGGCATACCATCATAGAGAATTGGCGAAAACCATAGGCGTCTGCCTTCTGTGCCGAGGGTGTTGGAAAGTTGTCACGCCACGGAAAGTGTCTAAGTCGGGACGGCGACTATGCAGACAGGTAGCTGGAAGGTGTGGCTAGCCATGGCGAACAATTTTTTTTCATTTTCACTGTGGTTCCCATTTCGCGACCGGTCGGACTTTACTTTCCGAACAGCCCTCGTAGAATGAACTTGACAGAGTGAGTTAATGAAAGAATAGCTGTGGGATTATGAGGCGCCGGCACTATCACCTGATCTTACTCCCTGTGCTTTCTGAAGGAAACATTCACACATGTGTTGATCTGAAGCGCAGCATATCAAGAGAAGTAGTCAGCTTACCTACGGACGTACTTAGTTCTGCTGTACAGAATGAAATCTTGCGCTTTCTGACTCTTCTGGACACTGATAGGCGCCATATTGAGCTCCTTTTGTAGCAGTTATGGTGCCGATATGTAATGGTATGATGTACCGTAGCAGCACATTAAAAGTGTTTCAATTGAATTCATTCTGCATTATGTCTCTTCCCTCTGTCCTTGAGATTAATGCTACTAAGTTTGGTACTCGTATGGTAAGTAGTTTCCGTGAATTGGGAAAATTTATTTTTGGCCACCCAGTAGTGTAATGACCTACATATTTAATACACATAATATTGAAAACAGGTTAAAACTACTTACATTCCAGTGGCGAATGCGACATAAGTGCACTCTCACTAACGCTAACCTGGCTTCCTGCAGTACCATAACACGCTGGAGTGTCGCCTCTTTACCTAAGTTTGTCACTCACTTAGTAGAGTTAACAACCTCAAGGCCAACCAGAAGGGTACGGAGGTACAAGTCAGTGCTGCCAACTGTCTTAAATAAACTGGGAAATATCCATACAGCTGTGTGCTCTAGTACGCCGGGTCTAAGCGACGTATAATCCAGGTTCTAATAAAGAGCTAAAAGAACCTGAGATTTGCCGATGATATTGTTCTATTTGCAAATTGTTGTGGACTGTTAAGGCAGCCAGTCCACAGTGAAGTAGCCGAAAGGGCACGCGTCAACTCACGCCGTCTGGCGTTAAGTCTGGAACAGGATTCGTAATGAATGTGATAAAGAAAAGAACGTAGCTACTAGAACACTTAACTTTTATATTGTCCTTTGGTATACAGCATTCTGGATGATACAAGTGAGACTCTATCTTGAGGTACATGCAACGTTACAAATGGTTAATGGCGCCTTGCTAGGTCGTAGCCATTAACTTAGCTGAAGGCTATTCTAACTGTCTCTCGGCAAATGAGAGAAAGGCTTCGTCAGTGTAGTCGCTAGCAACGTCGTCGTACAACTGGGGCGAGTGCTAGTCAGTCTCTCGAGACCTGCCGTGTGGTGGCGCTCGGTCTGCGATCACTGCCAGTGGTGACAAGCGGGTCCGACATGTTCTAATGGACCGCGGCCGATTTAAGCTACCACCTAGCAAGTGTGGTGTCTGGCGGTGACACCACACAAATTTCATAGAAGAACTTCAAACATTAATTATGAAACTTGCGTTACTACTCTCTTAAGTCGGTCTAAAAATAAACTATGTTAAAACCAAGATGATGAACATGATGAATGAATGGATACCAGTGGGAAATATATGCATTCGAAGTACCCAGCTGTAAAGAGCCGCAGAATATGTCTATCTGGCTCAATTTGTAAATATGAAAGGATACGAGAAGAAATTCCACGTATTAAATTGGGCTGCCAAGCTTACGGAAAACACTCCAAGATGTCGGCTGAAATGAAGAAGACAGATGTTGAACAAGGTATACTACAAGTAAAAACTTATGGGTGGGAGACTTGGACATTAAATCAGTTCATTGTTATAAAACTCGTAGTAGCTCAAAGAGGAGTGGGAAGATCAAAAGCGCAGAAATAAAGCAGCAGGTATCAGTACAAGAAAGGTCAGCGAATTAAAGAAAAGGGTATATATCATGAAATGTCAGTGAGCTGGTCACGTCGTTCGTAAAAATGATGGTAGCTGGTCAAGACCTACCGTGAAAGGCCGCGTGGAAGACCACGGGGCCTGCGAGGCAAGGACTTACTGAATACGGCTGTGTTCAGGTGGTAACACGAAGTTCAAGATCGTGAGAAATGGAAGAACCTATTGGGATACTGCGTCGCACGCCAAATCAATGAGACCCCATCATAAAGTTGATGATCATGTTTGGATTGTGGGGTCCTCAACTGCGCGGTTACCAGCGCCCGTACAAATTCCCAACGTTTTCTCAGTCCAATTCAGCCACTCGCATGAATTATGATGAAATGATGAGGACAACACAAACACCCAGTCATCTCGAGGCAGGCGCAAATCCCTGACCCCGCCGGGAATCGAACCCGGGACCCCGTGCTCGGGAAGGGAGAACGCGACCGCGAGACCACGAGCCCATCATAAAATGGTTGAGTTGCATATATACAGGGTGATTCACGAAGAAGTGCAAATATTTTAATATGTTATTATACAAGTAAAACTAAAGAGAAAAGATCTTACAAACATAGGTCCACAAATGTTTAGCTTCGGAGTTACGACTAATAAAAGATGTTCGCTAACACGAAGCCGTCACAAAACTGTACGAGGTTAAAGTAAAGCGCGGTTTCCATTTATTTTGCTGTTATTGGTCTGGTGAATCTAATAAAACGTGTCCCAGACGCGTATCTGCAGTAGTTTTCCAAAACATCCAGAGAAGCGAAGATTATTTATTATACAGGTAAATTTGTTTACTTTCCATTAAGGATGTAGAAACGTTTTTGTCATTGTTAGCAACCGTTAGTGAGTTGTTTCAGTCGTTTCCTTGAGACGAGTTGGATTTCTGTATCGTTCATAGGAGAACTTAATAACTACAGTGTATTTAAGTGAAACCACAAAGTAACAGTTATAGTTTGAAGATTACACACATCAAAGAAAGTTTTGCATGACCTCAGTTCCCAGAACTCCTGAAGATAGACGTTGACCGTGGATGTTGTGTCACAGACACAGTCCCTTTTATTGTTCAGAGATGTCACTAAACCTTCCCAAAGATGTAAACAACCATGCATGGGCAGCGCCTATTAGACGGAGGGCGTCCGACAGCCGATCAGTTCCAGTCATTCTACCAGGAAGGAGGTACACGGCTCGTGTTGTCTGTAGTTCAACCGTGTCTAGACGGTCAATACCGGGGCTCGATCGCGTTCGCAAGGGCTCTCGAGAAGGGAAGTGTCGAGGCGTCTCGGAGTGAACCAAAGCGATGTTGTTCAGACATGGAGGAGATACAGAAGGACAGGAACTGTCGATGACATGCCTCGCTCAGGCCCCCAAAAGGCTACTACTGCAGTGGGTGACCGCCGCCTACGGATTATGGCTCGGAGGAACACTGACAGCCCTCCCAGGGGACACCGCCTTATAGTAGGCACCTTCAGTGCCGGGCGGGAGGGTTTCCGTGCTTCGGTGAAGTCAAGAGCTATGCCGGCGGTAGCATAGCTACTGGCAGGGTCTCCCAAGCCGGACTGGTCTCGACAGACGAGTCAGACAAAGTGTGTCCCACAACAGAGGGCAGGGAGGGCTCTAGAGGCGTAGTGAAGCCAGCTTCCCTAGAGGAGTAAAGCTCATACAAATCCTGATCCTCCAGGTTGGGGGTTGGGCATGGGGCTAATAACCCCATACTGTAAAAAAAAGAATATTATGGAAATTCAACAGAAGCCTCGGAAACTGGATGGAAAGCATGTATGACGACCTTGGCAAAGTAAACGGATAAAGGATCTAACAGTAGCATCATGGAATGTGAGGACAATGCTTCAGCCTGGAAAATGAAAGAAATAGCCAATGAAATTTTAAAATTCAAATATGATATTGTAGGGCTACAGGAAATAAGATGGTAGGAGAATGGGCAGATAGATAAACCTGAGTACTCATTGGTATATAGTGGACCAGAAGAAAGAACAGGCCAACTTGGAACAGGGTTTATAATAACTAGGGAAGTTAGGAAAAGCCTTCTAGAATTTGAACCCATAAATGAAAGGATGTGCAGACTCAGACTAAAAGGTAAATTTAGGAATATATCAATAGTTAATGCACATGCACCAACAGAGGAAAAAGAGGATATAATTAAAGAACAGTTCTACGAAGACTTGGAAAAAGTATACTCTGCAGTACCTAAATATGACCTGATGCTAGTAATAGGAGATTTTAATGCAAAAATAGGGAGGAATGAACATCTGTATGGAGTTTCTGGAAAATATTCACTACATGAAGAACACAATGAGAATGGAAACTTACTATGCCAATTCGCAGCAAGGAATAATATGATTATTAAAAGTACCTGCTTTCCACATAAAAGGATCGATCTAGGTACTTGGAAGTCTGCAGCCAATGGAGTAGTCAATCAGATTGACCATATTTTAGTGATTGCACGCCACTCCACGTCAGTTACGGATGTACGGAGCTGCAGAGGACCAAACTGTGATTCAGACTATTTTTTGATAAAATCAGTCTTGAGAGAGAAACTGTCACTAACAAATGGAAACAGAATGGGAAAGATGATGAAATGGAATACAGACAAACTGAACATCCCTGATGAAGTAAAAAAAATACCAAGTAACACTAAGCAGAAAGTTGAGCAATGAAGAGACCACAGTAGGAGTAGACGAAAGGTGGAACAGGTTTGAAAAAGCCATTAAGGATGCTGCAGAGGAAATAATAGGCATAAGAAGGAACAGAAGAACCCAGGAGTGGTTTGATGAAGATTGCAGGTCAGCAATAGAGGAAATGAACAGGGCAAGAACAAAAATACTACAGAGAGAAACCAGAAATAATGTGGAACAATATAGAGAATTAAGGAGAAGAGCTAACAGACTGTGCAAGAGAAAGAAAAGAGAGTGGAATAAGAAGAAATTTCAAGAACTAGAAGAACTAAAGGAACAGAGTGAAATAAGAAAGTTCTATAATGCCTTAGGCAAAATGAAGAATAGATTCCAACCAAAAACAATGGCCTGTTCCAGTAAAGATGGGAAAATGATAAGGGAGGAAGAACAGATAGTGGGAAGATGGGCAGAGTATTTCAAAGATACACTAAGCACCAGCCTAGAAGATGAAGAGACAGCTGCACAGGAGGGAAGAGTGGAGCTGGAAGTAGACAATGAAACCAATGAGGCAAGAAAGCCAACACTACAAGAGGTCTCCTAGGCTGTGCACAAGTCAAAAAACAATGGAGCCCCTGGGGAAGACAGCATAATTGCTGAATTAATAAAAACTGGTGGTGAGGCTGTAATAAAGGAACTGCACACATTAATATCAGATATATGGGAAACAGAAACTATGCCAGATAACTGGAAAATTGGAATAATAGTCCCCATTTATAAGAAAGGGGACAGAACAGCATGTGAAAACTATAGAGGTGTAACACTCCTAAGTACAACTTATAAGATCTTCACAAGTATATTAAACGAAAGGATACGGAAGTGTGCAGAAGGCATAATAGGAGAATATCGGTGTGGCTTTCGACCGGGCAGAGGCAAATGATGGAAAAGTTCTATGAATATGATATAGATCTGATGGAAAAGTTCTATGAATATGATATAGATCTGCATTTCTTATTCATCGATTTCAAACAAGCCTTTGACAGCATAAATCGGCAAGAACTATACAGAGTACTGAAAGAAGTTGGTATATGTGCTAAATTAATAAGACTAATCAGAATGACAATGACAGAGACAAGAGCAAAAGTAAAGGTCCTTAGCAGAACAAGTGAAAGCTTTGACTTTAATAAAGGTGTGAGGCAAGGGGATAGTCTCTCCACTGTCCTATTCAACATAGCCCTGCATAGTGCAGTAAATAAAATCAACAAAAGAGGCACCATATTTATGAAAACTAGCCAGATATGTGCATACGCTGATGACATTGCTATAGTAGGAAGAAATACCAATACACTCCTAGAAACATACCGGGCAATGGAAACAAAAGCCTTAAAAATTGGCCTCATAGTAAATGAAAACAAAACAAAATATATAGTAATGTCACAATCTGAGGCCAGAATAACCACTAAAAACCTAAACATCAATGGGAAATGCTTCAATGGAGTGTCCTCTTTTAACTACTTGGGAGCCCTAATAACAAATGATAACAGTATTGGAAAGGCTATAAGGGAAAGAATACAAGCAGGAAACAGAGCTTACTTTGCAAATATGCAGCTTTTCAAAAGTAGCCTTGTTACAAGAAAAACTAAATTGCTAGTATATAATTCCCTAGTCCGCCCAGTTATCACATACGGATCAGAGGTATGGACGTTGACAGAACACGATAAAAATGCTCTAAGAAGCACTGAGCGGAAAATACTACGCAAAATCTATGGGCCAATAAGGGAGGAAGAAAGCTGGAGAATATGCTACAATGTCGAATTACAAGAGTGAATACAAGGCAGGGACATAGTAAAATTTGTGAAATCACAGCGAATACGATGGCTAGGACACTTGGAGAGAATGGCAGAGGATAGAATTCCAAAGAAAATGATGAAAGGTATGATCCATTCAGTTAGGCGAAAAGGGAGACCTAGAAGAAGATGGATCGATGAGGTAATAATGCATATCTACATCTACATCTACATTTATACTCCGCAAGCCACCCAACGGTGTGTGGCGGAGGGCACTTTACGTGCCACTGTCATTACCTCCCTTTCCTGTTCCAGTCGCGTATGGTTCGCGGGAAGAACGACTGTCTGAAAGCCTCCGTGCGCGCTCTAATCTCTCTAATATTACATTCGTGATCTCCTCGGGAGGTATAAGTAGGGGGAAGCAATATATTCGATACCTCATCCAGAAACGCACCCTCTCGAAACCTGGCGAGCAAGCTACACCGCGATGCAGAGCGCCTCTCTTGCAGAGTCTGCTACTTGAGTGTATTAAACATCTCCGTAACGCTATCACGGTTACCAAATAACCCTGTGACGAAACGCGCCGCTCTTCTTTGGATCTTCTCTATCTCCTCCGTCAACCCGATCTGGTACGGATCCCACACTGATGAGCAATACTCAAGTATAGGTCGAACGAGTGTTTTGTAAGCCACCTCCTTTGTTGATGGACTACATTTTCTAAGCACTCTCCCAATGAATCTCAACCTGGTACCCGCCTTACCAACAATTAATTTTATATGATCATTCCACTTCAAATCGTTCCGCACGCATACTCCCAGATATTTTACAGAAGTAACTGCTACCAGTGTTTGTTCCGCTATCATATAATCATACAATAAAGGATCCTTCTTTCTGTGTATTCGCAATACATTACATTTGTCTATGTTAAGGGACAGTTGCCACTCCCTGCACCAAGTGCCTATCCGCTGCAGATCTTCCTGCATTTCGCTACAATTTTCTAACGCTGCAACTTCTCTGTATACTACAGCATCATCCGCGAAAAGCCGCATGGAACTTCCGACACTATCTACTAGGTCATTTATATATATTGTGAAAAGCAATGGTCCCATAACACTCCCCTGTGGCACGCCAGAGGTTACTTTAACGTCTGTAGACGTCTCTCCATTGATAACAACATGCTGTGTTCTGTTTGCTAAAAACTCTTCAATCCAGCCACACAGCTGGTCTGATATTCCGTAGGCTCTTACTTTGTTTATCAGGCGACAGTGCGGAACTGTATCGAACGCCTTCCGGAAGTCAAGAAAAATAGCATCTACCTGGGAGCCAGAATCTAATATTTTCTGGGTCTCGTGAACAAATAAAGCGAGTTGGGTCTCACACGATCGCTGTTTCCGGAATCCATGTTGATTTCTACAGAGTAGATTCTGGGTTTCCAAAAACGACATGATACTCGAGCAAAAAACATGTTCTAAAATTCTACAACGACGTCAGAGATATAGGTCTATAGTTTTGCGCATCTGCTCGACGACCCTGGGAGTCCGGGGGTGGAAAAGAGCAGCAAATAACTGAGAAGTGTGGAGGAAGATTGTTGAAGAAGCCAAGGCTCACCAAGGGCTGTAGAGATACTGAAGAATAATGAAGAAGAACATTGACAGCAACGCCACCATATTGAATAATGCGTTTCGTGCAGCCACAGGACGTCGTGTTACGAGTCAGACTGTGTGCAATAGGCTGCATGATGAGCAACTTGACTCCCGACATCCATGGCGAGATCCATCTTGGCAACCACGACAGCATGCAACGCGGTACAGATGGCCCCAACAACATGCGGAATGGACCGCTCAGGATTGGCATCACCTTCTCATCACCAATGAGTGTCGCATATGCCTTCAACCAGACAACCGTCAGAGACCTGTTTGGAGGCAACCCGGTCAGGCTGAACGCCTTAGACACACAGTCCAGCGATTCCAGCAGCATGGAGGTTTCCTGATGTTTTGGGGTGGCATCATGTGGGGCCGACGTACGGCGCTGGAGGTCATGGAAGGCGCCGTAACGGCTGTACGATACGTGAATCCCATCCACCGACGGATAGTGCAACCGTATCGGCAGCATATTGGCGAGGCATTCGTCTTCATGGACGACAATTTGCGCCCCCATCGTGCACATGTTGTGAATGACTTCCTTCAGAATAACGACATCGCTCGACTAGAGTGGCCAGCATGTTCTTCAGACATGAACCCTGTCGACACGTGTGGCATAGATTGAAAAGGGCCTTGATGTGGACAGTATGCCACGACGAATACCGGAATGCATCAATGCACGAGCACGTGCTACTGCGTATTAGAGGTATCATTGTGTACAGCAATCTGGACCACCACCTCTGAATGTCTCACTGTATAGTGGTACAACAGGCAACATGTGGTTTTCGTGTGTAATAAAAAGGGCGGAAGTGATATTTATGTTGATCACTATTTCAAAAATGTTCAAATGTGTGTGAAATCTTATGGGACTTAACTTCTAAGGTCATCAGTCCCTAAGCTTACACACTACTTAACCTAAAGTATCCTAAAGACAAACACACACACCCATGTGACTGCAGCGCCCTAGACCGCTCGGCTAATCCCGCTCGGCCGATCAATATTCCAATTTTCAGTACTGGTTGCGGAACTGTCGGAACAAAGGTGATGCAAAACATTTTTTATTGTATGCATTTATGAAATTGGGGTGGCTTTCAAATTTATGACAGAGGAATAGGTCTATATGGTGTTTACTAACATTATTTTTCCAAAATTAAATTCTCTACAGTTCTGTTGAAAACTTTGTGCAGTTGTCTGGAATTTAAAAAACAAATTGGGCTAAGTAGTTAATAAATTAAAACTTTTACGAAATTAATTCTTTGCTTCTCTGGATGTTCTGGAAAACTACTGCAGATACGCGTCTGGGGCATGTTTTATTAGATTCACCAGACCAATAACAACAAAATAAATGGAAATCGTGCTTTACTTTAACCTCGAACTGTTTTGTGAATGCTTCATATTAGAGAAGTTGCTAAATTTCATGCCGAAGCTAAGCATTTGCGGACCTATCTTTCTATGAACTTTTTTCTTCAGTTTTACTTGTAGAATAACATATTAATATATTTGCAAATCTTCATAAATCATGCTGTATGTGCACTGTTCAGTTATATTTATGTGTTCACTACCTACGTTGGACGTCAACGTGCAGTGACAACTCACAGACGGAGATGGCAGCGCAAGTACTCGAGGGTACACAAAACGTGCGATGGGAGGGAGTGATGGCAGGAGGGGGGAGGAAGCAGTCGTTACCTGTGGTGTGCGTACTGTAAGACCTTCGGTACACACACCATCAGATTATTTGACTTGTCGCTCTAACGAAGCAGGCGAGTGTCAGCAATATGTCTCGTGGTCTTATTGTGGCGTGTTTATCTTCTGCCGTTAGGTCAGACGATAGAAATGCCGCTTGCACACTTAGAGCAGCAGATTGACGGTGACCAACTTTAAACAGAACTTGATTAATTTTCACACACATTTATTAAAATAATAAAAAGCGTAGACAAACTTGATTCTGGATGCTGTTTACAATTGACAATCTGAAGTTTCTTTGGTCTTGGTATGTTAATCTTATTCTCACATATCTCTGATACTTGACAAAGTGTCTATTCATTTATCTTCATGGCTATGTACAGGAATATGATAATCTTATTAGGCGCAGACTGAAACTTGACTACAGACAAATGCAGACTAATGCAGACTGACTAATCGGAGGTCTGTACACTCGTTGTAATAAATACCTCGAGCGTTCAGGTATCACTGCGCGAGTGTGATCCGCGAGGAGAAAAGGTTCTACGTTAGCAGCAATCTCATTGGTTGCGTTACATACTAATACGCGGATCGGCGGAAGCAGAATTTGGTCCGTCTCTAAGACAGCGCCATCTTGTAGTGCGGAGACGGACGAGCGCTGCGCCTGCGCTGTTGTGCTTAGCGGGGCGCGCTCTAGTGGGAAAGTTGTGTACGCGCTGACTACGCGGAACTATGTACACAACATTACCGGAATACGGAAACGGAGCGATTTACTTGACATCCAAAAGGGCAGTATCATTGGCTTTTAGACCAAGCCAAACGAAATGGCTAGTCTTGTAAACTGTTCGAATACCACCATAGTTAAAGTATAATGCGCGTGGCAAGAAGGCGGTACCTAAAACTGGCACTGAGGCAACTATGGTGTACCACGGGCATAGATGACAGAGGTGAACAACAGCGGCAGAGATGTGTACGGGAGACTACTCAGATGAACCAAGAGCCTACCAACTAAGTCTTCTCAATGACCGTTCAGTGAAAGATTCTGCATACAGACCTGCTTCATGCACCCATTTTAATTGTTGTTCTTGGGAGACAAAGGCTGGAATTTGCACACCAGTACCTCAATTGGAGGTCCACTGCCTGGCGATAGATGGCCTTATCAAATGTCCGTTGACGTGTGTGGCGTGAAGTGCCTGAAAGCAAACATCCCGCAACATTCAGAAGAAGGATTCAGGCTGGAGGAGGGAGTGTTATGGTCTGGGGAACGTTTTCGTTACATTCCCTGGGTGATCCCATCGTTCTGGAAGACGCGATGGATCAGCACAAGTAAGAATCTATCCTTAGGGAGCGTGCCCACCCCTGCATGCAGTTTGTTTTTCCTCGGTGCAACGGCGTCTACCAACAGGGCAGCGCAACATGTCCCACAGCTCACAGTTAACGTGCGTGGCTCGAAAAGCTTCAGGATGAGTTTGACATACTTCCCTCTCCACCATACTCTCCGGGTTTAAACGTAATCGAGAATCTGCGGGACCACCTCGATCAGGATCCGTAGCCCTGTCAGTACTTTCCAGGACCTCACTGGCTCTCTATCTGCATGTGTCGCAGCGGTCTGCAATGCAGAAGGTGGTTACGCAGCCTTTTGACAGGTGGTCACACGTAGCCAGAATTAAAGCATTATAATTGCTACAGGAATCGTGCGAATCTCTTAGTTACTTGAAAACAGTTTGGAAAAAGAGAATGCATGTTTGTTACTCTCAGAATATTGTGGTATTCCGTACAGACAAAGTAATGATGCGCTATTGTCCACGCCAGAAAAAATGTTACAGATTAGGGATCCAAAGATCACCATTTCAGTCCTCGACCAGTATTAGGATTTTTATCTGTCTCTTATAACTTCATTCACCTCTGCCAATGTTTATTGTTGTGAATATTACGGGGCTGCACGCTAAACTATAGATCCCCCGATAACACGGCACCTCACCTATCACTGCGGACGCTGACAATGCGGTCAGTACGTGTTGACAGCCAGTCACGGATGTGAGGCTGAGTGACCTTACTGCGTTCTATTTAAAACCATGGCCCAACAAGAACACAGCCGCCTCTCAAGGTAGAAATTGCATTTTTAATTACTATCCTAAACATTCTTCCTACAAAAAGCTGTTTCTCACGTACGAACGCATTCCGAGGGAAGTCTCCAGATGTTTCAAACTGGTACTACCAGGCTGTGTTCCTGGCATTCTTCTTCAATTCAATGAGCCTCTCTAACGCTCGCCACCACCTCAGCGACTACCAATAATTACAGTTTGTAAAGGGGTTACATTCAAAGTAACCTGGCACAAAGTTACTCCTGCACAAGGAGAATGATGGTATGTAATATCTGTCTCACTCTCTTCTCGGGGGCACAGAAAGCAGGAGGCCGGGTTTTCTTTGCTTTAATTTCCAACTTCATTCCCTAGCAAAGTAATGTTGTGTCACATTATATGCAATAGTACGATGGCTAATGAAACACTGGGGGTAGAGCATCAACGCCAGTACGGCCTCAAGTCGCCGATATCAGCACCGGCATTTCTGGAACTGATGACATCAGCATCAGCGCTTATCCAGGAATCGCTGACCCCACATCCAGCGAGAGGGCGACGGCATTATTCCCAGAATTTTCTCCCCCCCCCCCCCAACTCCCAACCCATTTCGCCTGCGGCTAATGGCTTTACGCGTTTCAGCGAGAACGCAGATGGCGCTCAAGCGTAGCCCCACACGCTGAGAAATTTTAATTTCTATAGTTCGACTGCATGCGTGCCATCATTTCTTTAGTGTTTGTACTTAGAGGATGAAGGGGCTCCCACTCTCTTCGAACGATTTGCTTTCAATTCTAGCTCAGTGCTGGGGCGTTTGTGATAACAGATTTTTTTGCCCAAAAGTGTTCAAACCATATGAGGGCGTCACATCAGCGCAGCATCGGTGTCACACCAGTGTCACAGTGGCATCGCACATGCGTCACTTCGGTGCAATCTCAGTATGTCACACGAAAGGCACACCTGCGTTACATTGCATCAACGTCCATAATTAATGTAGTGCCCAGAAGTACCTGTATTACTTATCAGTCATGTTCTGTAGTGAGGGGTCAGCTGCTGTAGCGAGAAGCAGATTTGAAAAACTGGTGAAGTAAGACACTTTGTCAGTATAAAATAATAACGTAATAGCATAGTCTACAAAATGTTAATCGTTTGGCACCAAATGAGGAAACTGCTAATATTGGCTATACAACAGACAAACTGATAGAACGTCAAATCTGGAAATTGGTTGATTTGGTACGATACCCCAAAATGCAGATTTAACACGCAAAAAAATCAGCACTTAGAGTGGATGTCCGCGTATCTGCCTACTATGTAAAAGCAGAAAAAGATGTCTGCAATGTAAATAATTAGCTGCCTCACATTAAGTGTAGCTCTTCACATATCGTGTAAAATATCATACTGGCATAACGCTGGCCTATAGGACACAATTACGCCATGTATACAACATACGTACGTCGGGATGTAGACTCATTGCTCGCTACTTTGCCCTGAGATTAAGCATGCCAAATTTAAAAGAACGCAAAATCCCCAAGGTTTGCAAAGATGTTGCAAAGATTTGCAGAAGTTCGAAATGCTCGTACTTCCAATGCGAGATACTTTTAATAATTTCTACAACGAAACTCTGGCTCGGAATCTGGCAGAAAACCGAAAGAGATTCTGGTCATACATGAAGCACACCAATGGCAAGACACAACCAATACCTTCACGACGATGAAGTCGCTGATGACAATGCCAGTAAAGCAGGGTTATTACACACGGTTTTCCGAAACTCCTTCACCAAAGAAGACGAAGTAAATATTCGTGAATTCCAATCAAGAACAACTGCCAAGATGAGAAACATAGAAGTAGATATCCTCAGTGTAGCAAAGCAGCTTCAATCACTTAATAGAGGCAAGGCCTACGGTGCAGATTCTATACCAGTCAGGTTCCTTTCTGCGTATGCTGATGCAATATCTCCGTATTTAGCAGTTATATACAACCGCTCGCTCACAGAAAGATCCGTCGCTGAAGACGGAAAATTGCTCAAGTTACACTAATAGCCAAAAAGGGAAGTCGGAGTAATTCGCTGAATTACAGGCCCATATCACTAACGTCGATTTGCAGTAGGTTGGTTGGTTGGTTGGTTTGGGGAAGGAGACCATACAGCGAGGTCATCGGTCTCATCGGATTAGGGAAGGACGGGGAAGGAAGTCGGCCGTGCCCTTTGAAAGGAACCATCCCGGATTTGAAGTAGGGTTTTGAAACATATACTGAGTTCGAACATTATGAACGACCTGCAAGAAAACGATTTATTGACACATAGTGAGCACGGGTTCAGAAAATATCGCTCTCGTGAAACGCCACTAGCTCTTTATACTCATGAAATAATTTCTATCGACAAGGGATGTCAAATTGATTCCATATTTTTAGATTTACAGAAGGCTTTCGACACCGTTCATCACAAACGTCTTCTAACCAAGCTGCGTGCCTATGGAATATCGCCTCAGTTGTACTACTGGATTCTTGATTTCCTATCACAAAGGTCACAGTTCGTAGTAATAGAGGAACAGTCATCGAGTAAAACAGAAGTAATATCCGGCGTTCCCCAAGGAAGTGTAATAATAACCCCTCTATTGTTCCTGGTCTATATTAACGACATAGGAGACAATCTGAGTAGCCCTATTATATTGTTTGCAGATGATGCTGTCATTTACCGTCTTGGTAAAGTCATCAGATTTGAAAATTGATTTAGGTGAGATATCTGTATGGTGCGAAAAGTGGCCATTGATCCTGAATAAAGAAAAGTGTGACGTTATTCACATGAGTGCTAAAAGAAATCCCCTAAATTTCGATTACGCGATAAGTCACACAAATCTTAAGGCTGTTAATTCAACTTTATACTTAGGGATTAGGATTACAAATAATCTAAATTCGAACGATCACATAGATAATGTTGTGGGTATAGCAAACCAAAGACTGCGGTTCATTGGCGGAACACTTAAAATGTGCAACAGGTCTACTAAAGAGACTGCTTACATCGCGCTTGTCAGCTCTATTCTGGAGTATTGCTGTGCGGTGTGGGATCCGCATCAGGTGGTACTGACGGATGACATCGATAAAGTTGAAAGAAGGGCGGCTCGTTTTGTACTATCACGAAATAGGGGAGACAGTGCCACAGACATGATACGTGAATTGGAGTGGCAATCATTAAAAAAAAAGGCGTTTTTCGTTCGACAGGATATTCCCATGAAATATCAATTACCAGTTTTTTCCTCCGATTCCGAAAACATTTTGTTGGCAAGCGCCTATATACGGTGAAATTATCATCACGATAAAATAAGAGAAATCAGAGCTCGCACAGAAAAATTTAAGTACTCGTTTGTCCAGCGCCGTTCGAGAGTGGAACGGTAGAGAGACAGCTTGAAGGTGGTTCATTCAACCCTCTGCCAGGAACTTCATTGTGAATAGCAGAGTAATCACGTCGATGTAGATGCAGATGTAGATGAGACTCGTGGAGGCTATTGCCGGGCATGTGACATCATGCACTGCTTCCTGCTAAGTGACGAAATTCTCCACAGCTGTGCTTGCTACAGACGGGGACATGGCTGTGTTCTGCGACGTAATGGTGCCTCAGGATGTCTGCCTGGCCTATCAGACACGATGTCGTCCCACTGTGTCGTACCACAGCTCCCCAAATGCACTGCTGGGCCAGAACCACAGTAGCAGCCTTCTCCACCGAGTTTGTTTGGACCCTCAGTCAATCAGGAAGAGTATAGAATGACAATTACCTGCTATTACAGTAATTGTCGATCGTAAATTGATGATATACATATAAATAAATATCCCCTACGTTTTTTGTGTTTATTCAACCCTATCAATCAACAACAGAAAACAGACAAACACTCACACACAACACACACACATACACACACACACACACGCAGTGCTTGTGTATATACCACAATTAGGCGATACAGATACTGTATATACATCGTAAATATTCGGCAATAAGATACTTCGACAGTCTAAGATATTGGTATGGTGGCATATTCTGCAAAATATCAGCTGCGGGGCGGAAAATTTCGAAATTGGTAGTAAATTCGTAGTGTACATTAAAATGCAGATGTGCCAGCCAAAATAAATGGAGTACTTTACAGTGATGTTTGTGCATCTGCCTACGCTGTAAACGCAGAAAAAGATGTGTGCAATGTAAAAAAATATGCTGCCTGGCATTAAGTGTAGGTTTTCACCCAAAACAGCACTCGAGCAAGTGGTGACCACAATGTCACAACATAGCCTGTGCTCAACAATATGTGAGCTATTCATCAGTCAAGTGCTCTTGCTCCACTACTCTTTGGCAGTTTGTCCTTCATTCTAGGTCTTTGCCCTGTGGTGAGACTCGGCTGTGACTACATCCACACATGCATTTCTAGCTTGTCGATGTTTGATAAGAAAGTATCGACTGTCGTACGACATGTCGAGATGATGAAATACGAAATTGTTTGTATAGGAAAGACAGCACCGTTAGAAAAACATTGCTTGTGGTTATTATGCTGGAAAAAGAATATGTTTGTCCTGTTTTTATGTAGCATTCTGTGTCGTATTTGTTGGAGACAGTGTAGTTTATTAAAGCTGTATGCAAAGAGAACATAGTTAATAATAATGCACAGAAAAATCAGAACTTCATATTGACAGAACATGTGCATTAGTATGTTCTGCAGAAATAATTAGCATTTGAACCAGGAGGTTCAAGGTCAAGATCGACATTGCGGCGCAATACCACCTACCGGTGAAATCAGCCTGTGGCTCTCGTTGTCGCTATAAACCGCAGGTAATGGATTAGCGTGACTTGGGCAGACGTGCAGGGGGTCCTCAGACGTGCAAAGGCGCGATCAGTACCGACAGATCAGTGAGTTCGAAAGATCGAGCGTTATTGGCATGATAGAAAGTGATGCATCCATCTGGGAAATTCCTGCTCGTATGGGACGAAATGTTTCCGCAGTGGAACGGGTGTGTGCAGAATGGTTCATGGAAGGCTGTAGAACACGACGAGTTGGGTCACGTCGCACCATCCAGGCCACCATCGAGGAAGATCGACACCTCATCCAAATGGCATTGCAGGACAGATCTGCGTCCTCCTCCGCTCTGGGGCAATAGTGGAACAGTGTAACACATCGTACACTATCTGAGGTGATAGTCCGTCGCCGTTTATTACGGCTGGAACTACGTGCGCGTCATCCACTTCTCCGCCTACTTTTGACGAATGTGCAGAAACATGCTAGAAGACAATGGTGTATAGAGTGACGTCACTGGGGACAGGCATGCCATTGTATACTGTTTTCGTTTGTAAATGATGGCCACATTTTGATTCACCTCAGACAGGGGGAGCGCATCACAGTGACTGCATTCGCACGAGACGTAACAGCGCCAACCCAAGGTCTTAAGGTGTGGGATGCTATTGGGTATGTTGTGTACATAGTTGCGCGTAGTCAGCGCGTACACAACTTTCCCACTAGAGCGTGCCCCGCTAAACACAACAGAGCAGGCGCAGCGCTCGTCCGTCTCCGCACTACGAGATGGTGCTGCCATAGAGACAGACAAATTCTGCTTCCGCCAATTTTTTTTTTCTTTATTGATTTTCAATTCTCCCCGAAGGGGGCGGGCTGGCAGCAGCTTACTACGCTGCTCTACAGCCTACAGACTTTTTTTGTTAAATAAAGGAAGAAGAAAGAAACAAGGTAAAACAGGCGATAAAACGGTGATTTAAAGTGTAAAATGGCGTAAAAATGCGGAAAGTTAAAACAGAAAGCAAAAGGGGTTGGCAATGTAGATAAAATACACAGGAATCAGACAAGTAACATAGTAGACACACAATTAAAAAACACGGCGACTGGTTTCCGTTCGCGAGAGATAAAAGGCACACCCAGCAACAGTACGATGGCCGTTCGCAACAAGTCCCAAAAAAACACAACACGGAACACTCACTGTAAAACACGCACTGTAGAACACTCACTGGAGAACACTGCACGAAAGTGGCAGCACAAAGATGACACTCCCGAGCCAATGGCAGATGGGGGGGGGGGGACCTGCAGGAAGGGGAAAAACAAGGAGGAAGGAGAAAAAAAACGAAAAGGGGGGGGGAACCAAGGAGGGAGAGGACTAATAAAGGGGGAGAAGGGCAGACGCGAGAGGGAATGAGAGGAGGGAAATGTAAAAGGACGCGGGGGAGAGAAGGGGGCAAAGAGAGGGGAGGTGGAGAAGAAAGAGGATGGAAGGGGGGGTAGAGGGAGCCCAGGAAAAGGACAGAGGAAAGGAGGGGGAGTGAGGATCAGAGTTGATAGAAGGGATAAAGGGAGGGAGAGAGGGCATCATCCGGGAGGGGGAGTTGATGGAAGCCACCTTGGGAAAGGAGATGTAGGGTGTAGAGATGGAGGGTAGGGGGGACACAACGGTGAAGACGTGGCAGGGGGCGGGGATCGGAGAGGAGAGGAGCAACCGGGGATCTTCCGCCAATCCGCGTATTAATATGTGACGCAGCCAATGAGATTTCTGCTAACGTAGAACCTTTTCTCCTTGCGGATCACACTCGCGCAGTGATACATGAACGCGCGAGGTATTATAACGAGTGTACAGACCTCCGATTAGTCAGTCTGCATTTGTCCGCACCAGTCTGTACCAGTCTGTACCAGTCTGCATCAGTCTGTACCAGTCTGCATTAGTCTGTACCAGTCTGTACGAATTCTACCTTTGTCTGTACCAGTCTATAGTCAAGTTTCAGTCTGCGCCTAATAAGATTACCATATTCCTGTACATAGCCATGAAGATAAATGTATAGACACTGTTATCAAGTATCAGAGATATATGTGAGAATAAGATTAACGTACCAATACAAAAGGAACTTCAGATTGTCAATTATAAATAGCATCCAGGACCAAGTTAAGTAATGTGTATGCTTGTCATTATTTTAATAAATGTGTGTGAAAATTAATCAAGTTCTGTTTAAAGTTGGTCACTGTCAACCTGCTACTCTAAGCGTGCCAGTGGCATTTCTATCGTCTGACCTAACGGCAGAAGATAAACACGCCACGATAAGACCACAGGACATATTGCTGACGCCTACTTCGTTAGAGCGACAAGTCAAATAATCTGATGGTGTGTGTACCGAAGGTCTTACAGTGCGCACACAACAGGGTACAACCACTAATCACAGCTGTTGCATGTCCAAGGCACTGTGGCCAGTGTGACCAACGTTAATGATGTACTCCGACAAGTAGCCACAGCCTTTCTGCACAACACGCCAGACGCCGTTTTTCAGCAAGACAATGCAGACCACATGTTGCTGTCCGAACGCGTGCCTTCTCGGTGTCACATGATGTCAGCCTTTTGCCTTGACCCGTCAGGTTACCAGGATGGGCCAATCGAAAATGTGTGCGATATGGTGAAACGACAGCTGCAACACTTTGACCAGTGCCAGCCACCACAGGCGAACTTCGGAAGTAGGTGAATGCAGCATGGATCGCTGTAGCACAAGACGACATTCGCGCCTTATACGCGCCGATGCCATCACACATAGAATAAGTTATCGGGGTTCATGGCGGACGCTGCGCCTACTAGGCAACAGGACACATGGTGAACCAAGGTGACTGAAATTCTAACGACTTCTGCAGAATATACTAATGTACATGTCCTCCGAATATGAAGGTCCTATCTTGAGTCGTTCCAGGTGTTGTGTTTTTTTCTGAACATGGGTGTAATTACATTAGCATGAGGATATTCCATCTTTGTCAGGTACAGCCAACACTAAACAAGTGGGGAATACACTAAAATACAAGTATTAAAAAAAGTGGTAGAACTAGCTGGCTGACCTTTAGGTAACATGATCAGCGGCCGTGTCCCCACTATAAAGAAAGACAAACTTTTACCACCGCCAAAGGACTGAAGCATTGTCTGTACGCATTGCCATCACCCGCCTCTTACAATGTGGTTTGCCCTCTTATGTGACACCCCTATCAAAGGCACAGGATTCGCCCGTCAAAACTGCCGTCTGAGCTACCGAGATGGATGAGAAAAAACACGTCGGAATTATGTTTGAGCACCAAATCTTAACAACTGCCTACAAATTAATTTAGAGAGAAAAGCTGGTCAGTACCAGGACACCACGCAGCTGGCCACCACAATACTCAAAGCATTTTGCGAGATGCTGCGGCGTCGCCACGCACACCGCTGCCTAACCCAGTGGAGATTCAGAATGCACCACGGAACGCTGTCTAGGAATCTGGCAAAAACCCCAAAGAGATCCTGCTCGTATGTAAAGTAGGCCAGTGGCAAGACGCAGTCAATACCTTCACTGCGCGATAACAATGGTGATGTTACTGGTGTCAGTGCCACTAAAGCAGACTTACTAAGCATGGTTTTCCGAAATTTCTTCACCAGAGAAGACGATGTAAATATTCCAGAATTATAATCAAGGACAACTGCGGACATGAGAAACTTAGAAGTAGATATCACAAGTGTAGCGAAATTACTTAATAAAGTCAAGGGCTCCAGTATAGACATTACACCAATTAGGATCCTTTCAGAGTATTCCGATACAATAGCTCCACAGTTAGCACTCCTATATATATAGGGCGGGGCAAATAAAAGCGGCTCGCAGAACAGAGTTCCAGAGTAGAATGCAATACAGCGAAGGAAATACAGTACTAACGTGACTAAAGCACATATTGAAATTGACCACCATTCATCTCTTGGCACTTTTGGGCCATGGTTAGTAAGTTGCTGGAGGCAGATGGAAGTTCGACTGTTGGAACTGCTGCAGACTCATACAATATGTGCTGTAGCAGTTCTTGAACACTATGAGGATTTTTGCGCTACACCTTAGACTTGGGAGGTCCCTACAAAATGTAATCGCGCACTAATAGAGCAGGTGACCTGCCTGAGATGCTAGGTTCGTGACTATACTGACCTCTGCTAACATCTTTGTCAAGCGTGAAGATTGTGTAAATGTGTTCCAAGGTTCGGCCGGCAGTATGGGCAGATGCTCCATTGTATTGGAAGTAACTGTAAGTGTTTTCCTCGTCCATTAACGTGGCCACAAATGGTTTCAAAATGTTGGCAGTGTCGTCCGGGCCACTTTTATTTGCCTCGCCTTGTACAATTGCTTGCTCGACGAAAACTCTGTATCTAAAGAGTGATGATTTGCACAGGTTAACTGAGCCGTGTCTGGCCCACGTCACGTCTTTTTTTAATTATCATTGGTTGCAGTCCCTGTGTATCTTATTCTTCTTTGATTACAGCCATAACCTTGTTGTCTTCTCTCCGTGAGTGGTAGCAGCAGTGTGTATCGATACTACTACTGTCGTAATATCTTTGGGTTGTGCAGTGTGTGGCAGTCGGTCAGTTGGCGCAGAGCAGCGAGGAGGTCCCCGTCGTGCGGAGTCGGGCAGGGGCCGCTGTCAGCGTTCACGTGTGGTTGGAGATGTGAGGTGCTTCTTGCAAGGGTTACGAAGTTCGGCGCCCACCGATCTTGGACTCTGAAGTTGAGTGCTCACTTAACCTACTATCAAGTCTCAACTGTAAACCCCACCCGTCACTTATCTGGTTTTGGTGTGTGTTCACCCCAGGTAATTGACTAACAGATCAACAGAGAGTGCAAAACTGCCGCAATGTCGGATAACACAAAGAAAGTAATAAGGCCCTGTGACTCCTGATCGAACTGCGGTGGCAGTGTTGACATTAAATGATTCAGAATTGATCCCTTTTAATTAAAAAGGAGTGCACATTGATGTTATATTCAGGTATTGAACACCAGATGCAAATGTTGAAAATTAATTAAGAAAGTGACTTGGGATTTCAAGTACTTCATTGAAAACAGATGCAATCGATTAGAACAGATTTATTTTAACTCACGACCTTCAATCATCACATTACATGACTCTCCTAACAGGCAATGGTAATAAATTGCGTTTGTGTGGAGTAAAGTGCGATAAATCAAAAGTAATTTCTATCTACTGACCTAGGCATAATGCGAAGTGCGAGAAGAATTCTACAATACACGGCCCATTAAACACTCGTGGAAACTTTGCCGACGTGATCCAACAAATTAATCAGTGCCCGGAGCCGGCGCAATATCACTGAATTCAGCATGGCAGAGTGGTGTTGTTGTGTGGACGTCGGCCGACCTCATGGTGCTGCAAGGCTGTGCTTGTATATTCACTCCTAGCTATCTTGCTCAGTACATAGCTGAACCAAAACTTCCTATCTCCAAGCTCAATCGTTCTATTTGCTAAGTCCTAAACTGCAGAGATGCTCACTCTTTCTCAGGCAAGCTGAGTAAAGAACGCCATGTCCGCACTCTAGGCAAGCTGGGAATGGAAGGCCGCTACAGAGACTTCTCCCAGTCCGCTCTTTGCCTCGGTTTCCCCTCCAGCAAAATCACTTACGCCAATTGCAGCGCAAGTCGCGTTAATTATGCATTGCTTCCCAGCGCCAACCAATGCCTGCTATGGGAAGTGAACAAATTCCCACAAAATTTCCCTTCCTCTCAACTTCTGCTATTTAGCTCCTCCCAGGCCACCCATCAAGGTTAGTGTCTGCACAAACACCAATTTTTCCGGAATTCTGACTCCCGGGAGAGTACTTCAAATTCCTTGGTCCTACATTCCCATTGGAGGCCGGCGTATTTCATTCTGTCGCTCTTCACCTGATTTACTTCAGACTCTGCGGACCGTGAATTCAGTGTGAAGTTGCTATAGTCACGGACACGCATATTTTGACCTCTGTTGACCGCTCCACTGTAGCTTTACGCGGCTTTCTCGCATGTTTCACTGAAAACGGGATGACAGACATTATCAACAGGCATACAAGTTCTCCGTCTGCTTCCCGGTACACCAGCATGGGGTCAACCACCCACTCACTGTCACTCATCTTAAGGCAGCTGGAGGCCGCGCCCCTTTACCGCTTTCTCAGAGCTTGAGCCGCCCTAAGCTGCCTATTGTCGCTTCCCTTCACCGCTCCCCTGCCAGCCACGGTGGTCAACTTGAATACTTCCCTGGGATAAACTAGCCTCCAGTAAATCGACGCGTTTCCACAAAGTTTTCATGTCGTGTGAATTACTTTAAAACCATCACCCAACATTAATTATTCCAATATGTCCATACTATACCCTCTACAAGATGCATTGTACCTTGTCCGTCATTTTTGTTCAGCCCTACTGTTCACTCAATGTGAGTTAGGTGATCTTTAATGACTTCATGTAAGGGGCAGAGTTCTTGCCATCTTACACAACTGGTATCACTTCTCTTCATTTGATCCTGGTTGTTGCTTTCTGCGAGATTACCGCCAGCAACAGTGTGTACATTGAAGTGGACTAGAATTGCAGCCGTTTTCTTCAATATGGTTAAAATTAATTTTATTCACTCCTGCATTAATGAAGTGCACCAGCGGTATCTTCTGCCTTGTGGCTGTTAACGTTCCGGTTACCTTCCCTGGGCATTGACGTAGTTTTTGGCAGTGTATTTTCCTTGTCATGTTGATGCTGTCCAGCATGGCGTGTAGTTCGACAGCTGAGGTCTGTTGGTAGTTTTGGGCGTTTATTCTAACTTGGGTAGATTGAGCACCAGTATCCAGAACGTTGAACTATTGGAGTCTTGTTGTCATTTTGCTCATCGTGTGGAGCACAACTGATTTGGTTGGTTGGTTTGTCGGCTCGGTTGCCTTCTGATTAAGAGGTGGTCGGTCTGGCAGCTTGTCTCACCTAAACGTGCGTTAGTGTTACTTCCCAGGCCCACCCTAGGAACCTTCTGAGCGCCACTCCTTGTGTTTTACGTAGTGATTTCCTTTTAGTCTGAAGTACTCTGTGTGGCCTTCAGCTGAGTTGTAGCTTATTAATATTGTAAGTTTGTTTTTTCTCTTTAGGCCTTAAGCTGTGAAATTGTGTCCTCCATAGTATGTGGCCTTCAGCCGAGTTTTAAACCCTCTTAAACTGAAAGTTTAAAATCTTCCTCTTGCTGTTAAGTCATAACATTGTTATTTTTTGGGGGTGTGATGCCTTCAGCCGAGTTTGCATGAAATGTTTCAAGCTAAGGCCCTCAGCCTTTTCAAATTGAAAGCTCTTCTTCCTAGGCCTTAAGCCGTAAAATTGTTTTGACATGGTGTGTGGCTTTCAGCCGAGTTTTAATCTCTTTTAAATTAAAATTTCAAATTTTGGTGCTGTCCTTAGGTCATAAGATTGGTAGTCCTTAGAATGTGGCCTTCAGCCGAGTCTAATCTCTCTTAGATTGAAAATTCAAAATTTTGTCTTGCCCTTAAGTGATAACATTGTTATGTGGCCTTCAGCTGAGTTTAATCTCTCTTAAATTGAAAATTCAAAATTTTGTCTTGCCCTTAAGTCGTAAGATTATTTATTATTCCTTAGTATGTGACCTTCAGCCGAGTTTTAATCTCACTTAAACTAAAAATTTAAAATCTTGGTCTTCCCTTAAGTCATAACATTGTTACTCTTTAGTATGAGGTCTTCAGCCAAGTTTGTATGAAATGTTTTAAGCTAAGGCCCACAGCCTGTTAAATTGATAACCCTTTTTCCTAGGTTTTAAACTGTGAAATTGTTTGGCTGATATGCGCGCTTCAGCCTATTTAGAATTAACACTGAAAATATTTGTTTTGGCCTCAAGCCGTAACACTGTTCTTGCTTAATGTGCGGCCATCAGCCTATTTTTATTGACGTAAAAAAAAACATGTTTTGAAAGAAGTGAAACTTCCAGAAGAACTCCTGGACCTCAATTCCTTGCTTAAGCCTTGGTCCCTGGATTTTCATATGCGGCTTTCAGCCGATTTAAATCAAATCAAAGGAGCTGTTGTGTTAAAACCTTGAGTTTTTAATTCTTGCTTATGTTATTGTGTGTTTTAATTAATAAAATTTATATGTTGAGGGTAATGGACAGCAACTTATTTTGGCCCCTTTCCACAAATGTAACCTCACCTGCTCTGTCCTGCTAGTCCAGGGATTTTACACACCAATACTGAAGAAATGAAATAGGAGTGATCCGCTGAATTACAGACGCATATCTCGAACGTTGCTCAGCAGTACTGTGTCCGAACATTATGAAGTACCTAGAAGAAGATGGTCTATTGACACATAGTCAGCATGGATTCTTGTGAATTGAACTAGCTCTTAACTGCACAAAGTAATGAGCATTATCAGCATGGGGTCTCAAACTGATTCTATATATTTAGATTTCCAGTGTCTATTGACACTGTTACTCATGATCTCATAAGCGACTTATGATCAAATTGCTCGGCTACAGAGTATCGTTTGAGTCAAGAGTGAATTCAGAAGGGTGGGGAGGGGGAAGCGGGAGGGGGTCACGTGCCCCCCACCCCCCCCCCCCCCCCCGTCCTAGGCAGTCCGAGTGAAAGAAAGGAGAAAGCGCGATACAGAGAAAGAGGGAGAAAGAGAGAGAGAGAAGAAGAGAGAGAGAGGTAGAGAGGAGAGAGGGAGAGAGGAAAAGAGAGAGAGAAAAGAGAGAGAAATATAAATAGAGAGAGGTAGAAAGGAGAGAGGGTTGGAGAAAAAGAGAGAGAGACAGTGGATGTCGGCGTATTCAGAATTTTTACTTACAGGTAGCATGTGCGTTTAAAAATGTAGGAAGCCCGGAATTAATGGAAAGCTTAACTTGTTGTGTTATGCCCTCTTGTTTCCTAGAGTTTACGATAAACGTACAATAAAAGAGGAAGTCGTTTGTCGTTTCGTGTCTGTGCATCAGATGAGAGAGCTATTGTGTAAGTTTCACTCGCTATGCAAGTGAAGTTAAATCTCTTACAAAGTGAAAAATTTGTACATTTGTAGAGCTGCGTCCAAGCTCACACATTCAGATATTTTCGGTAAAAATTTTATCTCTCTAGATTCTTTTGCTATGTCAATAAAAATAATACTGACACGAGTTACTACTATAAACAGCTTTATATGAAGCTACACGTTTCGATTTTCCATGATCTCAGGCTTCTTACAGTCAGTACAGTTGTTGCTCTATGCGCCTTGACATTTCGCCCAAGTCCTCATGTTGGCAAATAGTACCTTGTGTCCAGTTTGGCATTTTTATCATCAACTAGTGTGTTTCAGTCACAAGACAACGCTTCAATTCCTATTGGAAGGGTGAGTGAGTAATCCATAAGGTACCAATATTGTAAATGTGAAAGTAACTCTCTCTGTCTGTCACCATTTCACGGCTGAACCAGTGAATCGAATTTGATGAAGTTTGCTATGGAGATAGCTTGAACCCTGAGAAAAAAAATCGCTACTCCAAAAAATTAAATTAGTAAGCTGAGGTGATACTAATCGATGGCGGTGAATCAAAGCAGCAGAATCTTAGTTAACAATGCACTCTTTTACAATTCGTTGCGTAGGTAACAAGAGCTACGTCAAATTAGAAAGTACGGAATTGTAGATTTCAAAAAGATCTACGCAAAAGTCCACGAAAGCGTATGCTTAGCTTTTACAGTTCAGCCTTGGTAATTTTTGTTTTTTTGATTGCGCCTGGCGCTGCGAATCCGAAAGATTTCTCAAAAATGGTGACTGTGGGTGAAACATAAAAATAAACATATGTTTAATTGGAATTTTTTTAGAGGTTTTTGGGAACTACATTGTAGTATGACATCAAATTATACACATATTGATTAGGCATTGTGTTGCTGCCGGTAAACTCTTTACTTACCTTAGTGTAGCAGATTACCTTTAAACGGCTGAGCAAACTTTCATCAAACGTATGGCATGACAATTCTGATTCAGCTAGGCTTCAGATAAACAAAACATCTATGTTTAAATCGATGCATTCGTGTCGGTGCTGTGATTCCATAGCTATACAAGGACGTTAAACTTGTAACACCTGACTTTTAGTGATGGGGCAGCTGAGGGGGCGGCGCACATCTCTGGCTGTGCCTCTCCGATACTTGCTCATCATAACAATACTACAGATACGCGAACGAAGCCGCGGGTAAAAGCTAACTGAATACATAAATAAATAGACACTGTTACTAATCGATGGAGAACTTTCGGAAATGCGTGCAGGTGGCACTCCGTTTACGTAACAGTGTACAGCTGGGCTTTGAACAGACCAACAGACCATATTTTCAGACAGTCAGTAGAAGAGTACTAATACCTGTCAGTGTTCATACGTTTACTCTATCATTTGTTAAACGAACTGTCATTAAGACTCTCTACGATACAATTGAGCTACAAAGAATCGGACATTACAAAAATTGTTGTAGCAAACCTTAGTGATAAAGAGCATGTTTTGCAAAGTGCTGAACCATACAAAGACGATCTCCCTAGTATTGTAGCTTTGAAGCGAGTGCTAAAAATTTGGCAGCAAATGAACGAAAATATGGAAAGGCCTCCAGTAGAAGCCTGTAAAAGAGCAACGGCGCTGCAGTGTCCAGCGTCAGTTGTCGAGCACATTTCCTGTAACAACCAGCGCTGCAGAGAGACCTTTCTCAACCTTACACCGTCTGATGACATACAGCAGGGTAACAGACGATCGTTTAAATGGACGACACTGATGCATGTCCATGAGCGATGAACGCTGAGGAAGTATTGGATATCTTCCGTGAGTAAATGTAATAATGACTGTGATACATTAACTTAGATCAACTATGAACTACAATTACCTTACTGTCCTTCGAAATAGTCATCTCCCATAACTATGCGCAGCTGAGCTCTGTGATACATGTCCTGGAAACTTTGCAGGAAATCTTCGTCCAGGATGGTATTCAAAAGTAGTGTCACGTTTCGTTGGATGTCAGGAATATCGTCAAATCTCTTTCCTTTCAAAGCGAGTTTGATTCGAGTAAGTAGGAAGAAGCCTGGAGGAGTGAGACCTGGCGAGTATGGTGGATGTTCAAGTTACACCACCCCATTTTTTTGTCAGGAACTGTTTGACGATATTGGCTGTGTGTGCGCGAGCGTTGTCGTGAACAAAAAACCAGGAACCTAATTATTGGTAGTGGGGTCGTACCATGCATAGACGTTGCATGAAACGGGTCAAAATTTCACTGTACTGTGCAGCGTTCAATGTCGTGCCCTCAGGTAGAAATTGCTTGTGGATAATGCCTTGACTATCGAAAAAGGTGATGAGCATCGTTTTGACGCATGATTTTTCGGCTCTGACCCTTTTCCTACGAGATGATGTCAGAGAACGCCATTCTATGCTTTGCCGTTTCGTTGTAGGGTCGTACCGGAGGCACCAGGGTTCATCCTCAGTGACAATACGGTTCAAGAAATTGGATGTCGCATCCACCGTTTCGACAAAATCCTGTGAAGCCTCTACGCATGCCTGCTTCTGATCGTCAGTCAAGTGATGTGGCACAGCAACACATTTTCCTCTTCCCTAACTCCTGGGTAAGGATTTGTAGCACATATTCACGGTTTATCTGCAGTTCATCCGCTATCATGCGCACAGTTAATCGACGGTCGTTCGTGATTAATGTCCTGACTTTCACAATGTCTTCGTCACTGATGGCAGTCGCCGGTCGTCCGCTACGGTGATTGTCAGAAACACTTTGCGGCGTCCTCGAAAACGTGCAAACCACTCGTACACACACTTCATGGACAGAGTCTGATCCCTGTAAACACGTGCCAGCATTGTATGTGTTTCTTTTGGTGTCTTGACAAGCTTCAAACCAAACTTTAAATTGATCCTTTGCTGGTTCATTATACTGTTCTCAGTTCAGATGCAACGCACTAAAGAAGTGCTTCGTCCAACAGGTCTAACACGAAACACACACGATGCTCAACTGAACTACGGTGGGGGCAGGTTTCCAACACCTGCCGCTACGCAGATGCAGCATTGTGCGCCAGTGTTGCCTAATCGACCGTTCTGACTTCATTCACTGAACTTTACTGTCAGAGGTTGTATATGTAAAGTTTTGAACACGTCTGTCTTTCAGCAACCCTATATAAGTTTCAATGGAGAAACAACGCAGCCAACCACTCGCAAATAATTGTCTAATATATTTACTTAGGTTTCGACACCTATAAGGATGTCTTCATCAGAATGAAAATTTAAAAACCCTGAAGTTACATCGCAAGAAGGCGACAGTCAAAGATTAGAACAGAGATGCTCAAGTCAAAAAATTAAAATTAGAAACGTGATAGCTTTTGGTTTTCTTCAGAATTTCTTCTTTTCTGAAGAAGAAAAATTTGTTAACATCGAGTATAAATTTAAATGTCAGGAAGTCGTTTCTGAAAGTATTTGTATGGAGTGTAGCCATGTATGGAAGTGAAACGTGGACGATAAATAGTTTAGACAAGAAGAGAATAGAAGCTTTCGAAATGTGGTGCTACAGAAAAATGCTGAAGATTAGATGGGTAGATCAAATAACTAATGTGGAGGTATTCAATAGAATTGGGGAGAAGAGGAGCTTGTGGCACAACTTGACTAGAAGAAGGGACGGGTTGGTAGGACATGTTCTGAGACATCGAGGGATCACCAATTTAGTGGAGGGTAAAAATCGTAGAGGCAGACCAAGAGATGAATACACCAAGCAGATTCAGAAGGATGTAGGCTGCAATAGGTACTGGGAGATGAAGAAGCTTGCACAGGATAGAGTAGCATGGAGAGCTGCATCAAACCAGTCTCAGGACTGAAGACCACAACAACAGCCTTTGGTACGTACACCTTGTAATGAACAAATTTTTCATTTTGATGAAGACATTCTAGGGGTATCGAAACCTAAGTAAACGTATTAAACAATTATTGTGCGTGTGTGCGAGCGCGCGCTTAGATTCACAGAGCCTATAAGGACATGCTCACGCTTCTAAATCTTGTGCCCCCACCCTACCAGAAAAAATTCTGAGCAGCTGTTTAGATTGACTGTAGATGATACTCTCATTTACCGTGTTGTAAAGTCACCAGATGATCAAAATCAATTGCAAAATGATTTAGACAGGGTATCTGATGGTGCGGGAAGCAGCAATTAATTCTAAGTAATAAAAAATGTGAAATCACCCACATGAGTACTAAATTACATTCGTTAAATTACTTACACGATAAATCGCACAAATCTGCTTTTGTAGATTCAATTTAATACTCAGGACCTACAAGTACGAATAAGTTAGATTGGAACGATCGCATACATAATGTTGTAGGGAAAGCGAACCAAAGATTTTACTGGCAGAATACTTACAAGGGAACCTCCCCATCGCACCCCCCTCAGATTTAGTTATAAGTTGGCACAGTCGATAGGCCTTGAAACACTGAACACAGATCAATCGAGAAAACAGGAAGAAGTTGTGTGGAACTATGAAAAAAATAAGCAAAATATACAAACTGAGTAGTCCATGTGCAAGATATGCAGTATCATGGACAGACTGACCTCAGGAGCGCCGTGGTCCTGTGGTTAGCGTGAGCAGCTGTGGAACTAGAGGTCCTTGGTTGAAGTCTTCGCTCGAGTGAAAATTCTACATTCTTAATTTTCGCAAAGCTATGATCTGTCCGTTCGTTCATTGACGTCTCTGTTCATTGTAATAAGTTTACTGTCTGTGTTTTGCGACCGCACCGCAAAACCGTGCGATTGTTATTGAAGTCGCGAGCTATATTTGCTGGATTCATATTGCCTACGGAATACATCTCACGTATTTAATGTACTCTCGTCCATAGTAGCGAACAGTCAACTGCCGTGCGCTGTTGTCGACTGCCGTCGTGTGTTTCGATGTTTGTTTAGGTGTAGCGTCCCCATACTACGGCGCAGTTACCTCGCATCGGACGGACGGACTGACAGATAATAATTGTCTGAAAATTAAAAAATTAAAATGTTCACTCGAGGTAGGACTTTTTTTTTTTTTTTAAATCTCATTTTGTTCGTTGTCGTTCGTTGTATCTCCTCTGGGCGGACGTATAAAGACACCCGTTGCAGTTCGTTTTTGATCCATTAACTCAGTTTTTTTATTACAGAGGGCAGCTAGCCCTCTGACCGAACACGCTGAGCAACCGTGCCGGCTATGACTTGAACCAAAGACCCCTCGCACCGCAGCTGCTCACGCTAACCACGGGACCACTGCGCTCTTGAGCTTCCACTATCTTTCATATTGCCTATCTTGCACATGGACTACTCACTTTGTATATTTTGCTTATTTTTTCATAGTTCCACACAACTTCTTCCTGTTTTCTCGATTGATCTGTGTTCAGTGTTTCAAGGCCTATCGACTGTGCCAACTTATAACTAAATCTGAGGGGGGTGCGATGGGGAGGTTCCCTTGTTAGAAATGGCAATATGTTTACTAAAGAGACCACCTACCGGACAACTGTGCGTCCTGTTCTGCAGTACTGCTGAGCGTTTGGGATCTGCATGAGATAGGGTCGACGGAAGACATCGGAAAAGAGAAAATAGTGCCACAGATACTATAAGCGAATCGGGATGGCAATCATTAAAACGAAGGTGTCCTTTGTTGCGGTAGGCTCTTCTCATGAAATTTAAAATCACCAACTTCCTCCTGTAAAATACACTACTGGCCATTAAAATTGCTATACCACGAAGATGACGTGCTACAGACGCGAAATTTAACCGACAGGAAGAAGATGCTGTGATATGCAAATGATTAGCTTTTCAGAGCGTTCACACAATGTTGGCGCCGGTGGCGACACCCACAACGTGCTGACATGAGCCGGCCGGTGTGGCCGAGCGGTTCTAGGCGCTTCAGTCTGGAACCGCGTGACCGCTACGGTCGCAGGTTCGAATCCTGCCTCGGGCATGAATGTGTGTGATGTCCTTAGGTTAGATAGGTTTAAGTAGTTCTAAGTTCTAGGGGACTGAAGACCTCAGATGTTAAGTCCCATAATGCTCTGAACCATTTTTTTACTGACATGAGGAAAGTTTCCAACCGATTTCTCATACACAAACAGCAGTCGACCGGCGTTGCCTGGTGAAACGTTGTCGTGATGCTTCGTGTAAGGAGGAGAAATGCGTACCATCACGTTTCCGACTTTGATAAAGGTCGGATTGTAGCCTATCGCGATTGCGGTTCACTGCTTCGCGACATTGCTGCTCGCGTTCGTCGAGATCCAATGACTGTTAGCAGAATATGGAATCGGTGGGTTCAGGAGGGTAATACGGAACGCCGTGCTGGATCCCAACGGCCTCGTATCACTAGCAGTCGAGATGACAGGCATCTTATCCGCATGGCTGTAACGGATCGTGCAGCCACGTCTCGATCCCGGAGTCAACAGCTGGGGACGTTTGCAAAACAACCATCTGCACCAACAGTTCGACGACGTTAGCAGCAGCATGGACTATCATCTCGGGGACCATGCGTGCGGTTACCCTTGACGCTGCATCACAAACAGGAGCGCCTGCGATGGTTTACTCAACGACAAACCTGGATGCACGAATGGCAAAATGTCATTTTTTCGGATGAATCCATGTTCTGTTTACAGCACCATGATGATCGCCTCCGTGTTTGGTGACATCGCTGTGAACACACATTGGAAGCGTGTATTCATCATCGCCATACTGGCATATCACCTGGCATGATGGTATGGGGTGGCATCGGTTACACGTCTCGGTCACCTCTTGTTCGCATTGACGGCACTTTGAACAGTGGACGTTACGTTTCAGATGTGTTACTACCCGTGGCGCTACCCTTCATTCGATCCCTGCGAAACCCTACATTTCAGCAGGATAATGCACGACCGCATGTTGCAGGTCCTGTACGGGCCTTTCTGGATACAGAAAATGTTCGACTGCTGCCCTGGCCAGCACATTCTCCAGATCTCTCACCAACTGAAAGCGCCTGGTCAATGGTGGCTGAGCAACTGGCTCGTCAGAATACGCCAGTCACTACTCTTGATGAACTGTGGTATCATGTTGAAGCTGCATGGGCAGCTGTACCTGTACACGCCATCCAAGCTCTGTTCGACTCAATGCCCAGGCGTATCAAGGCCGTTATTACGGCCAGAGGTGGTTGTTCTGGGTACTGATTTCTCAGGATCTATGCACCCTAATTGCGTGAAAATACAATCACATGTCAGTTCTAGTATATTTGTCCAATGAATACCCGTTTATCATCTGCATTTCTTCTTGGTGTAGCAATTTTAATGGCCAGTAGTGTATCTTATTGGCGCCCACCTACTTAGGAAGAAATGGACATCACAATAAAAGAAATCAGAGCTCTCACGGAAAGATTCAAGTGTTCGTTCCTCCCGCTCGCTTTTCGAGAGCAGATTGGTAAAGAAATAGCTTGAAAGTGGTTCGATGAATGCTTTGGCAGGCACTTAATTGTGAATAGCAGAGTAATCATGTAGATGTAGATGGTGATTTACATCGTTCATAAAACTGTAGCTGATTATCAAATCAGTTATCGAATGTTAGCAACATATCGTAACAAAATCCCTCAAGATGAAATTCACGATGAAAAGATTGTTCGGCTTTCAGCAGTTGTTTATATCGCAAACAGAAAACGATTCCAATGACAGAGAGAAGGAATTAAAGCGGAAGTTTACTACAGTTTAATGCTTAAAGAAGTCAAGACATTGCCTTATGATATTTGCGTGACAAATTCGGTCAAATGTTCTAAATCGTAGTAGGATAATCGACGTGCCGAAGATGACAGGATGGCCGTTTTTTTAAAAAGAAAAACAAAAAAAAAAGACAACTCACTCTTTCATCACGAAAACTTGAGATGGTTTTCTTAGCTTCTAGCTTCAACCAAACAACTGTGGAACCCCTTTCCTTTTCCTTTTTTTTTTTTCTTTTTTCCAATAGTCTTCTGAAAGCATTATTTTCCAAGATACAAAATTTGTATCATGAACGAAAGGAGCAGTACTTCAGTGCAGACGCCAAACAGAACTGCCGCTAACAGTAAAGCTACAAAAAATGTATGCAGTGTATAGAATGTAAGAAGGTGGACCACGAATTATGCACCGCAAGGAAAAACAACTTTTATACACGTGAGTATGTAAGACGGTGCTCGAAAGTACTAATACAGAATATTTTCTTAAATATTTACGTAAATTATTATTTCAGTTTCAAAACTGGTCTTAAATATGCATCGCTGCTTTATCAATATCACTGATTTTTCTATTCTTAATGCAGCATTATTTACATACACCAATGCCTTTTGTGCCATTTAAATTACAGCCCATGACAGCTAATCCGGAGGACTGCGACAACCAACAGAGTGTCGGGCACAGCTCGTCACAAAAATTTATCCCAACAGAAGTTGGTTTTTTCTGAAAAGCCAAGTGCTGTTATGACTCGAAATGTTTGGGAAAAAATAGCCAAGGACACACACACTGAGATGACAAAAGTCTTGGGGTAACTACGTGCACATATACAGATGGCGGTGGTATCGCGACATAAGATATGAAAGAGCAATGAACTGGCCGAGCTGTCATTTGTTCTCAGTTGATTGATCTGAAAAGGTTTCCAAAGCCATTATGGCCACAAGACGGGAATTAACAGCCTTTGAACGCGGAATGGCAGTTGGAGCTACATGAATGGGACATTCCATTTCGGAAATCGTTCGGGAATTCAGTACTCCGAGATCCACAGGGTCAAGAGTGTTACAAGAATACCAAACTTTTACATCTACATCAACATGATTACTCTGCAATTCACATTTAAGTGCTTGGCAGAGGGTTCATCGAACCTCAATCATACTACACTCCTGGAAATTGAAATAAGAACACCGTGAATTCATTGTCCCAGGAAGGGGAAACTTTATTGACACATTCCTGGGGTCAGATAAATCACATGATCACACTGACAGAACCACAGGCACATAGACACAGGCAACAGAGCATGCACAATGTCGGCACTAGTACAGTGTATATCCACCTTTCGCAGCAATGCAGGCTGCTATTCTCCCATGGAGACGATCGTAGAGATGCTGGATGTAGTCCTGTGGAACGGCTTGCCATGCCATTTCCACCTGGCGCCTCAGTTGGACCAGCGTTCGTGCTGGACGTGCAGACCGCGTGAGACGACGCTTCATCCAGTCCCAAACATGCTCAATGGGGGACAGATCCGGAGATCTTGCTGGCCAGGGTAGTTGACTTACACCTTCTAGAGCACGTTGGGTGGCACGGGATACATGCGGACGTGCATTGTCCTGTTGGAACAGCAAGTTCCCTTGCCGGTCTAGGAATGGTAGAACGATGGGTTCGATGACGGTTTGGATGTACCGTGCACTATTCAGTGTCCCCTCGACGATCCCCAGTGGTGTACGGCCAGTGTAGGAGATCGCTCCCCACACCATGATGCCGGGTGTTGGCCCTGTGTGCCTCGGTCGTATGCAGTCCTGATTGTGGCGCTCACCTGCACGGCGCCAAACACGCATACGACCATCATTGGCACCAAGGCAGAAGCGACTCTCATCGCTGAAGACGACACGTCTCCATTCGTCCCTCCATTCACGCCTGTCGCGACACCACTGGAGGCGGGCTGCACGATGTTGGGGCGTGAGCGGAAGACGGCCTAACGGTGTGCGGGACCGTAGCCCAGCTTCATGGAGACGGTTGCGAATGGTCCTCGCCGATACCCCAGGAGCAACAGTGTCCCTAATTTGCTGGGAAGTGGCGGTGCGGTCCCCTACGGCACTGCGTAGGATCCTACGGTCTTGGCGTGCATCCGTGCGTCGCTGCGGTCCGGTCCCAGGTCGACGGGCACGTGCACCTTCCGCCGACCACTGGCGACAACATCGATGTACTGTGGAGACCTCACGCCCCACGTGTTGAGCAATTCGGCGGTACGTACACCCGGCCTCCCGCATGCCCACTATACGCCCTCGCTCAAAGTCCGTCAACTGCACATACGGTTCACGTCCACGCTGTCGCGGCATGCTACCAGTGTTAAAGACTGCGATGGAGCTTCGTATGCCACGGCAAACTGGCTGACACTGACGGCGGCGGTGCACAAATGCTGCGCCGCTAGCGCCATTCGACGGCCAACACCGCGGTTCCTGGTGTGTCCGCTGTGCCGTGCGTGTGATCATTGCTTGTACAGCCCTCTCGCAGTGTCCGGAGCAAGTATGGTGGGTCTGACACACCGGTGTCAATGTGTTCTTTTTTCCATTTCCAGGAGTGTATCTACCATTCCACAGTGTCAAAAGCTTTCCGGAAATCTAGATATACGGAATCAACTTGAGATCTCCTGTCGATAGCGGCCATTACTTCGTGCGAATAAAGAGCTAGCTGCATTGCACAAGAACGATGTTTTCTGAAACTATGCTGATTACGTATCAATAGATCGTTCCCTTCGAGGTGATTCATAATGTTTGAATACAGTATATGCTCCAAAACCCTACTGCAAACCGACGTCAGTGATATAGGTCTGTAGGTCGATGGATTACTCCTACTACCCTTCTTAAACACTGGTGCGACCTGCGCAATTTTCCAATCTGTAGGTACAGATCTATCGGTGAGCGAGCGGTTGTATATGATTGCTAAGTATGGAGCTATTGTATCAGCGTAATCTGAAAGGAACCTAATCGGTATACAATCTGGACCTGAAGACTTGCCCGTATCAAGCGATTTGAGTTGCTTCGCAACCCCTAAGGTATCTACTTCTAATAAACTCATGCTAGCAGCTGTTCGTGTTTCAAATTCTGCAATATTCCATTCGTCTTCCCTGGTGAAGGAATTTCGTAAAACTGCGTTCAATAACTCCGCTTCACACGGACAACGCAGCGGCCCACGACCTTCAATTAACGTCCGAGAGCAGCGGCATTTGAATAGAGTTGTCAGTGCTAACAGACATGCCACACTGCGTGAAATAATCGCAGAGATCAATTTGCTACGTACGACGAACGTATCCTTTAGGACAGCGCGGCGAAATTTGGCGTTAATGGGTTATAGCAGCAGACGACCGACGGGAGTGGCTTTGCTAACAGCACGACATCGACTTCAGCTCCTCTCCTAAGCTCTTGACCGTATCGGTTGGACCCAACACGACTGGAAAACCGTGGGCTGGCCAGATGAATTCCCATTTCAGTTGGTAAATACTATGGTAGGATTCGAATGTGGCGCAGACACCACGAAGCCATGGACCCAAGTTGTCAGCAAGGCACATAATTTAATGAAATTGCAGCCAAATCTCCATATACAGTTACTTTGCTTAACATTTTACATTTACATTTTACATTTTTGCATATTCATTTATCGATTTCACTCTTTTACTGCACAGTTCTATGTGATGTCGTTCACAGGCTTCGTTACACAGTTCACAAACACATGTTGTGGTTGGGTCATGATAAGTTCTGTTTTTGCAGATTAGATGATGAAAGCCGTGAATAGAAAGTCTAGTTACGACATGTCGCTGTTCGAAGTTTGGTGCTGTCCATGAGCGGTTCGTCATTGCTTCGGTGCCATAGAACTATGGCCATATTTTTTCTCGTTTGTCCTCCATGATCTTCTGTTTCTTTCTCGAATCCCTGGTGTGTGGCATCATATATCGAAGTCTGATGTCTTCAATTAGGAAATGTCTCTCTCGCTAGCAGGTACACTAGTCTAGATCTTGTTGTCTTTGAGAGACCTAGTGCACTTTCTAGATAGGTCGATTTTACCTTTTCTAGTGTTTCTAGATTTTTTTCTGTCATGTGGTCCCATATAACCTCCATCCCATAGGACAGGATTGGCAAGATTTTTGTGTTGAATAATTTCATGGCTGTTTCTCGACTGAGTAGGCGGATGTTTTTGATGTCTATTATTGCTTGGGCTGCACGTTCTGTTGTATGTTTTGTGAAGCATTTGGCTCTTGGTTGCAATGTCACTCCTAGGTATTTAAAGTCTGATGAGATTTTTATTTTTTGTCCTCTGATGCTGATTTCCGCATTCTTGGGTGTTTTGCCTCCTTTTCTGAAAATTACCATTTCTGTCTTTGTTATGTTTATGTGTAGTTTGTGTTCACTGCACCATCTGTCTATTTTCTCAATGATTCTCTGCAGCTTCTGTATATCTGCTGAACCTACCGGCTATGTCGTCAGCGTATGTATATACATACATTCTTCATTTTCTCCAATTCGGAGTACTTCTTCAGTGGCAAGAATGTACAGCAAAGGGCTCATTGGGGCACCATGTAAGACTCCGTTCGATTGCAGAATGGGGTTCGAAAAAGAGAGGTTGTCTGATATTGTGATTAAGTTGTATTCGAGGATTAGCTTGATTATTCTTGCCCATACGCTATCGTCTCCCACTGTGTTTTCCAGTTTTCGGACTATGAGATCTCTTTCCAATTGGTCAAAGGCTTTGGTAAAGTCTATGAACACTGTGTAGAACATTTGTTTCTGTTGTAGCGCTTCGTCGATGTCGTTTAGAAGAAGCCTGACTGCCGTAAGTGTTGATCTTCCAGATCTGAAACCCATTTGTCTTTCTGGGAGGTGACTGTTCACACAAGCTTTGATTTTTTGTGTAATTATCTTTGAAAACATGTTGAACTGAGTATTTTCCGGGGCTATGCCTCTCTACTTGTTTGGGTCCATTGGGTCTCCTCTACCTTTGTAGAGAACTTTTATTGTCGAGTGTCTCCATTGTGTCGGAATTCTTCCAAGTTCCAGGCATCTGTTAAATAGTTTGGTCCATATGTGTTGGAGGGCCTCTTTTGCATCTTTTATATGTTCATTATATACACTCCTGGAAATTGAAATAAGAACACCGTGAATTCATTGTCCCAGGAAGGGGAAACTTTATTGACACATTCCTGGGGTCAGATACATCACATGATCACACTGACAGAACCACAGGCACATAGACACAGGCAACAGAGCATGCACAATGTCGGCACTAGTACAGTGTATATCCACCTTTCGCAGCAATGCAGGTTGCTATTCTCCCATGGAGACGATCGTAGAGATGCTGGATGTAGTCCTGTGGAACGGCTTGCCATGCCATTTCCACCTGGCGCCTCAGTTGGACCAGCGTTCGTGCTGGACGTGCAGACCGCGTGAGACGACGCTTCATCCAGTCCCAAACATGCTCAATGGGGGACAGATCCGGAGATCTTGCTGGCCAGGGTAGTTGACTTACACCTTCTAGAGCACGTTGGGTGGCACGGGATACATGCGGACGTGCATTGTCCTGTTGGAACAGCAAGTTCCCTTGCCGGTCTAGGAATGGTAGAACGATGGGTTCGATGACGGTTTGGATGTACCGTGCACTATTCAGTGTCCCCTCGACGATCACCAGTGGTGTTACGGCCAGTGTAGGAGATCGCTCCCCACACCATGATGCCGGGTGTTGGCCCTGTGTGCCTCGGTCGTATGCAGTCCTGATTGTGGCGCTCACCTGCACGGCGCCAAACACGCATACGACCATCATTGGCACCAAGGCAGAAGCGACTCTCATCGCTGAAGACGACACGTCTCCATTCGTCCCTCCATTCACGCCTGTCGCGACACCACTGGAGGCGGGCTGCACGATGTTGGGGCGTGAGCGGAAGACGGCCTAACGGTGTGCGGGACCGTAGCCCAGCTTCATGGAGACGGTTGCGAATGGTCCTCGCCGATACCCCAGGAGCAACAGTGTCCCTAATTTGCTGGGAAGTGGCGGTGCGGTCCCCTACGGCACTGCGTAGGATCCTACGGTCTTGGCGTGCATCCGTGCGTCGCTGCGGTCCGGTCCCAGGTCGACGGGCACGTGCACCTTCCGCCGACCACTGGCGACAACATCGATGTACTGTGGAGACCTCACGCCCCACGTGTTGAGCAATTCGGCGGTACGTCCACCCGGCCTCCCGCATGCCCACTATACGCCCTCGCTCAAAGTCCGTCAACTGCACATACGGTTCACGTCCACGCTGTCGCGGCATGCTACCAGTGTTAAAGACTGCGGTGGAGCTCCGTATGCCACGGCAAACTGGCTGACACTGACGGCGGCGGTGCACAAATGCTGCGCAGCTAGCGCCATTCGACGGCCAACACCGCGGTTCCTGGTGTGTCCGCTGTGCCGTGCGTGTGATCATTGCTTGTACAGCCCTCTCGCAGTGTCCGGAGCAAGTATGGTGGGTCTGACACACCGGTGTCAATGTGTTCTTTTTTCCATTTCCAGGAGTGTATATTATCGGGTCCTGCTTCTTTCTTGTTCTTCAGTGCTTTTATTACTTCTTTCACGTCTTCTTCATTTAGAGGTTCCCATATATTGTCTTTTTCCTTAGTTTGATGTTGTTTCTCTTTCTTTGGGGGTGTTTTGATTCCTTGTTTGTGCAATATCTTACTGAAGTGGTCTTCCCATTCCTTCAGGTCTATATTTGGTGTATGAGCCATTTTTCTTGGTCTTGCTGCTATGTATGGGTCTTTCTCTGCTTCATCCGCTTCTCTTTTTGCCTCTCTTTCTATGTATTCTTTTTTCTTCTCTTCTATTAGTTTTTTTTGTAGATTCTCCTCTCTTCTGCGTACAGTTTGTATGTTTCCTCGTCATGCTGGTTTCTGAGTCTGTGGAGCGTTCTTAGAACAGTGTTCTTTTTGCTGTAGCATTCAGCATCGGACCATCTTTTTGCCGTCCTTGTTTTGGGGATTGTTTGTATCACTGAATTTTTTAGGAGGCACATAATGGTGTGGGTTGTGTTTACATGGAATGGACTGGGTCCTATGATCCAAATGAACCGATCGTTGATTTGTAACGGTTTTGTTCGGCTATTTGGACTCCATTTGCAGCCAGCCTTGGACTTCATGTTCCCAAACAACGATGGGTTCTTTATGAATGACGGTGCGCCATGTTGCCGGGCCACACTTGTCCGTGATCGATACGAGGAACATTCTGGCCAATTCGAGCGAACGATTTGTCCACCTAGATCCCTCGATATGAATCCCATACGGCATAGAACATCCTGCTCCGGCAACACTTTCACAAATATGGACGGCAATAGAGGCAGCAGGGCTCAGTAATTCTCCAGGGGACTTCCAACTGCTTGTTGAGTACATATCACGTCCAGCTGCTGCACTAACGCCAGGCAAATGAGCTCCGACCCGATATTAGGAGGTATCCTGTGACTTTTGTCATCTCAGTGTATTAAGAGATTCACCAGTGACAGAAAGGTTAAGAGTAAACACTACCTCATCAAAAATTAAAAATTATACACTGGACAACCTGCCCCGTTCTCCGCTACAAATGAAGATGTAGGCTTTTACCGCACGTGATCCCTTACGCTCTTTCTTTCTTCCAGTGTATGGGCAGCAGTGTACCTTTCCACAATATGGTAGCGACCATAGCGTGAGACGAGAGTGCCTGCAGTTGGGAGTGCATGCCCTCATCTGGAGAAACAATGTTGTCAGGGTTCTTTTTTTCCATCTCAGCAGCGGAGAAATAAAGCATACCTATCCGTACGTACCACAGAACACCGTGACTTAAAGTGAGAATGCTTTCGCCCCTATCTTACATCTGGCTCAGATTAAGATAGCAGTGAACTGCTGTACCTTATGATACCTCAACAGGACCCTTATCGGTAATGATTTTTTGATAGAAACAAACGCTCCGAAGCTCCTACCAGCGAGTTAAATTATGAATTTTTATCAGAAGACACATTTTTGTCAGTGGTCTACACGAGCTCTCACGTCCCTCTGCTGATAATCGTCGATCCATTTCAGTTGTGCGAGACTTCAAACGTGACAGGTGGGAGGCACGAGAAACAAATAATTTGTTGATGTAAAATTTCTCTATCTTGCAATAACAGTTGAAGGGCTTATTTCAATAGTGGTACAAATCCACTTTTGTTCATTTTGAGATGTTGTTGTTGTGATCTTCAGAGACTGGTTTGATGCAGGTCTCCATGCTACTCTGTCCTGTGCAAGCTGCTTCATCTCCCAGTACGTACTGCAGCCTACATCCTTCTAAATCTGCTTAGTGTATCCATCTCTTGGTCTCCCTCTACAATTTCTATCCTCCACGATGCCCTCTAATACTAAATTGATTATCCCTTGATGCCTCTGTATATGCCCTAAAAACCGATCCCTTCGTCTAGTCAAGTTGTGCCACAAATTTCTCTTCTCTCCAATTTTATTCAGTACCTCCTCATTAATTATGTGATCTGCCTATCTAATCTTCAGCATTCTTCTGTAGCACTATATTTCGAAAGCTTATGTTCTGTTCGTGTCTACACTATTTATCGTCCACGCTTCACTTCCATACATGGCTACACTCGATAAAAATACTTTCAGAAACGACTTCCTGACGTTTAAATCTATACTCGATGTTAACAAATTTCTCTTCTTCAGAAACGCTTCCCTTGCCATTGCCAGTCTACATTTTATATCCTCTGTACGTCGACCATCATCAGTTATTTTGCTCCCCAAATAGCAAAACTCCTTTACTACTTTAAGTATCTCATTTCCTAATCTAATTCCCTCAGCATCGCCCGACTTAATTCGACTACATTCCATTATCCTCGTTTTGCTTTTGTCGATGTTCATCTCATATCCTCCTTTCAAGACACTGTCCATTCCGTTCAGCTGCTCTTCCAGGTCCTTTGCTGTCTCTGACAGAATTACAATGTCATCGGCGAACCTCAAAGTTTTTATTTCTTCTCCATGGATTTTAATTCCTACTCCGAATTTTTCTTTTGTTTCCTTTACTGCTTGCTCAATATACAGATTGAATAACGTCGGGGGTAGGCCACAACCCTGTCTCACTCCCTTCCCAGGCACTGCTTCCCTTTCATGCCCCTCGACTCTTATAAATGCCATCTGGTTACTGTACAAATTGTAAATAGCTTTTCGCTCCCTGTATTTTACCCCAGCCACCTTCAGAATTTGAAAGAGAGTATTCCAATCAACATTGTCAAAAGCTCTCTCTAAGTCTACAAATGCTAGAAATGTAGGTTTGCCTTTCCTTAATCTTTCTTCTAAGATAAGTCGTAGGGTCAGTATTGCCTCAAGTGTTCCGACATTTCTACGGAATTTCCTTTTAAATGCTATATGACTATCTGTCAGACTTTTGATGCTATTAGGTAAGTTACCGAAGACTTTTGTGGTAGCATAATTTACCCCCTTCTGAGACAAAGTTAGATTTAATCTTGAGTAGTGAAGATCATCCTTTCCCCTAGTGTTGTAGGCATGTACGTTGCTATTACTTTTGAATTCGTTAAGATTGTTAATAACAAGTTTCATAAGTGAATATATATATATATATATATATATATATATATATATATATATATTGTGAGGCTACAGTGAAGATCTCTAGCTCTTTAAATAAGTGTCTGCAGGATGATCTTGGATGAGCTTCTGCAGTTATTCTGAGTACACGCTTTTGTGCAATGAACACTCTTACTCAATGATGAGTTACCCCAGAATATGATGTCATACGAAAGCAGAGAATGAAAACAGGTGTGGTGAGCTAATTTACTGAGATGTATATCGCCAAAATTTGCAATGACCCTAATAGCTTAAGTAGCCGAACTCAAACGTTTCAGCAGATCCTCAGTGTGTTTTTTCCAGTTCAACCCCTCATCAATGCATACACCTAGAAATTTTGAATATTCTACATTAGCTACCGATTTCTGATCGAAGTCTATATTTTTTAATGGTGTCATTCCATTTACTGTGTGAAACTGTATGTACTGTGTTTTGTCAAAGTTTAATGAGAGCCCATTTGCAGAGAACCACTTAATGATTTTCTGAAAAACATCGTTTACAATTTCACCAGTTAATCCTTGTCTGTTGGGTGTGATATAGCTATACTTGTATCATCGGCAAAAAGTACCAGCTTCGCATCTTTGTGAATAGAGAATGGCAAGTCATTAATATATATTAAGAACAACAGAGGACCCAAGACTGAACCTTGTGGCACCCCATTCTTGGTTGTTCCCCAGTTTGGGAAATCGCCAGTTTTTTGCATATTATGTGAACTGCTTATTTCAGCTTTCTGCACTCTTGCAGTTAGGTATGATTTAAACCATTTGAGCGCTGTCCCATTCATCCCACAGTACTTGAGCTTATCTAGAAGTATTCCATGATTTACACAATCAACAGGTGGGTGGAATTTCAATTGTATCAAATGGTGTGGATATGGCCTCTTCCAATAACTGCCTTGCTTCTTCTAATGAACATTTAGATCCTATTTTCTCTACAACATTTAAAAAATGATTATTCAAAATGTTTTCGACTTCTGGCTTGTTGTTTGTCAAGTTTCAATTCGCTTTGATGGTAATGCCGTCATCCTGTACTCTTGGTTGTCCTGTCTCCCTTTTAATAATATTCCAATTTGTTTTGATTTTGTTATCAGAGGTATTACTCTCAGACATGATGCACATGCTTCTGGAATTTTTAATAATCTTTCTTAACGTAGCACAGTAGTTTTTATAATATTTTGCTGTTTCTGTGTCATTACTCTTTCTTGTTGTTAGATACAGTTCCCTTTTGTGGTTACAAGATATTTTTATTCCTTTAGTAAGTCAAGGTTTTTTGCATGGTTTCTCATAATTAGATTTAACTACTTTCTTGGGGAAATATTTCTCCCTATGTAGGTGGGTGCCAACAGAATGTTTTCGCAATCAGAGGAGAAAACTGGCGATTGAAATTTCATGAGAAGATCCCGTCGAAACTAAAAACGCCTTTGCTTTAATGATTGCCACTCAAATCCACGTATCATGTCTGTGGCACTAACTCACCTATTTTGCAATCGTACAACACGAGCCGCCCTTCTTTGAACTTTTCCGATGTCATCCGTCAGTCCCACCTGATGGATCCCACACCGCACAACAATACTCCAGAATAGGGCGGACATGCGTGATGTAAGCAGTCTCTTTAGTAGACCTGTTGAACCTTCTAAGTATTCTGCCAATGAATCGCATTCTTTGGTTTGCTCTACCCACAACATTATCTATGTGATCGTTCAAATTTAGGTTATTTGTAATTGTAATCATTAACTATTCAGTTGAATTTACAGCCTTCAGATTTGTGTGACTTATCGTGTAATTAAAATTTAGCAGATTTATTTTAGTACCCATGTGAATAACTTCACACTTTTCTTTATTCAGTGTCAATTGCCACTTTTCGCACCATACAGATATCAGATTACCAAAACGAATTGCAAAATGGTTTAGATAAGATGATATTACATAACGGTACATGACAGCATCACCTGGATACTATCTACGAGGCCTGCTCAGATTGTCTCCTAAATTGTTTACATAGATCAGCAACAGCAGAGGGCCTGTAACACTTCCTTGGGGAACGCCGGATATTACTTCTGTTTTGCTCGATGACATTCTGTTTATTACTACAAACTGTGACCTTTCTGACAGGAAATCACGAATCCAGTCGCACAACTGAGGCGATATTCCATAGGCACGCGATTTGGTTAGAAGACACTTTTGAGGAACAGTATCGAAAGCCTTCTGGATATCTGAAAATATGGAATCAATTTGATATCCCCTGTTGATATCACTCACTCATGAAGTGATGAGTTTAAAGAGATAGTTGGATTCAGAAAACATGGTTCTTGTGAAACACATGCTGACTGTGTGTCAATAAATCGTTTTCTTCGAGACAATTCATAATGTTTGAACACAGTATATGTTCCCAAATCGACGTTAGTGATATGGGTCTGTAATTCAGCAGATTACTCCCACTTCTATTTCTGGGTACTGGTGTTACTTGAGCAATTTTCCAGTCTTTAGGTGCGGATTTTTCTGTGAGTGATAGGTTGTATATAATTTCTAAATATGGAGCTATTATATCAGCTAACCTAAAAAACCACCCAGTCCCTTCCTCGCAGCCCTGCTATCTGACCCATTAAGCGGAACCTGGAAACCTACCGCCCAACGGTGCAAGTCAAGGAATCTGCTAATTCTTGGGAACAGTCTGACGTTGTCAATAGTAAGATCCCTGCAGTTTTCACTCAGTTATTACTACGCAGAAATTGAATCTGCATTTTGATCACAGCTCTTTGACTCTTGTGCAGAAAGGTGTGCAGCATGCTTCTGCATCCATTTTCAATAAGCTATCACAAGAATTCAAAAATCTCTTCAGTTTTGATTTGAAAGTGCGTGGCTTACTGCAGAGTCTTCTCATGGCCTCTCCTTCTATCTGTCGAGGAGTTCCTTGAAAAATTAAGGCGATTCCTGTATCATATTGTTGCTTGCGTTTACATAAAATAAAATGTTTATGAACCCAAAAAATAAACCAGAAATTTATCTGTTAGTACATGGAAACATAAAAGTACATGGAAACTTAAAATTAATGGCACGTTCCATGACCTTGGAGATTTGCTCCTCGGTTTGGTCCTATGGAACTAGACGTGCAAAATAATAAAAAAAAAAGTCTCCTTTATCACCTGTAGTTTGTTTTGTGAGGTCAGAGTGAGCCATTACATGTTTCAGCCACCTTTACCATGACGACATAACACCAATCTCAAAACCAGTTTACTGGGATCCAGTTTGATCAGGTTATTTGCTAGTTCATTCCCTGGGATTCCAACGTGACCTGCAATCCAGACGAAGGTCATTGAGTATCCACACTGCTATGCAGGATTCTCTGTATACCCTTGAACAATGGCCGAGAGATGGCGAGGGTAGCACTGGTCGAGAGCTTGAAAACTGTTCAATCGGTCGCTGCATATGAGGAAGGACACCACCACTGCAGAAACGGTTATATGGTGTTGAGGCCTTCCCTTTAACTTGAGTTAAAGGGCTTTAAAACTTAAATACTATTAGCAAAATTAAAAACGTCAGACGAAAAGCAGTTTAGCTGAAAATAATAGGATTGTTGTTGTGTGTGGTGATGGGCACACAGTGAAGACAATATGTACTTAGTCACTAGTGAGAAGATATTAAGTTGAAACACTACTGCAAACACACAGTAAATTAGTTCACTACAATTCTTCACTGAACAGTTTCAAAGGCAAGTTCTGAAATCTCTGATATTTTCATCTCACCCAATTAATTGCACAGGCAACGGCCTTGCCGCAGTGGATACACCAGTTCCCGTGAGATCACCGAAGTTAAGCGCTGTCGGGCGTGGCCGGCACTTGGATGGGTGACCATCCAGCCGCCATGCGCTGTTGCCATTTTTCGGGGTGCACTCAGCCTCGTGATGCCAATTGAGGAGCTACTCGACCGAATAGTAGCGGCTCCCGTCAAAGAAAACCATCATAACAACCGGAAGAGCGGTGTGCTGACCACACGCCCCTCCTATCCGCATCCTCAACTGAGGATGACACGGCGGTCGGATGGTCCCGATGGGCCACTTGTGGCCTGAAGATGGAGTGTGCAATTAATTGCACAGCAAGCTGCCCCGCTCTGCTGACGTGTGGGAAAAGCGATGCAGAAGTGAGTCACTGCGTACTTGTTGCGTAGCCAGCTGCACTGTGAGGCGATGCTGCATTCTGGTCGTGATGGTCAGCTGTCTCAGAGATACAGCCAGAGAACTGTAGTCTCGTGGTCCCTACTCGGGATTCTTCCGAGTCGCCGACAAATTTCTTCTTTACACCCCTGTCCGTGATCACTTAGCACGCAAATATATACTGCTACTGATCTCGTTGAAATGTTCTTTTCAAAACTTGTAATATTAATTAGTGATTTGTCAGTTTCAGCACAAAATAAACTTACTTCTTCTTGGTTAATCAAATCACTTTAGCCAACAACAGTGCAGATGCCCTTCTGTATATTCCCAGTTGTTGACTTGCGATGCTTGGTTGTTGACTCCAGTTGCTTGAAGTACCATATCTTCTTCTCTTATTGTCGTCAAAAGGAGAGAGAATTTGTGATTTTTCAGGAAGTTTTCACACTTGTGATGTTCGTCTTTTTCACCTTGTTTTGATGTGTGGGTTCTGGAAGACAGCTTTAATCTGAAATGTATATGTCATTTAGTAGATTGTACAAACATAATAGTGAACATAAAATACAATAGCAGGTGAACACATCTATTTAACTAAAACTGGACAGTGTCGAATCTTCTGTAACTTCATAGCTTAATGGCAGATAACAACATATATAAGGCTTGCTTCCACCTGAGCTATCACATCAATGACAGTTTTCACAATGATTTTTTCCACTGTTTTTTACTCTTTGCATTGTTGCATGTACCATTTTTCTCCTTGGCCTCCAAGGCACTGCCAAGCCATGATGTCCAAGGAATAAGCAAGTCTAAACTACATTTTCAGTTTCCACAACAGCTTTCATTGGCCTAAGAGGATAAAGACGGAACATGTTATTCCAAAGAATCCCGTATTACACTGCAACAACTGGCTGCACTAATCTCTTCTATTCGATTCCTGTTAGGTAACATAAATAGAAGTAAACTCAGTATCAGAAAAGCAGATTTGTTGGAAGGGCTCTGGGAACATAAGATGCACACAACTGTTCTGTTTGATGTTGCTTCTCTCAATTACCCCTAAAAACTTAGTTCACTCTTAATCACTTTATTAGATCCATTCAAATAGCCAGGAAAAAAAACTGTTTATGAATAAGTTTATGTAAAATCTTTGGTGACTTTTGGTGTATACGCAGCCCAAATAGTTAAAAAACATAGTAGGAGCACACTGGTCCATAACCTAACTAGTAAGAGTGAAGAAACCACTGCTCCAGGTTTATATCACCTCTCATATTACTGACAAGGATTACAAGATTAGTAGTGAACATCTTGAACAAGTCATATGTGATGCGTCCTTTCAGTGTCTGGAATAATATTTATTATGTTGCTCAGATTCTGGCCACCTTCATTTTTTGATCATTATCTGAGATACGCCTGATGAGAGTAATATTTTATTTCAGTAATTACAGACATTTCAGGATTTACATAGTTTTAATTACAATAAAAAGTTCACAAATTTTTGTTCAGATTTATTGTACATCTGTAGCTGAAATCACGTATAATGGAACAATAGCACACTGCTAGTGTAGACAAAACAGAATGGCAAGGCCCATTGATGAAGAGGAGTATCTTGTGCTAACATTTTACTGTATTTGAAAAGGTACAACGCTGCAACAGAATCTGCTGGAAGTATAGGACAATGCACTGTCATAGGACACAACGGCTGGGTGACTGACTAAAACTGGACAGAGATGTCCACTGCGATCAGACTTATAATCAGACTTATCTGAACTGGAAATTGGACTCATGTACTGAGACCAGCATGTCACACCTGAAGTGAAAGCAGAAAACTGACCCACAATTCATTTTCGCTTTTAACTGCACTGCCTGCTGGGTTCTGTTACTAACCACAGTTGAAAAAACTTATTGAACTGAGTCAGCAATGAAAATAATGTCAGTGATTGGTAATCAAAAGGGTGTGCCTGGATTCACTTAAGTGTGAGTGTTAACAAGGGGAACACCTCCAATATGATCAACCAATTTGGCTCATTTGACAGGTTGCTCAGGTACAACCAATAATGAAAGACTAAGATACTTTAGATCAACATCCCTCCCCCTCCCACCAGCAATTCAGTAAAACCTCCCCTAAAATTCATTGTGCAGAACTGAATCAAAATTGATGATATGGTAATGAAAACTCCTCACTTTTCAGTTATTTTTGGATATGATATCTACAAACAGCTTAATAAGTCACAGCTGCAAAATACTAACGCAAATTCTTTACAGACGAATGGAAAAACTGGTAGAAGCGGACCTCGGGGAAGATCAGTTTGGATTCCGTAGAAATGTTGGAACACATGAGGCAATACTGACCCTATGACTTATCTTAGAAGAAAGATTAAGAAAAGGCAAACCTACGTTTCTAGCATTTGTAGACTTAGAGAAAGCTTTTGACAATGTTGATTGGAATACTCTCTTCCAAGTTCTGAAGGTGGCAGGGGTAAAATACAGGGAGCGAAAGGCTATTTACAATTTGTACAGAAACCAGATGGCAGTTATAAGAGTCGAGGGACATGAAAGGGAAGCATTGGTTGGGAAGGGAGTGAGACAGGGTTGTAGTCTGTCCCCGATATTATTCAATCTGTATATTGAGCAAGCAGTGAAGGAAACAAAAGAAAAGTTCGGAGTAGGTATTAAAATCCATGGAAAAGAAATAAAAACTTTGAGGTTCGCCAAAGACATTGTAATTCTGTCACAGACAGCAAAGGACTTGGAAGAGCAGTTGAACGGAATGGACAGTGTCTTGAGAGGGGGGGTATAAGATGAACATCAATAAAACCAAAACGAGGATAATGGAATGTAGTCAAATTAAGTCGGGTGATGCTGAGGGAATTAGATTAGGAAATGAGACACTTAAAGTAGTAAAGGAGTTTTGCTATTTGGGGAGCAAGATAACTGATGATGATCGAAGTAGAGAGGATATAAAATGTAGACTGGCAATGGCAAGGAAAGCGTTTCTGAAGAAGAAAAATTTGTTAACATTGAGTATAGATTTAAGTGTCAGGAAGAAGTTTCTTGAAGTATTTGTATGGAGTGTAGCCATGTATGGAAGTGAAACATGGACAATAACTAGTTTGGACAAGAAGAGAATAGAAGCTTTCGAAATGTGGTGCTACAGAAGAAAGCTGAAGATTAGATGGGTAGATCATATAACTAATGAGGAGGTATTGAATAGGATTGGGGAGAAGAGAAGTTTGTGGCACAACTTGACTAGAAGAAGGGATCGGTTGGTAGGAAATGTTCTGAGACATCGAGGGATCACCAATTTAGTATTGAAGGGCAGCATGGAGGGTAAAAATCGTAGAGGGAGACCAAGAGATGAATGCACTAAGCAGATTCAGAAGGATGTAGGTTGCAGTAGGTACTGAGAGATGAAGAAGCTTACACAGGATTGAGTAGCATGGAGAGCTGCATCAAACCAGTCTCAGGACTGAAGACCACAACAACAACAACATCTACAAACACACATTTTTCCTAAAAATCAAGGAAAGAAACTTTTTGAGTGCTGCTTGTGTACTGATAAGGTCGGCTACAAGATCATCCAGTGGAAAGACAGAGGGCCTGGGAGTGGGTGGAGGGAGGGGGGAGGAAGAGTTGTAGAAGGACTGGCTTGTGCCACAGAAAGGAAGGGTTGAAGTCCCCTGCTGGCCAAGAATGTAGTCACAAAAGAGGGAGGGGGGTGGTTGTACATTTCAAGATAGTGAGGAGGGCAGGTTCCAGTCACATTGCTTATGCTGACATGGAGACAAGGGAGACAAAACTTTCACCATGGCTATTTACTGCAATACAAATTTAATTACATGTTTTCCAGAGGAATGTGTGTAAAGTTAACAATATTATTCCAACAAAAGCAATTATAAACCCGGTTATGGTAAAACCAAGGGACTGCCACAAACCAGCCTTCAGATAGATAGAAATCCATTAATCTACGCTTACATCTTCATGCCTACGGAGCAAGCCACAGCACAGTATGTGGTAGTGGGGACTTTAAACCAGTAGCAGCTATTTGCTGCCCTATTTGTGTACTGAGCAAGGACGAAATTCCTGTATATATGACCCCTGTACTTTCCCTATCTTTGCAGCTTAACTGTCTCACAATCATCATATATTTTGTGTGATATCTTTCAGAACAAGAACAATCTTCCTCAAATACCTGTTGGCAATATTTTCTTGGCAAAACCAGTTGTGTAACTCCAGACTTTTTCCAAAATATCTCCATTTAATTTCACTTACCATCAATTACTGTACTGAGATGTTATGATCTATAATCTGTGTACAAAGTTATATAGTGTTTAACACAGGTACCTCAGCGTACATAGTAAACTGCATTACACTAAAAATACTGGATATCTTTTTTCATATTATTGTTTGTTTTGAAATTAGATCAGAGAGTATTGCACAATAACTTTATTACCAAAAAATTTAGTACATGAAACAAAGTAAAAGAATTCACAAATGAACTTGCATCTTTTACCATTGTGGTACCAGTTTCACTGGTTTGAATCCTATCTCTAAGATAGAACTCAGGTTGTGGAACTCACCTCATCTCAGAATAAGCAAAAAATAAAGTGGGTTTCTGATGCTAAGAAAGTGGAAATAGGTTTCCCTCAGGGTAGTGTTCTTGGCCCCCTATTATTCCTAATCTATTTAAATGACATTGAAAGGGCCAACAGATCATCAAAAATTATGATATTTGCAGATGATACAAGCATAATTATAAGCAATGACAGCAAATCCTTATTCACGACAGCTGAAAAGGTTCTGAAGAGTGTGCAACAGTGGTTTTATGCTAATAAGTTAACACTCAATTTAAATAAAACAAATTACATACAGTATGGTAAAGTAAATGAGAAGAATGATCACCATTTATCACTGAGTGCCCATGAAATAGAGGAAGTATGGTCTACAAATTTTTTGGGCACGTACATTGATCAGCACTTGAGCTGGAAAGACCATGTCACATACATATCCAAAAAACTCAATTCAGCATGTTTTGCACTAAGAATAATTTCTACAGTTTGCAGTGCAGAATGTACAATATTAGTGTATATGGCTTATTTCGATTCTATTCTATGAAATAACATTCTGGGGTGAAACTAAATGTCGCTTGAGAGAGGTTTTTAAATTACAAAAAAGGGCCATTAGAATTATTACACACAGCTCCCCACAAACACACTGCAAGCCCTTGTTCATGCAGCTAAACATACTTACAGTACCAGCTTTGTACATATTAGAATGCCTAGTGCATACAAGAACACACTTGAGTAGTTTACGTGTAAATTCAGATCTTCATGAATACAATACACGTATCTGTAAGAATCTGCATGTAGAAAGAACAAGAAAAACAAAAACTCAAAAATGTAAGCCACTATGGAATAAAGCTTTATAATGCTCTGCCACTCTGCATCAGGAGAACATAAGAGGAAGGAAAATTTAAGTCAGAATTTAAAAAGTTTATGATAAATAAATGTTTAGGGACAGGCACCAGCTCCAGTTGCAGGCCGCTGGAAGTGTCGTGACGGAAGCGGTGCAGTTCTTCGTCACTCTCCTGTACTTGGGCCACGTCCTCAAAGTTCACAGGGGGTGAAATAACGGCACACGCTCGGGACAAACAATCGGCGACGATATTGTCAATCCCCGAAATGTGTCGAATGTCAGTCGTGAATTGCGACACGTACTCTAACTGCTGGAGTTGGCGCGGTGAACACTTAGTGTGGTTGTTCGCGAACGCGTGTGTAATGGGTTTGTGATCGGTGAAAATGATGAACTGTCGGGCTTCTACGGACGGTCGGAAGTATTTCACCGCCGCGTACACCGCAAGCAACTCTCGGTCATAAGCGCTCCAAGCACGCTGCGAATCGGAAAGCTTTTTGGAGAAAAAACCGAGAGGCTGCCAACTCCCGCCGACACGCTGTTGTAACACGGCGCCATGGCGGCCTGGCTGGCGTCCACGACTACAGCTAAGTCCGCGTCATGTACCGGGTGCGCGAGCAGAAAGCCTCTCCCTTGAGCATAGTGCGTGGGCGCGGCGATAAAGCCGGTTCACTGCACATGAGTAACTGTAAGCGGAGATACAACACGTTCCCGCTTCACTGGTGACCCCGACGTGATCTGAGGCTAAAAAAACACGTGGTGACGAACGTTCGTCGGTACGAGAGACGTGGAACCGCGAGTAGGCTTGCGCGTATACGCCCGCGCCGAACAGTGCTCCGTAGTAAAATTTTTTTAACTAACTTTTTTTTGTATTGTTTTTGTGCGCGTATGTTTTGATCGCAGACTGCTTAGTGTTATTTTTTTTCGTGTGTTTCCCTTGTGTTATTTTTTTTCTTCGTGTGTTTCCCTTGTCGTGTTATTTTCGCTGTGTACTTTCCTCTTGCACGAGGATTCGACTCTGAACTAAGATGGCGACACTAGAGGAGTTGCAAAAGACCATCGAAGAACTGCTCGCACGCAACACGAGGCTAGAGAGTGAGCTCAGTGTAGTCCCTGCTCAGGTGCAGGCAGCGATAGCCGCAGAGACGGAGATGCAACTGGACGCCGTCGCTAACTTGGCCGACAGGGTGCATGACGCGCTGACAACGGCGCCTAGCACCGCGGCTGCGGCTGCTTACGACTCCGTCCCCCCACCTCCATGGCGGCAAGCGCCTCCCGCACCCGCATCGGATGCCGACCTGCACCAGCTAGTGCAAAACTTGACCGCACAGGTGGCAGCTCTCTCGACGCAAGTCGACCGGTTGGCGCGCTCGCAGCAAGAGGGCAGCACGCGCCGCAGCGGCAGCAGACCGGGCGACAGGCGGCGCGGCTAGCGCAGCCGGCAACGCAGCAACAGCCGCTCCAACGGTGCCCCGCCGACGTCACAGCACGCACAATGCGGCTACTGCTGGTACCACGCCCGCTTCGGCAACGAAGCAACCAGGTGCCGCGCTCCTTGCTCGCACCCAAACGCCAGCTGCGACCGGACCTAGGCGCACCCGGCTGCAGTATGATATCGAAGCGTCTGTTTATTGCGGAACGGGGGGCAGGCGTGAGGTACCTCGTCGACACGGGCTCGGACCTCTCGATATTCCCCCGTTCTATGTTATGAGACCGCAGGCGGGCCGAGGCACTCTGCCTTACAGCGGCGAACAATTCCGCTATTAAAACTTACGGCACACACAGCCGCAATATAGATCTAGGCCTACGGCGCACGTTCTCGTGGACTTTTACCGTGGCCGACGTCAATGAGCCGATCCTGGACGCAGACTTTCTCGGCCACTACGGGCTGCTAGCCGACATCGCAAACGGCCAGCTCATCGACGCCACAACGAGTTTAAAGATAGCGGGACAGCGCCGGCAGGCTGCATACTACAGTGTTAAACCCGTGAAGTGCCCCGGACCGTACGCTGACATTCTGGAACACTTCCCCGACCTCACCCGCCCAGCCGGTGCACCGAGAGACATCAAACATTCGACGGTGCACCACATTATAACCACACCCGGACCCCCCACATCGTGTCGCCCACGTCGACTCGCGCCGGACAGACTCGCAGCAGCAAAGGCAGAGTTCGAAGCCATGCTGCGGCAAGGCATCGTGCGACCATCGAGCAGCCCATGGTCATCGGCCAAAAAAAGACAATTCGTGGCGCCCGTGTGGGGACTATCGCGCCCTTAATTCGCGAACGGTGCCGGACCGCTACCCAGTCCCACACCTTCAAGACTTCAGCTACGCCTTGGCGGGCTGCGCAGTGTTCAGCAAGATTGACTGCGCAAAGGCGTACACCCAAATTCCGGTGGCGCCCGAAGACATCGAAAAAACAGCCATCGTAACGCCCTTTGGGCTTTTCGAAAGCCTGTTTATGACTTTCGGTCTTCGGAATGCTGCCCAGACTTGGCAGCGGTTCCTGGACGGCGTCTTGCGAGGCTTGCCATTTTGCTTCGCGTACCTCGACGACATCTTGGTGTATTCCAAGTCGCCCGAACTCCACCGCCGCCACTTAACGACTGTCTTTCAGCGCCTGAGTGAAGCCGACATCGTCATTAACCCCGCTAAATGCGAGTTTGGTGTGACGGAAATTGAGTTCCTCGGCCATTTAATTACGCCCACCGGATCGACACCGCTACCGGAGAAAGTGAAGGCAATACAGAACATGCCGCGTCCGCAGACGCACAAAGAATTACGACGTTACCTCGGCATGTTGAATTTTTATCGACGACACCTGCCCAACGCCGCAGCCGTGCAAGAGCCGCTGACTAAGGCGTTACAAGGTCCTACCTCAAAAGGAAAGACCCTCGTGAATTGGACAGACGCAATGGAGCAGAGCTTCACGGACTCAAAAAGGAATCTCGTGGAAGCGACGCTGCTCGCGCACCCGGTACATGACGCGGACTTAGCTGTAGTCGTGGACGCCAGCCAGGCCGCCATGGCGCGGTGTTACAACAGCGTGTCGGCGGGAGTTGGCAGCCTCTCGGTTTTTTCTCCAAAAAGCTTTCCGATTCGCAGCGTGCTTGGGGCGCTTATGACCGAGAGTTGCTTGCGGTGTACGCGGCGGTGAAATACTTCCGACCGTCCGTAGAAGCCCGACAGTTCATCATTTTCACCGATCACAAACCCATTACACACGCGTTCGCGAACAACCACACTAAGTGTTCACCGCGCCAACTCCAGCAGTTAGAGTACGTGTCGCAATTCACGACTGACATTCGACACATTTCGGGGATAGACAATATCGTCGCCGATTGTTTGTCCCGAGCGTGTGCCGTTATTTCACCCCCTGTGAACTTTGAGGACGTGGCCCAAGTACAGGAGAGTGACGAAGAACTGCACCGCTTCCGTCACGACACTTCCAGCGGCCTGCAACTGGAGCTGGTGCCTGTCCCCGGCTCCGCACGGAAGATTTGGTGTGACATCTCAACCGGCACGCACCGACCGTTCCTCCCGGAGAAATTCCGGCGCAGTGCCTTCGACCGTGTCCACGGACTGTCTCACCCCGGCACCAACACCACTGCGACGCTCGTGGCTGCGCGTTTCGTCTGGCCCGGGCTTCGGAAGGACTGTCGTGAATGGGCGCGCACTTGCACCGCATGTCAGCGCGCCAAAGTCGGGAGGCACACCCACGCACCCGTGGGCATCTTCCCGGACGCGACACGCCGATTTGCGCACGTCCACGTGGATCTCGTCGGCCCGCTTCCTCTCTCACAAGGCAAGCGGTACCTCCTAACGATGGTGGACCGCTTCACTCGCTGGCCGGAAGCAACGCCCGTCGCGGACGTCACAGCCGAGACCGTCGCCACAGCATTCGTCGACACCTGGGTGGCACGCTTCGGATGTCCCAGTCACGTGACAACTGATCGCGGCCGACAGTTTGACTGCGCGTTGTTCACGCACGTCGCCAGACTGTGTGGCACCCGGTTACACAGGACAACCAGCTACCATCCGGCGTCGAATGGGATGGTCGAACGGTTCCACAGGACTCTCAAAGCCGCTCTAACCTGCCACGACACCTCATGGCCAGAGGCGCTTCCACTGGTGCTGCTCGGCCTGCGAGTCACGCCGAAGGAGGAGATCGGCGCGTCACCTGCCGACCTCGTTTACGGGCAATCTCTGACAATCCCGGGCGATTTTGTCGAAGATATAAGACTCCCACGCGACGCCGTGGCACCCACTCTGGCGGATCGTCTGCGCAGTCACATGGCCGGCCTCCGAGCGCACGCACCGACGCGGCACGGCACCGGGAAGATATTCGTCCATGCCGACCTGCAGCGCTGCACGCACGTCATGTTGCGTACCGACGCAGTACGGCCACCTCTCCGACCGCCCTACAGTGGACCGCACCGCGTGATCGCCCGAGGAGACAAAACGCTGGTCATCGAGTGCAACGGAAAGCCGTCGACAGTGTCAGTCGACCGCGTCAAACCAGCCTACGTCTTGCCCGCTCCATCAGCCACGCATTTCTTTGACCCCGCAGAAGATCTGATCACGGACGACACTCCCTCTGCCAGCGGTCAGACGGAACCCGCACCCGGAGCCGCCGGTGACGCACAGCTGCAGCCTGCTGTCATCGCGCCGCCACGTGCGCCTCCCACCACCACGCCCAGGCAGCTGGTACGGCCGCCCGGACCGCGCCCACCACAGGCGCACCGGTCGCCCCCACCACAGCCGCCAGCGGACTACGTCACGCGCGCCGGCCGCCGCGTCCGATTCAAACGGCCGTGCTGCGTCGCCAGCGCGCCACGACACCCAAACCGGCAATCACGCGCCCGAGCCGCCGAACGCCGTCAGAATTCGGCGCCCACGAGCCGCCATCCGCTGTAGAGACCCGACCTCCAGCTGCAAGTGCCTTCGGCCGGTAACACCAGTCGAGCCCCGGACACCGTCTCCTGCATTCGTCACAGCTCCTGGACCCGCGTTCGCGTCGTTTGCCTCCGCCGCGTCGGGCGTTGAGGCCGGATCGGCATCCGCGCCAGCTTACCGCATTCGCTTCTCCGTCGAGCTCCGGACATCGCGCTCCACACCGCCCGGCTTGTCCGTAGTAGCTCCCGGACCCGCGTTCTATTCCGACGGCAACGCACTCGCGCAAACGCCTTCGAGACGTCAGCACCAATGACCTGCAACGCGCGCCTTCACGCGCATCGCTACGGACAGTCGCAGCCAGTGCCTACTGCCGCTGCCACTAGCCGCCAGCGCGAGAACACGCCCACCGCACGCTCGCCGGTCCGGCGCGTTGACGTCACGGGCCGCCGCCCTTCCAACGCCGACCGACCCCCACCTAAGCTGCCGCACTGCCATCACACAGCGCGCGAACTTCAAACACACGCGCGCCACCGAACGACCGCCGCGTTTTCGCAGCTACGGAGCTCCGCTCTCCAAGGGGGGATCTGTGTGGCGGCAGCACCTTCCAACGCACGAAGGGCTGAACTACGGCACTGCCGACACAAGTAGGGGCAGCTGTACCGTTACGCGGAATTACGGCAACGGTGCGTCGCACACCGGACCGCACGGGAACAAAGCTGCCCCCAGTGCGAGCTAGTCGACGGGACGCGACACACGTCTCCCCAGTTCTTCTGCCGCGGACCACGTGCGTCGAGTCAACGTGACTCCGCCGTAAATGCGTACGCGCGGTCGCAAACGCAGTCGCCGTTCAATTGTCCTTCGTTTCCTCGCGGACGTTACGGCGCCTCCTGTCGCGCCAGGAGCAGAACATTCGGTGACGCGGCCTTTTGCCTCGCTCGGTCCACGCGGTCGCGCCACGGCTCGTCACTGGAGTGTACACCCTCCGGGATCGGTGACCGAGCCGTGCCGCCAGTGCAACGCACCCGTATAGACGAACATCAGCGAAGATTGTTATGTGACATTTATTGTAGCTGTAGGAAAAATAAATGTGTCCAGTCTCGAAACCGCTCTAGTCGTTTATTGCTAGAAAGCCTCTCCCTTGAGCATAGTGCGTGGGTGTGGCGATAAAGCCGGTTCACTGCACATGAGTAACTGTAAGCGGAAATACAACACGTTCCCGCTTCAAGTTCGTCCGTTACGGAAAAGTGGTCAAATGTAAAGTGCAAGAACAGCAAGTCCAAAGTGCAAATTCAGAAAACCTGCGAAAGTTACGCAAGCTTTGTGCACGAAAACACATTTCAAGTACTTTCGATCGCCGATAGTGAAAATGCAACTTACAGTTCGCATGAACGATGGGAAAAGCAAAAAGACACTTTGGGGAATAAGGTAAGAGAAGAAAATTTACTGACGCAAACAACTGTGAAGAAGGTCAATATAAATGTGCCGACCAAAAATTGTGTCGAAGTGTGTAGTAAAACAACACAAAACGATTCGCAAATTGTGAACTCCAATAACAGGAAACTGTTTGTGTTTTCAGACAGCCATGGTCGTGGACTTCCGAGTAAACTAAAAGAAACAACTGAAACATTTTCGTGTGGTATAGTGAAACCGGGAGCCCCACTTAGCGAAATTAAAAAAAATGACCGAATCCGCAGAGGCAAAAAATCTGCATGATAAAGACTTCGTTGTACTTATGGGAGGCGCAAACGATGTCTACAAAAATGAAACAGCGAGTGCAACGCGCGATCTTAAACAGTGTCTGAGGAACCTCACTCACAGTAACGTAATACTTGTCAATATTCCGCATCGCTATGATCTTGTAAGATGGTCATGTGTTAACAGGGAAATAGAAAGTGCCAACAGTCAGTTTGCAAAAATCTGCAGACATTTTAAAAACGTGAAATGCGTTGATATAAGCAGTATTGGACGTAGATTCCACACGCAACACGTACTTCACCTGAATGGCTTGGGGAAAGAATATCTGACAAGCCTGATAACCAGGGTAATAAAAAACCATCAAAATAAATTCAAAACCAAAACGATAATAGCATTACCATCGCCTGACTCCATAACTAAAACGCTTCAAAAAAATTCATTAGAAACTTCATCAGCAGCAGCAAAACATGTAAAAAAAGACCAAATTTTAACAGAAAGAACAGTGGACATCGATTTCAACAACAAAAGAACTACTGTTCCTCATCAGCCAAGTATTATTTTAGACGAAAATAACAAAAACGAGAAGACTACAAGTTCCAAAGGAAACACAGCAGTAGTGGTAGAACCAACAATTGAAGTGTCAGAAACAGCACCACCATCAACAACAACAAATAGAAGGCTGTTGGACAGAAGAAATGCTGAACCTCCTTCTCATCTCAACGATTTTTTATGTGTGGGCCTGAAGAAAAAGAAGGGTCAACAGTAGGTAGTGTCAGGTGTCTCCTCTCTCCTGTCTCAGGCAGACTCCAATGGATTCTCAGTCAGGTAACAGCACTAATAGAATGAAAAAGCAAGAGGAAAGCATCTCTTTCTTTCATCAAAACATAAGGGGCCTCTTAAACAAAATAGATCAACTCCTTATTAACATTAGTGAAAAGCACAGTATAAATAATGCCCAGATTTTGTGCTTAACTGAGCACCATGTTACTGATAAATGTGCCTTGCCATCTATAGTAAGTTATACTTTAGTAACATACTACTGTAGGGAAAGTAAAGATAAAGGTGGAGTAGCAATTTATGTTAAGGATAGTGTAGCATACCAAGCTATAGATATTAAGAAATATTGTGTGGAACAACAATTTGAGGCATGTGCCACAGAAATAACAACTAAATTCTACCCAATAATAGTGTTGGCTGTCTACAGGGCTCCTTCAGGTGACACAAAAACTTTTCTGCATTCAATGGAACTCCTTCTGTCATGGTTACTTTCAAAAGCGAAGGATATTGTAGTATTAGGTGATTTCAATATAAACTTTTTGACAGAAAATAAGAATAAAATAGACTTTGAGATTGTGATGACCTTACACAATCTGGCATCAGTAATAAACTTCCCAACAAGAATTACATTCGAGTGCCAAACTATGATAGACAACATTTTTTTTAGATGTAAATAGACATCAGAATTATATTGCCAGGCAGGTTATAAGTGGGCTTTCAGATCATGATTGACAAATTCTCACTATTTATGACGTTAATCTGTTCAAAAAAGAATTTCCTCGATGGAAATTCATAAGAGTAATTAATGAAGAAGCGAAAGGAACTTTCAACCACAGGTTGCAGCAAATGGATTGGTCTTTAGTATATAGCCATGATGATGTTGATACTAAATTTAACTGTTTTATAAATGAATTCTGTGCACTTTTTGAAGAAATATTTCCCAAGAAATGGGTCAGAAACAGTGCTTCCAATTCTGTAAGCAAGCCTTGGATTACAAAAGGTATAAAACAGTCATGTAAAACCAAAAGGGAAACTTATGCTGCAATAAGATTCTGTAAAGATGTAGAAAAATGGGAACACTATAGAATATACTGTAAAATTTTGAAGAAACTAATACAGAAATCAAAAGCCCTTTATTATGAGAAGAAAATAGATAATTCTAATAATAAAATAAAAGCAATTTGGAGCATTGTAAAAAAAGAAACAGGAAGAGATACAACAAGTAGAGAAGATATAAATAATATCAGATATGAAGATATCCTACTAGATAACCCCAAAACGGTGGCTGAGATTTTTAATAAACACTTCCTATTGAAGTTGCAAGCCCGATGTTGATGAAGCTGTAACTCTTTGTCAAGCCGTATATTCAAACACAATTTCAGAAATGCACCTTAATCCTGTCACTGTAGAAGAAATTCAAAAAATCATCATGTCTCTAAAAAGTACGAATTCTGCAGGGGTTGATAATATATCTAGTAATTTATTGAAATATTCTTGTGTGTGGATAAGGGACATTCTCTGTCATATTTTCAATGCTTCCCTTCAGAAAGGTGTTGTTCCCAGTAGACTTAAGTATGCCATTGTGAAGCCCCTGTACAAAAAGGGTGATAAAGCTGAACTAACTAACTATCAACCTATCTCTTTGCTGACAGCTTTCTCCAAAATTCTAGAAAAGCTAACACATGTAAGAATTACTGATCATCTCATGAAGAACGGAGTTCTCAGCAAGAGCCAGTTTGGCTTTCAAAAGGGCCGTTCAACAGAAGACGCAGTCTAAGCACTTGCAAATGAAGTCCTAGCAACTCTTAATGAAAAAATGCTAGCACTTGGTGTCTTCTGTGATTTATCCAAAGCATTTGACTGTGTTGATCACCAGATTCTCTTGCAAAAAGCAAAATTAGTAGGGATAAGTGGTATTGCAGGCAATTGGCTACAGTCATACCTCCAAGACAGAAAACAAAAAGTTGTGTTGAATAGCTCGGGTGGAGTATGTGACACTTCCTCAGATTCTGAATGGAGTTCCATTACATGTGGAGTGCCCCAGGGCTCAATTCTTGGGCCACTATTATTCCTGATTTTTATAAATGATCTACCATCATGTACAAGCCTGCCGTGTAAATTTACATTATTTGCTGATGATACCACAATTTTTATGAGCAGTAGAACAGACAACAATCTTGAGGAACTCATTAATCACATTCAGATATGGTTAATTGGTTCAAGGTGAATGGTCTCTCATTAAATTCCAGTAAGACCAGCTTTATTCAGTTCTGTACAAAAACAGAAAAAGAGAGTGAGATAAGTGTGACATGTGGTAATCAACCAATAGTTAGAATGGAAACAACAAAATTTCTTGGAGTGCACATTGACAAGAAAATGAACTGGTCTTCACATATTATTGATCTCTGTAAGAGGCTTAGCTCTGCTACCTATGCTTTACGGGTTGTCACTACATGTGTTGAACCTAACACTGCAAAAGTGGCATATTATGGCTACTTTCATTGTCTCATTGAGTACGGAATTATTTTTTGGGGCAACCAGCCGTTAGCAAGGAAAGTGTTCATTGCACAGAAGCGAGCTTTAAGAATTATATGTGGATTGCGCCCAAGAGACTCTTGTAGAAATAGTTTTCGTAATCTTAAAATATAGACAACTACATGCCAATATATTTTTTCTCTCATGTGTTTTGTTTGTAAAAATATAGATATATTTCAACCAAACAGTAATTATCATGAGCATAACACACGTAGGAAGAATGACATACACAGTGAACTCAGAAATTTGAGCTTGGCACAAAAGGGTGTCCACTACACTGGAGCAAAACTCTTCAATGCTCTTCCTCCCAAAATAAAGACAAAGATTCATAACAATAGTGAGTTTAAGAAATCTCTAAAAATATTTCTGCTAGAAAAAGCTTTTTACAGTCTAGATGAATTTTTAACTAAATAAATTGTAATATTTTAATATTATATAATACAAGTTGACATAATGCCACTATGAATTTTATTTAACCTGAGCTCTGTATCTGTGTGTGCTCCGTATCTGTTTTCTGAAGTGTTTTAATGATTCTAAGAAATATGTATTTTCTTTTTCTGTATTGATGCCCAAAGAATTTACTGTTTAAATTTTTATATAATTATGTACTTAAATTTCTGTATATGCTATAAGATTATCAGATTGTATTTGTAAAAAACTGACTCGTTCCACGTCCTTGTGCATCCAACACAGTTGGACCTATGGAACACGAAATAAATCAAATCAAATCAAATCAGACAAATCTTCCTGCACACATAGACTTTCAATGTGTTCTTTCCACCTATCCGCTCTCTCCTCTGCATTTAACAGTGGTAACATTAAGAGTGCAATGGTAATTCCACTCTTGCTTTTAAATTCACCCAAAGTTCTTTTTACTTTGCTATATACTGAGTCAGTCCTTCCTGTTCTGGTGTAACCACAAGTGCCGGAACGAAGAGGAAGAACACAAGACCAGAGAAGGCAGTGAGGAAACATAAGCCGACAGCCCGCTGACAAGGACCGCACTGAGCCAGGAGCAACCTCTGCAAGAGGTGAATATAAGTGCCACTCCTGGCAGCCTCAGTATCACAGAGTGTACAGACATTAGTGGACAAAATTCACAGAGCTGTGTTACTGACGTGTGTCAACTTGCAGGAGCACAGCATATAGCCGAGGAATCTGAACTGTATTGCATGTTGCCCCTCACTTGTGACAACATTTTGTACATTAAAATTAGGTATTGTCATATCTGCTCTATAGAAATAAAACTACTAATGTCATTTGCTTGAATTGTTGTATAGCATTCTGAGAACACAGTACCTTAGGCACCCTATACCACACAAGTGGGCAAGACCCAACACTTCCAACAGTCACTTCTTTTTCGATTTCTTTACAGTTTTTATACAGCCATTCTTACACCACCAACGGATCTTAGACCTTGATATGTGACAAATTTTAAATTGATACAGTTATTTGTTCCTGAGGAAAATGTTAACAGTTGGACGGGCAGGCAGAAATGGATAAGAACCAAAGTGATTGTGCCACAATTAGTATATGTTTTCAGGTTTAAAGAGCTCTAAAAATAAAGTAATCAATTTATTTTGAATATTTACACTCACTTTTGAGTTATGAAATCATTTTCTGATAGGGATAGGGATAGTGTTTTTGTAAAACAGAACCATTCTATGAGGATTATATGTGGTGTTTATATGCAGAAATACCTGAAAAAAAAGCACCCACCCCTCATTAAAATTCTATTACCACTATTTCTCTCTTCACAGAAATAGTTTGAAGTGTCAGTGTTAAGATACCTTCATACTGAAAACCAAGCCCAAGAAACAAACACACACAACTAATGTACGTTTGGCAACACACATTTTGAACACACACACACACACACACACACACACACACACACACACACACACACACACACATGTTTGAATGATTTCCAAATCTCTACATTAGCTGCTTTCCATGGATCCTGTGATGTAAAAAATGAAATAAACCATGAACATAAGTGTTCTGCAGAAGTAGTTTGCACAGTTTCCTGTGCCTCTTATATCATCCATTTTAACAGAGTTTCAGTGGCAGTCATTGAACACTTACATATTTTTCCCATTACAGCAATCAGCAAATTGTTTTTTCATTTCCAACAACAAATTACAATATTGAAACCATTGAGCTTCATGTTCTGTCCAGCAAATTATGTCAAGACATTTAAAACAGAGGTGGAAGTTTTCAGTCATGATTTCTTCAACACTCGAGGAGAGTTCACTTAGCAGCAGTGAATGCAGCTGGGCCAAGCACCACTCAGTTGGCCTTAAAGCTGAGAACAGCTTAGCAGGCTCAGTCAGCAGAAGTAGAAGTGCTTCCTGCCTTGGCTTCACCAAAACCTGACATACGTTAGAAATAATCATCTTTACATTTGCTGAGAATTTTATTTGGCAGAATTGCCACCAGTCAGTCCACTAAACAGTACCATAAAATGAGGTTACATTAGTATGTTTTTGTACATTTAGCATTTGATAGCTTTTAGTTTGAAAGCTTAACAGGATATGTCTGTTTTATCATGTAGCTTAAGTTTCTTTAGGTTGCTTATACTGCTCAATAATGTATTCTTCCCATTTTGAATTCTCACAACAGGATGTCATGTACAAGTCAGTTTTAGGAGTGAGTTGTTAAGTTCTAAAAATCTACTAATGTCAACATGATTGATTTGGGCATAATGACAAAGGTATGTGTGAATTTTGGCAACAATATATCCCTGTTTGATTTAAAATAACATCTGTTTATCTACCTGCATTTGTTACTGTAGTAATTTGCTAAATTTGTTAATAGATTGCTAAACTGAAGCCACCTAGCTTCATATTTAGTCTACTGGTTAGAAGAGTGAGTTTGATACACACATTTTCAATCCAAAAAAATACATTTTCATTCCAGAAATTATGCTTTGGCAGTATATTCATAAACTGGGGTCAAAGGCTTATCAAAACTATGCAACAGAAACCCTGAAGATGCTCTAGCCCTGATTTTCTTTCTCTTGATTTACCGGTAATCTAAAGCTACGAATTGGGACACCCCTCCCCCTTAAATTTGATTGTGGTGACAGATAGATTGTAGCACAGTCTGAGGTCTAGGTTAGATTGGAAGGTGACAATTTGGTTGCAGGTTGGCAGAGCCAACAAATGTGAAAGCAGAAAAATCTGGTTTTGGTAACAAAGTGACTGGAATGTGTACATCCACAGTCACATTGTGGGGTTGAGGGTGTCCATTATGTACTGGTAACATTTACTGAAAATCATATTTCTTGTACCAGTAACTTTATGCAAAAACAAAAATTGTAAATAAATAAAGGCAGTAAATTTAATTGCCAAGTATGAAATTCCATTGAGTACCTAAATTCTTGAAATGAAAAATAGCAGGAACCCAGATGCAATAAAAAGTAGAAGGGAAAAACATATGGTGGTTCAGATTGTGGCGTTCTTACTTATGGGGGTTGCTATCACTTTGGTAGATCCAAAAAGCACTGCAGCTTCATACTTAATTCATGTAGGAAAAGTACACAAATTCACAATGGAGTGTACCCAGGGTAAGACAGGGCTTATGTTTTTAACCAACCTAGGAATGAGCTTGTGTCACTTCAAACAGGAATGTTATTGAAGAATGGCAAAGGTGTGGACCACCCAAAACTTGTTGCTACAACAAAACCAAATCTGTTTGGATGGATTTAACATTTGAAGATTGTATTGAAGGCCCAATGTTTCCACTGCTTAAAAACTCCCTGGGAAGAAAGTGTTGATAGTGAGTGAACAATTTAAGTTCCCATTTGAGCTACAAAGTCTTTACCAAATGTAAGGAAAACATCAAACTTTTATGACTGAAATGCAGTCATATTGTCACATAGAAGAAGGTGTAATTAGATGAATGACGAACACTAACTTCACTTAACAAAGGTTTATTCAGCACTTACACATACAAAAGCGCAGAGCGAACTGCCTCCGCCCAGAACACATACTGTATATATACGGCTACAGAACACTCCAGTATAATGATTCTTGAAATTTGTGGATACTTCTGGAATGTACCCAAACTGAATATAAAAATTAAAATTATACAGTCTAGGTGAGTTTTGAACTCACAAGCCTCCATGCAGCAGCTTAGTATCATAACCGCTACACCACGTTGCTACTCAGCTTCTTCTGCAACAATATACAAGATTTGAGCTAAGTGACTTGAATTTGGAGGGAGACGTACAGCTCCTGTTGATCAATTGGAAGCAGACAGAAATTGGGGAACAATCTCCATCACTGCCAAAAATTGTTTTCCCAAAACTAGTCAACCAGCCACCGTTATCGGGGGGGAGGGGGGGGGGGAGGAGAGTTTGGGGTATGTGGATATATTCCACAAAATCTGAAATCAAACATCATCCTAAAGAAATAAAGAAGTAGTCTGTTGGAAGCTGAAAGAGACAATCTCAAGGAATACAAGTCTGCTTGTTCCAGATCTTCTACAAATGAATCAAAGGCCAAGCTAAAAAGAGGGGCAAAAATGTAAATGTTCCTCCATGCGAGGGAATTACAGCATGGTCTTCCCCATGAAGCCCTCACTTTTTACCTTTATATCATCAAAAGAAAATCAGAAGAACCAACAGCGAAGGAAAGGAAAAAAAAACTTGCAATTTTTCTGAGATGGTGCTATTATCCCTAGTTCAATGAGCTACATAGAAAGTGAAGATGGCTGTCAATCATAGCACAGAGCTCACCTTTCATAGGTAATTCAAATTGGCAGCAGGAGCATACTTAGTTGGTTAATTTTCTTTGTCCTCTTATCTTCCAGAACATATTTTGGACAAATGGCAGCATTGGTCATGAAGATTGAAATCAATCTGTAAAATAAAGGATTTCAGTCACTGTGGTACCACCTTTAGTGCTGGCTATTCAAAGCTTGTAGGCCCATATCATAATAACACAACTTTTTCTAGAAGGTGTAACATGTGAAAATATCTGTTTTAAATAAAAGCCCTGTGATAATTACTTCACACAATAGTTTTGAGATTACAGAGAAACCTATCTTGTGAGCTTGGTAGTTGCTGATCTAACACACTTATGTTTTATTACACTATGTTGTGACAATTCTCAGGTGTAAGCTGGTCAGTAGTCATAATGTCATGTTGGTCTGAATTTATATGCTTAAAGCAATTTGTGAGAAGTCTCATCTCTTTCAGTTTATTTTTTATTTTACTATTGCCACTATAGACCCTATATTTTATATCTCCTAGGATATACTGTCTTTACTATTAGCCCCCCCTAATCCATGGATGCATTACTGAGGTTGCAGTGGCAAAATTTGATTTTCAGACACTGAACATCTTCAACCTATCACTGCCACCTACCTCATAATTACTAATTATATCTTCCTTAACTTCAACATATATAGAGAAGTTTGGTGAAGAATTGGACATAATGATGCAACACTACTGTCGTGCTACATTCTGGTCAACATCATTATTCAACATTCATACACCATCTACTACTTCCACAAAATCATCTGATTTACCAGCAACAACATCATGACTTCCTACAAACTTTCCTGCACTATTCATCAACTTTCAGGTGAAGTCCATCAAAACTACTCTCCACGTTAGTGAGAATTTAGGTTATGAAGAAGAAACCCTGATTGTAAATGTCTGTAATGGTCTCATCACTTCTTCTACTGATTTCTGTTTGTTATCATTATTACTCATTGTATCTTCCCTCATTACTTCCCAGAGTTGTTTATTGAACTAAATCTTGTTCATTTGGTTTGATTCGTGGATATCACTATTAACTGATGGTCTGAAATCATTCTTTCTATAAGACTCAGGTCCCTGATTGATATCACGTCTTAAGCAAAACCAGGCTACACATGACTGGATCAAGTATCTCGCACCAAATTGACAGGCTCCCTGTGGGATGTCTATATGATGACAGTCTTTGGTTATCATTTGTTTGAAAGTCAATTCTCCACCATGTTACAGAAATTTTACACTGGGGCATTTTGTCCACTTCGACATGACCCTGAGAACTCTAATTCAGTGCAAGCTGTGGATGCTTCTGCCCTGTAAGCATGTGAGGATCTGATGTAGAGAAGCCCATGGCTCATTTGTCAAATGAAAACATTCTCTTTATGAACATTCCACAATGCTACGATTTGCTGCATTGGTCTTGTGTAAAGAAGGAGACTAGTGCTGCTAATGAGCATTTTTTCTTTTTTTAGTATAACTGAACAGTTCAAAAATGTCTCCATTATTGACATTAATAGCATTGGGTGCAGATTTCACACTAAATGTGGACTTTACTTGAACAGTCTATGGAAGCAAATTGTAATGCAGAAATTACTGAAAAAAAAATAGATAGGCACAAACAAGCATCTGGAGTACCAAGAACAATATCAGTACCAGTAACATAATAAATACTAGTAGCAGCTGATACAACTCCACCACTAACAACAACAAGAACAACAACAAAACCAACATCAGCAGCAGCAGCAGATGGCTCAACACAAATATTAGAACCATCACCAGTACCAGCAACAGAACCCATAGCAGCAAAATCAGCAGATCCAACATCAGCAGTACCAGCAGCATCAATAAAAGCAGCAAAGGCAACTGCTGTCCAAAGAATCATATCTGCATCAGCAACAACTGTTGTAGGAACATAATGCTGCTTACGGAGGAGTCAAAGGCAACATACATCAACTCCTCTTAATGAGGGTTTTTAATGGTTTCTAACTAACATCAGGAAAAAACAGCACATTACCAGGTAATGACAAAAACAAAAATACTTGCAAAATGTTCAGAATAATGTATCAAAATATGCAGTGCTTCAAGAAAAAAGTGTTGGATTTAGAAGTAGCTTTAAATAATTTTGCTGATGTCACATGTATTTGTTTATCTCAACACTGGTGCAAGGAAAATGCAAGTCACAAATATAAGCAAATTTAAATTATCATCATGCCACAGAGTATGTAAAAACAGTGGAGTGTGAATTTATACAAAAACAGCATTACAATTTAAAGCAAAAACAGAAGTACAACATCCAAATACCGAGAAACATTTTGAATCATGTACCACAGAGATAAAAACTGAGGACAAGAGTAAAAACCTATTTGTCATATCACAATATATGATAAAAACATGTTTCTTAAAAAGCTGGAGGAAGCATTAAGCACTTCATATAATAATGAAGTGAAATTATTTTTATGTGTGGATTTTAATATTGGCATGATTGAAAGCTGTTTTCGTATGAAACTACTCTTTACGGACTCCAGTATAATAACAGAGTTTTCATCTTCCCTACTAGTTAATGACACCATGTTGCATGTCTGAGAAGATATTGAGGCAGAAAATGTAAACTTAGGTCCTTCAGATCACAATACATATGTCACATGTATATTCCTTTGGTACAGAAGAATTTAAAGTGTAAGTGGGAATATAAAAGACACTGCTAACATCTGAATAAAAGTATCTACTTTTTCTGTGTAGAAAAGGAGTCCTGGGAAAATGTGTTTTCAAAAACAACAATCGATGATGCATACAATACTTATCTAGTACTTCTATGTCCCTATTTGAGATGTGTTTTCCAAAAAAGCTTCCAAAAATCCCTGTCATTCCAAGGAACAACAGCCAGAGGATATTACCTACTATAGAGTATCTAGCCAAACTCTAAAGCATCTCAGTGAAATAAAAGACAACAAAGATAAACACTTGGCAGACTATGTTAAGATATGTAAGAACATTTATAGGAAGGTGATTAAAAAAGCTAACACAATGCACAATGACAAAGTAATTATATGGTCAGCAAACACATCAAAGCATGTATTGCTCACAAAGGGATCGTGAGGATATTAAGATCAGAAAAATTACTGCACATGCAGAGGCATTCAGTCAATCATTCTTCCTACGCTCTATAGCTGAATGGAACAGTAAGAAACCCTAATAACTGGTACAATGGGATGCACCCTATGCCATGCACCTCACGGTGGTTTGCAGAGTATAGATGTAAATGCAAAATGTAGTAAAAAAAGAAATAAATAAAAATGTTAAAAGTGAAGAGGACATTGTTTTAAAAGACGATCATGTTGCATTACTCAGAAATCTTAACCGTGTAAATTATAAAAGTGTCTACTTCATAAATACTCCAGTCAACTTGAATAAAAATCACCTTAGGAACAGTAGAACCTCTATTCCAATAGGAAAAAAGTGTTAATTCAATATTGCTATGCCCCGTAAATAAGCCAGAAGTTCTAAGAATAACAAAAACAATGAGGTACCTGGTACAATCATAACAAAATGTGCTAGTGACATATCAAAACTGCTCTCACACATCATACATATATCATTATCAAAAGGAGTGGGGTTCCCTCAAAGATTAAAAATTTCAAAGATAAAACCACAGTATAAAAAGGGCAATATATATCAAGTGGGAAATTATAGACAAATAGCTTAGTTATCTGTTTCTTCAAAAGTAGTAGAGACAGTTGTGAAGTGTAGACTTCAAGAAAAACATGTAATTTTCCTCCCAAACTGAACCATCATCTGATACCCTGGTTTTCTACAAGGCTGTTACAGCAGTATGAAGTCTGGTTATTCCAAGTTAATTATGGCTGTCTTAGAATAATACACAGGGTGATTCAAGTAGTTAGGCACAAATTGAAGGAGCCAATGGAGAAGGCAAAATAGAAAAACTTTGGAATAAAAACTTTTGATCTTGGAAGTAATCATGAGCCAGTAAAATCTTTAAAATGTCAGGAACAAGGAAATCAGTACTCATTTACCAGAAGTTTAGTAGCCGTTGTAGTAAGCACCACATAACATGCATCGTCAGATGTGGATACAACGAGGTGGAGCACCAGCAAACTATTCTGTGAAAGTACACGATGTAACCACTGAGACATTGTAAGGGCTATTTGCAAGGATAAGGTTATACTGCTACAAACTTAGTAAAGTAGACTTCGTCCATGAAATGAATGAAATAATGATTGCAGTAAAATATATGAAAAATTTGGTTGCCAGAATTCATATCTCAGAGAGTAACTTCAAACTCAGGGCAGGAGCATATAGAGAATCTCTAGCTCAAGTTCAACAGAATAGTTGACCATGCTCTGGATCGATATGTACACAGTAGAACAATTCATAATGGGAGGGAACCTCCTTGGGTTACAGTCTCTGTAAAGAAACTTCCAAAGAAACAGAGATTACAGTATAATAGGTGTAGAACAAAGCGTAGGCTGAAAGATAGAGAGATGCTGAATGAAACGCTTTAGGCTGCATGAAGCCTTCAGTGACAGGTGCCACTAACAGCCTTTACATATGACCAGAGTTTCTTTGGGTTCCGTGAAAGATCACTTGAGAATATTCTGCTACAGCAAAGTTAGTGTCCAGGCCCTGGCAATTGAGACAGGAACTGAAACTGAGGGTAGCAAAGTAACAACTGAAATGCTTAACTCCATTTGAAAATATTTATTTAAATTGGGGCACTCATCCTGGGTTTTCATTTGTAATGTTCATACTACTGGAAAGTTGATTGAAATACCTACAGGGTTATTACAAATGATTGAAGCGATTTCACAGCTCTACAATAACTTTATTATTTGAGATATTTTCACAATGCTTTGCACACATACAAAAACTCAAAAAGTTTTTTTAGGCATTCACAAATGTTCGATATGTGCCCCTTTAGTGATTCGGCAGACATCAAGCCGATAATCAAGTTCCTCCCACACTCGGCACAGCATGTCCCCATCACTGAGTTCGAAAGCATCGTTGATGCGAGCTCGCAGTTCTGGCACGTTTCTTGGTAGAGGAGGTTTAAACACTGAATCTTTCACATAACCCCACAGAAAGAAATCGCATGGGGTTAAGTCGGGAGAGCGTGGAGGCCATGACATGAATTGTTGATCATGATCTCCACCACGACCGATCCATTGGTTTTCCAATCTCCTGTTTAAGAAATGCTTCTGCTTTAGCCTTTTCCGTAAGATTTTCCAAACCGTCGGCTGTGGTACGTTTAGCTCCCTGCTTGCTTTATTCATCGACTTCCACGGGCTATGCATGAAACTTGCCCGCACGCGTTCAACCGTTTCTTCACTCACTGCAGGCCGACCCATTGATTTCCCCTCACAGAGGCATCCAGAAGCTTTAAACTGCGCATACCATCGCCGAATGGAGTTAGCAGTTGGTGGATCTTTGTTGAACTTCGTCCTGAAGTGTCGTTGCACTGTTATGACTGACCGATGTGAGTGCATTTCAAGCACGACATACGCTTTCTCGGCTCCTGTCGCCATTTTGTCACACTGCGCTCTCGAGCGCTCTGGCGGCAGAAACCTGAAGTGCGGCTTCAGCTGAACAAAACTTTATGAGTTTTTCTACGTATCTGTAGTGTGTCGTGACCATATGTCAATGAATGGAGCTACAGTGAATTTATGAAATCGCTTCAATCATTTGTAATAGCCCTGTATTATTGTCAGTATCAGTGGTGCTGAGAAACAGCTGAAATAGTTAAAATGGAACAAAGCTACAGGGCCCAATGGAAGCCTTGTCAGCCAGCTGCAAATTCAAACTATAATCTGAGTTAGTTTCTATTCTGTTTAGAATTTATCTTAGATCCCTCTAATAAAAAACTGTGCTCAGTTCTTGGAAAAGGGCACAGGTCACACCCATCCACAAGAAGGGTAGTAGAAGTGCTCCACAAAATTACTGTCCAATATTACTAACATCAATTTGAGCTCAGAATATGCACCAAGATTCTACAACAAACATAATGAGGTATCTTCAACAGAATGACCTCCTCAGTGCCAACCAGCATGGGTTTCACATTATCATTGGTTTCAAAATCCAACTTGCACTTTTCTCATCTGACATACTGAAAGCTTTGGATCAAGGCAACCAGATGGATACAGTATTTATAGATTTCAGAAAAGCATTTGACGCAGTATCATGCCTACACTTACTGTCAAAAGTATCATCGTATGGGGTGTTAAGGGAATTTTGTGACTGGATTGAGAACTTTTCGGTAGGGAGGACACAGCATGATATCTTAGATGGAGAGTCATCATCAGAGGTAGAAGTGCCAGACAGAAGTGCGTTTGGACCCTTGCCGTTCATGTTGTATATTAACAAATTTTCCGACAATATTAATAGTAAAATCAGGCATTTTGCAGATGATGCAGTTATCTATAAAGAAGTTACTATCTGAAAGGAGCTGCATATTCAGTCAGGTATTGATAATATTTCAATATGGTGCAGAGATTAGCAACTTGCTCTGAATTTTTGGAAATGTGACAATGATATTATAGTCATAGGATATTACTTTTTTTCATTCTGTGAAGTTCACAGTCAGTCACTGTTGGAATTGGCTAGCTCATACAAATACCTGGATGTAACACATTGTAGGGATATGAAATGGAATGATCATATAGGTTCTGTTGTGGGTAAAGCAGGTGGTGGACTTCAGTTTACTGGTGGAATAATGGGGAAGTGCAACCAGTCTGCAAAGGAGGTTGCTTACAAATTAGTCATATGACCCATTCTAGGATACTGCTCAAGTGTGCAACACGCATGCCAGATAGGGGGATACTGAACATACGAGGTGTGACAATAAAGTAATGAGACTGATTTTCTTTGCAATATGTGTCAACCGTGCAGGCTTGCGTAGGCACAATATCTTTGACTTTGGTCTATAAGCTGCTTCTAGTCCAAGCGGTACATCAATGCAACTGCTCAGTCGTGAGTTGTGCTGTAATAAGTTAACATGTGTTTGTGTCTCTTGTCATGGAAATGGAACCGCATAATATTGTGCAACGGTGTGCCATTTCTTTTTGTGTTAACTTGGTTGAAAACATGACGACAACTTACGGTAAGCTTCAGAAGGCTCACGAACGAATGTCAACTTGGCTAGGGTGCGTGAACTCATACGATCTGATCAAAGATTATCCGTGAAAATGATTGCCGAAGAACTGAACAATCAAGAAATGGTTTGTCTAATAATAGCTGAAGATCTTGGTATGAGAAAGATTTGTGCAAAAATGGTCCCCAAATATCTCATACCACAACAGCGAGAAACACGGAAGAATGTGGCAGCCGATCTGTTAGAGCAAACGGAAATCAATCCAGAATTGTTGAGCCATGTTATCACTGGTGATGAAAGTTGGTTTTTTCAGTATGATTCAGAGACAAAATGCCAAAGTTTGCAATGGTGTTCAAAGGGATAACCCAGACCTAAAAAAGCTCGCATGTCAAAGTCAAAAGTGAAATACATGCTTATGTGCTTCTTTGACTCCAAGGGAATTGTTCATAAAGAGTGGGTGCCTCCTGGACAAACAGTTATCTAATATTACTACAAAGAAATTTTTGAAAGACTTCGTAAAAGAGTTCTTTGTGTCCGTGCAAAGATTGCTGATAACTGGATTCTGCATCACGATAATGTGCCATCCCATCAGTACCCCCTGCTCTGTCAGTACAGCAATTTTTAACCTCAAAACAAATTTCATTACTACCACAGCCACCTTATTCACCAGATATTGCTCCGTGCAACTTTTTTCTATTTCCAATAGTCAAAACGGTGGTCAAGGGACACCATTTTCAAACAACACAAGATGTCCAAAAAGCTGTGACTAGGGTCTTGGAGGATATTAAAGAAGATGAGTCCCAAAAATGTTACCATCAATGGCAGAAGCGCTGGAAAAAGTGTGTGCAATCAGAAGGGAACTACTCTGAAGGAGACAACACTAAACTTGACTAATACAGTAAACAACATTTTTTTTTCCACATCAGTCTCATTACTTTACTGTCGCACCTCGTATACAAATGGTTACAGGTTTGTTTAATCCATGAGAGAGTGTCACAGATATACTGAAGGAACTGAACTGGAAGGCTCTTCAAGATAGAAGTAAACTAACCCGAGAAAGTCTATTAACAAAGTTTCAAGAACTGGCTTTAAATGATTACTCTATGAATGTAGTACAACCCCCTATGTGTCACTCACAATGGGATCATAAGGATAAGATCAGAAAACATTCTGATTTGGAACACAGCATTGTATCTACATCTGTAATCTGTGAACGAACATTTGCAGAAATTTCTACCTCAAATTTAGGCCTATGTTTGGCAGAAAGGGCATTCCTAGCCAAGACAGCTCTACTACTATCAGTGCTAGTCTACCTTTTATATCTCCCTATTCCGTCTGTCAAGGATATTTTGCTGCCTAAGTACAAGTATCTGTTAACATCAGGATTGGTGATCATGAAGTAGATTAAGTTAAATTTCTCGCTGTTCTCCTATCTGCTTCTTCTCATTCCATTCATCTTTCTTGGATTTGCTCTCAGTCCCTATTCTTTACTCATTAGGCTGCTCATTCCATTCAGCAAGTCACTTTCACTGAGAATAGCAAAGTCATTAGTGAATCTTACTGCTATCCTTTTACCTCGAATTTTAATTCCACTTCCAAACCTTTCTTTTACTGCTGTTTTGACATACAGATTGAACAGTAGGGAACAAAGACTACATCCCTGGTCTTACACCCTTTATAATTTGAGCACTTCATTCTTGGTTGTCCACTCTTATTATTCCTTCTTGGCTCTTGTACACATTGTATATTGCCACCTGTTCCTATAGCTTACCCCTATTTTTCTCAGAATTTGGACCACCTTGACCATTTTACATTGTCAAATGCTTCTTCCTGTTCAACAAATCATATGAAAGTGTCTTGATTTTTCTTCAATCTTGCAATTCTGGCATGTGGTTGATAATGGAAGCACCTCTGGTACTTTTTCCCTTTCCGCTCGTGGTCTCGCGGTAGTGTTCTCGCTTCCTGAGCACGGGGTCCTGGGTTCGATTCCCAGCAGGGTCAGTGATTTTTTCCTGCCTCGAGATGACTGGGTGTTATTGTGTCTTCATCATCATCATTCATCCCCATTATGGTCGGAGGAAGGCAATGGCAAACCACCTCCACTAGGACCTTGCCTAGTAAGGCGGCACGGGTCTCCTGTATCGCTCCCCTACGCTCTGTAAAAGAAGTATGGGACTTCATCATCATCATCATCATCAAAGCTAAACTGCTCATCAACTAACACATCATCAGGATACATAGCCAAAAACCTTTATGGAAAAATAAAGGCATGCTTGCTGTTAGTGTTGTACCAGTCAGTGAAATTAAGATTTGCATTTCATAAGAAAGACTCTTTTTTCTTTAAAATCTAAAATTGCCACAGCAATATTAAATACTTGCAGTCTGTTGATTGCAGAAAACATATGTATCCACATCTTTAAAAAATGTTATTGCATCTCCTGTATCACATGTGAGAAGGTCAGAATTGCCATAGATACATCACTACTGCCACCATCTAAGTGACAATAAAGTTGCATTTCATTAAATGATTGTTGTTTTATTTATTTTTGCTTACTTCAGGATCAGGCATCAAGTTATGTCACTCTCTGGAAAGATCATCATATTGGTCCCATATAAGTGCAGTGTGGCAGTCTGTTCAAAGACTTAATTTCTGGATTTTGCCATAGCTGTAAGTAATTATTTCCTCCTTCAAAACTGTAATTAATTCTAAGATCTCAAGAGGGGAGCAGGTTACTATGCAGAGGAACTTAAAAAATTGTCGGGCTGCTTCTTCTCTTGCCCTACCAGCACACCAAGTCAGACAAATCTTAATATGAAGGTCTATAACTACAATTTTAGCGAAACTGAAGTATCACTTCTTTGTCACCCTTCATTCACCAATATATTGTAGATAATTTTCACAAAATAATATATCTTAACTAGCAGTGACAGGCACACCTATGGCCTATTAACATCATTGCGACTGTTGATGCAGCTTTAGGCAGTGAAACTGGTCGTGTAACAATAAAACACCTATTTTACTAGTTGTCAGCAAATTAAAAGAGGCTGCTGTAAATGAAACAACACAACTTTGAAGAAATATCACACAATAAAGGAAAGTTTAGTGTTTTTATTTCAGTGTTCAGTACCGTATGAAACAACACTATTCTGACTCATAACACACACACACACACACACACACACACACACACACACACACACACACACACACACACACACACACACACACACACACACACACACACACACACATATATGGCAGTCTAAACAATACTGGAAATATATGAGTTACTGAAATCCTTCTGTCATTCATTCATGTTGACTTTAGCATTTACAAATATACACTCCTGGAAATGGAAAAAAGAACACATTGACACCGGTGTGTCAGACCCACCATACTTGCTCCGGACACTGCGAGAGGGCTGTACAAGCAATGATCACACGCACGGTACAGCGGACACACCAGGAACCGCGGTGTTGGCCATCGAATGGCGCTAGCTGCGCAGCATTTGTGCACTGCCGCCGTCAGTGTCAGCCAGTTTGCCGTGGCATACGGAGCTCCATCGCAGTCTTTAACACTGGTAGCATGCCGCGACAGCGTGGACGTGAACCGTATGTGCAGTTGACGGACTTTGAGCGAGGGCATATAGTGGGCATGCGGGAGGCCGGGTGGACGTACCGCCGAATTGCTCAACACGTGGGGCGTGAGGTCTCCACAGTACATCGATGTTGTCGCCAGTGGTCGGCGGAAGGTGCACGTGCCCGTCGACCTGGGACCGGACCGCAGCGACGCATGGATGCACGCCAAGACCGTAGGATCCTACGCAGTGCCGTAGGGGACCGCACCGCCACTTCCCAGCAAATTAGGGACACTGTTGCTCCTGGGGTATCGGTGAGGACCATTCGCAACCGTCTCCATGAAGCTGGGCTACGGTCCCGCACACCGTTAGGCCGTCTTCCGCTCACGCCCCAACATCGTGCAGCCCGCCTCCAGTGGTGTCGCGACAGGCGTGAATGGAGGGACGAATGGAGACGTGTCGTCTTCAGCGATGAGAGTCGCTTCTGCCTTGGTGCCAATGATGGTCGTATGCGTGTTTGGCGCCGTGCAGGTGAGCGCCACAATCAGGACTGCATACGACCGAGGCACACAGGGCCAACACCCGGCATCATGGTGTGGGGAGCGATCTCCTACACTGGCCGTACACCACTGGTGATCGTCGAGGGGACACTGAATAGTGCACGGTACATCCAAACTGTCATCGAACCCATCGTTCTACCATTCCTAGACCGGCAAGGGAACTTGCTGTTACAAAAGGACAATGCACGTCCGCATGTATCCCGTGCCACCCAACGTGCTCTAGAAGGTGTAAATCAACTACCCTGGCCAGCAAGATCTCCGGATCTGTCCCCCATTGAGTATGTTTGGGACTGGATGAAGTGTCGTCTCACGCGGTCTGCACGTCCAGCACGAACGCTGGTCCAACTGAGGCGCCAGGTGGAAATGGCATGGCAAGCCGTTCCACAGGACTACATCCAGCATCTCTACGATCGTCTCCATGTGAGAATAGCAGCCTGCATTGCTGCGAAAGGTGGATATACACTGTACTAGTGCTGACATTGTGCATGCTCTGTTGCCTGTGTCTATGTGCCTGTGGTTCTGTCAGTGTGATCATGTGATGTATCTGACCCCAGGAATGTGTCAATAAAGTTTCCCCTTCCTGGGACAACGAATTCACGGTGTTATTATTTCAATTTCCAGGAGTGTATGTTAATGACAGAACATTTATTTTATGTCTTTTACATTAAATTGATTTTGTATTCTATCACTGTGAGTCAGTCTATGGTTTCATACAATTGTCAAATGCACTAACTACATTTAAGTATTCCTCATACTGCTGCTCCTGGTTACCTTGTTTACCATCATCTTACCCAGTCTGCAGGTGCAGCCTGGGTCTGTTTGGAACAGAAGCCTCTCTGTCATCTTCTGTCTTCCCTCCATCTCTTTACATCTCACCTATCTTCCTAGATATCCTCTTCTCCTCCATTCACTTAACCTAACCATACCATTTAAGCCTCAATTCCTCTATTCTATCCTGTAAAGGCTTCTCCTCAATAGTTCCATGGTCCTCTAATTCCTTAACTTCTCTACCTTAATCACTGTAATACTATTTCTCAAGAATCATCTGATTAGTTTGTATTTTTCTCCTTTCTCTTGCTTCCATTACCAAGGTCTTGGAGGTGTCTGTCAGGACTGAAACATAGTACACCAGATATATGAAGGCTATTTTGAAATTGAAATCTGAGGGGTCATGAAATAGAAACCACAGTGAAAATAAAAAATGTTTTATTTACAACAGTTAGCTACACCTTCCAGCTACTTCTCTAGACAGCCACCACTCTGACAGACATTTGCCACAGCACTGCACCAACTTTTCAATACCCTCACCTCAGAAGGCAGCCACCTGGATTTTCCGCCAAATCTGTACACCAAACTGCAGCTTGTTGTCTGCACAAAAATTTTGTCTTTGTATACAGCATGAGGGCAAAGAGATGGATGTCAGAGGGAGTCACGTCCAGGCTGTGAGGTAGCCGATGAAACACTTCCCATTGAAAATGGTACAGGAACAGCCTCACTGCCTCTGCAGTGTGTGGCAGAGAACTGTTGCAAAGAAGGAAATGCATGACAGTTCATCTGATTTCTTGCAGTCCACACAATGTAAATCTCTCACCAGATCCTCATGCTCAGTAGAAGACACTATTGTTATAGGCGTCTTAATATGCTTATTGTGCACACAAAAGTGAAAAGTGGATGTGACATGATTGGCGGGCATACTAGAGATACTGTTCAACACATCCATGCAAAGCTTCATCAGATTTTTCACTGATGTTTTCATTTCGTGATCCATCAGACCTTACTTTCCAAATAGCCCTCATAAAACAATTTTGCTGTTTTAATGCATATCCTTGCTCCATTTCAGGCTTCTACCCACAGTCATCCACAAGGGAGGCAACAAGGGGCACTTGCCCCCTGTGGAATCAGGTACCGGTTTCTTACTCATCCCAGAATTCTCTCAAATTCTAGCCATCATCGTCTGAGACTCCAATAAACTGGCAACTGTGACAAGAAATACTACTGATGTAGCAATCACAATGTACTTCGGCGTTTTCTTAGTTGGCATTCCACTCACGGGAAACTGCCTATTCCTTTAGCACAGCTACATTTTTGGTGTGGTCTCCAGTCAACATGGATACAAGGCCTTACAGAATCAAAGTAATATCTTCACTCTTTTTGTTGCTTCCTTATTCATCCCTTACACACATGACTCGAAAAAAGAGAATACCATTTTCTATGCTAGAAGAGAGGGAAAAACTCTGAAATTATAAGGTAAAAAAATGTGCTCTCCAAGACTGGAACCATCTCAAAGTCCACGAATAGAACACAGAGCTACATGGAGTTACAGTGATGCAACAAACTGGAGTTAATCATCTTAACTCGGTGCAGCCCTAGGCCCCTAAAAGTTGATTCTACTAGCCAGTTTGAGGATGGTTTTGGGAGATTTCTCACATTCATCTAACTATATTTTTGCCCTGCAATACACTTTACCTAACAAACCCAAAAACTGTAGCTTTCAAAAAACATTTTGTGCAGTTTTAGTTATAGCAGTAGACACTAAAGAAGAAATCATGATAATTGATTTCTTGCACTGACTTCATGAACAGATGTGAACTCTTACAAGCAATGTGTTGTGGATGGAATCAAAGTTGGACAAGCCTTTTTAACAGTTTATTTCCTGTTTCTCCACTTAAGGGGTATTAACCTTCCAGTTATTAACACAGCATTGGTATGTTGCAAATTCACAACACTCAGCACTAAGGGGTTAACTTTTTCTGGATGCCCCCGGTGAAGCTTATTCTTGGTGAAGCTACCAATGCTTCTGACAAGTGCTGCATTCTCCTGAGGGTTTCGGGTACCTCCAAGGCTCCACAATCTTTGTCTTTCACCTAGAGACATATTCTGGAATTAAGGGGGTTAATGTGGTGTTCTTATCGATATCCAGCATGGTTTTCTCAGTCTTTCTGATGTTCTTCCTGCTTCTGATATTTTAGCTTCACCTCAAAGATTGTGGAAGTATGAACAGATTAGTTTTGTAAATACTTTCTACCTTTGGATACCTTGGATTTAATCATGTGTGGGTAGAATTTCAGATTAATGAATCAAAACAGCTGGCATCCACAATCATATTAATAACATAAAAAGATGTACTTTGCTAACTTACTGAAATATGATACCTATACAGTTAGTATTTGTATTACATATATAAAGTAATCCATCTCAAGAGATTCATAGTTATCTACTTATAGTGAGTTTTTTTGTAACATTTAATTAATGGAGCACAACATGTTTTAAATCTCACCAAATCAGTTACATCAAAGTTGTCAAGTTTTGAATCTCGCCACCTCTTGGACAAATCCCTGCAGATGCCCTTGCTTCTGTCACAAACTCTCCACTTCCTCAGTCATTCCCCACCATTTGATATTCTCTCCTCCTTCCTGACAGTCATCATTATAGCCATACATCCAATGCCCTTGTGCTTCCTCCTCATTACCTCAAATCATCTTCACACACCATTGCTTTCATCTTCCCTCCTCCTTGCATGAAATAATGACCAGAGTGGTAAAAGAATCACCACATTGGAGAGAAATGGCAAGAGTGCACAGTACTCTGCTTCAAGCCATTCTTCTGTTCCAGATGATCTTCACACAGCTGATGATTTTCACACAGCTTACACCCCCACAGTATATTCCTCTTTTCCTTCATATAGTCTGCTTTTGAACTCCGTTCTGCAGGGACTTCCATACCTTGTTTTTACATGTACTATCATATGCTTTTTCAATGTCTAGGGAGGTCATCAATACATCTACTCCATATTCACTGCAGTGTTCCTGCAGCTGTTTTACAGTGAAGATATTTCTGGTAAAGTTTTGTAAACTATAATTTGGACAAAGGCACAAAGTCTCATCAGTCTCATCCTCTGATAATTTTTGCACTCACTTCCATTACCTTACTTGGAGATTACGGCAATTGTTCCCCTCTTTAAATGTTCTGTGGTCCTCCACTCTTTCCACAGAATTTTTATCACCCAATATAGCCACTGTATCTCCACGGGTCCTCCTGCTCTCACTATCTCTGTACTCAGCTCAGCTATATCTGATGCTGAATAGTACTGTTGTGTGGGACAACCCAAACTAATATGAAAATGGTTTTCATACTGCAGAAGTGGGCCATGAGGATTGTAGCAAAGTAATGAATAGGGGTTTGCAACAAGTTCCTCGTTTTAGACTTGATATTCTCAGAGTTTATGCCACGTATATACTAGAAACTATAATGCTAGTGAAAGAAGACACAAAGATCACAAGAAGAACCATGGATATTCACAACGCTAACCATATGAAAATCTTTCTATGCCTTGTTTCAGACAATACATGTTAACAGCAAAAAGCCCCTATGTCAAAGGAGCTGTTTTTAGTAACTTATTACCACACAAAGTTAAGATATTGCCAGGGGATACTTTTAAAAAGCGAGTTAAGTAGTGGATTATCTAAAAATGCCCTTATAACTTGAGTTTATCATGAATTATTATGTCATGCATTTCATAATACAGATAATAGCTGTTCGTCACTGTCTTCAAAAAATCTTTAATTAAGGGAATTCAAGCCCCATTATTAGACAAAAGACTAAAACTCACTCACAATGGCAGAAATGTGTTAAAATGTGTTTAGGCATTCAAAAGAATAGAGACCTGAATAAAAGCAACCAAACATTTTCATTCAATTAATTGTTATTTGAACATGAGGCCTTCAACATCTTATAAGCCACTCCTAGAAAAACTGGAATTCTATGGCATTAGACGTAACAGCCTTAAATTAATAAAATCATATCTTCAGAATCGTAAGCAAGTTGTTTGTGTAGGGAGAGAAATGTCGAGTATAGAGCAAGTCAAGGTAGGTGTTCCGCAGGGATCTGTGCTGGGCCCCTTTTTGTTCCTGATAATGATAAATGATCTGCCGTCATTTATCAAGTCCACCACTGTGTTGTATGCAGATGATACAACATTTCTTAATGCTAGTGAGGATTTCAATAGCCTTAAAACTTGTGCAGCAAAGACAATTGACCAAGCATCCTATTGGTTCAAGGCAAATGGATTCCTGCTGAATGAAAACAAAACACAGCAGATGGTCTGTAGTCTTAGAGACAAGCTTCTGTCAGATGATCCAAGTTATGTCAAATTTTTGGGGGTATACATTGATGATAAATTATCTTGGGGTCAACATGTACAATATATTAGTGGTAAATTGTCTAGAGTTATTTACCTGTTAAGGCGACTTATGGATTGTGTTCCTGAGAAATATGTTAGAATATCCTATTTTTCATTCTTTCAGAGTATAATAACATATGGAATTATTTTGTGGGGGAACTCTAGCTGTGTACGTGACATATTAATACTGCAAAAAAAAGCTATTAGGGTAATTACTGGTTCTGCATATAAGGCACACTGTAAACCATTGTTCTGTGAACAGAAAATCATGACTGTTATAAACTTGTACATATACTATGTTCTAATTTATACGAAGAAGAAATTACCAGAAACAAAAACCAGAGAAAATGTACACAGCCACAATACAAGAAGGAATAGGTGCCTCTATATTCCTTACCACAGGTTGTCAAAGTCACTCAACAGCTACGAAATCATGGGGTACAAATTATTTAATAAACTTCCTCAATCTGTTCAAGAATTACCTGAACAATTATTCAAACAAACAATTCATGACTGGCTAGTCCTCCACCCATTCTATGACATAAGAGAATTTATCAACTGTAATATAATACTATAATGTTAACAAGAAACCTGTGTTTCTTTCAAACTATTAATTGTATTTTAGTATGTATATGACGTTGTCTATTGCTGTAATGGCCGAATGACAATAAAATTATTATTATTATTATTATTATTATTATTATTATTATGCCTACAGTGATTATTAGAGTGTCAACTTCAATGTTACATTCTATACGACTGTTTACATTACTATATAACTTGTCACCTGCAACAAAACAATGTTATTGTGAGCTGATTTGGGGGTTAAACTGCGAGTCAAGTATTTTTGTGTGACAAAATTAATTCTATTTTGTGATTACTCACTATTTTCTTGGTACTGGGTGGTTATGATTATTATAATTATGATTAAACTGACTGTGATCAGAGTACTGCAGTGCGAGCTGTATAAATTGCAGGGTGCTGAAACAGCGTACGTACATTCAGTAATTGAAACTATGTCGAAAAAAAAAGCTCCACTTTCTGCCATCGTGAAAAACATTTTTGCTGTAAGCAGTCAGAACACAAAACATTTCACATTCTGACATCAGTATTCTGTTTGTCACTTGGCAATGCATATTTGTTTCTTTTCTGAAGTGAGTGTCAGTGTAAAGGGTTAAGAAGAATTAAGTTTTCTGCACAAAATGTAATGGCTATTGAGAAGAAAGACTGTGCACTCCTGGTAAAGTTATTTTATCAGTGCAACAGCAATAGCAGCACTGCACTGCAGGAGTATCACCATCAAATAGCTGTGAAGAGGCCCCATGGGCCAAAGAATTCAATTGAGAAATTTGAAGATAAAGGTGAATCGGGTGGTACAACAGCGAGAGGTCGGTGGCCCATAGCAGTGGCAGTTGTCGACGGTGTTGCTGCAGTTGTAGCTGAATGTGCAGCATGTGCCTCAGATCCCACAGGCAGTGCTCGAGCTACATCACAGGAATCTTCTCTCCCATGGTCAACAACTCAAAAGATTTTGGAGTGAATTTTACACCAGTACCTCTACTAAATTGAGAATGTGCTCCAAATGAAGCCCCGAGATAGGCACGGAAATTTATGAAGTTTGCTGGAGAATATTCTTTCGAGAAACAGGGCATATTTTACTTTGTGCAGTATCGTGATTGCACAGAACTGTCACATATGGGGTTCTACTCCGCCACATGTTGTGCAGGAACATCCACTGCACTCAGCTTACGTGACTGTGTGAAGTGGTTTCACAAGCTCCTTCACTTTCAGTCCATTTCTCTTTGAGGAGATGTTACCTCACAGGCCTGTTATGTGTACAATGACATCTGTGTGCTATGAGGATCTCCTTTTGCAACACACAATTCGAGCTTTGCAAGAATGCAACTGTGTCCGTACCACTATTTTCGTGCAAGGTGGGGCAACACCACCTGTCAATTATCAGATAAAATATTTGCTTCAAGAAACCTTGGGTAATGACCACACCATCTCTAGTGGATGTGACGAGTGGCCTTTCAGATCCCCCGACCCGAATCCGTCTGACTTCTGGTTGTGGGGTACCCGAAAGATTGTGTCTATTACAGATGTATCCTGGATTCTCCTGACCTTAAGAGTAATGTGACATACCACTCCAATTACACTGGCCTTCTGTGAGCAACTGTCAACCGTGCCATGTTATGGATGCAGCATGTTGCTGGGAGACTGTATTGAACCCGTGTTGTAGCTTGTGGCCATATACTAATAAACATGCCAAAACCATCGTAATCATGTGTTTGATTGTTCCACACCTGTTCCTGCACCTGCACCACATTCGGACTGCTTACTGCACCACATTTTCACCTTGTGGCACAAAGTCAAACTATTTTTTTTATTGGCCTACTCCACAAGTGCACCAATTAATGAACATACCTATGGCATACCAGCATCCTGCAAAGTATACTGCTTGCACTGCAACGCTACAAACACTGCCATTTTAAATATAACCACAAGGTATCTGTCATCTGTTTCTACAACAGGTGAGTATACAATCAGTCGTACCCACACAATAGTTGAGGGCGTAAAAAGACCACTGTCAGCTAGTTGTCACGTTACATGCTAACTAGCTGACAGTGGTCTTTTTGGCACATTCAGCTATGAAGCACAAATGGCTGCAGACCAATTCTTTCACACCTCTGCAAGCTATTATTTGAAGTATTGTCATAGAGACATTTACTGAATGAGCTAGGTACACAAATCTACCATGCCCAGACCCCCCCCCCCTCCCCCCGCCCACAGCTGTTGGGGCGCTCTCAGCACCGAGCCCTTAGATTCTATGAGCCGCACTCCCTCCCAAAACTGCCAAGCCCGTAGGTTATACAGGCCAGTGTATTTTGTCAATTAAAAGCACTGCACATTGTTTTTGTACCATTTTTATACTGTCAACTACTGATATACAATGCTTACACTGTTATTTATTAGTTTCATGGATATTTGGCATGAACATGCATCTCGTTTTTGTGTTGTTTCGTTTGTTATGAGTCACTGTTTTCAGCTGTGGATACAGCGCGTAATTGGTATTCTGTGTAAGAGAAATGGCACTTTGTGATTTATCCTATGAAGAAATTGTTGATTTGCAAAATTTTGGAGACCCTGTCAACGTTCTAGATGGTGAAGATGATCCAGATGACACACATGTCTTATGGCAACTGCAGTACAATGTGTTCTAGTAAGAGCAAATGAAAAAAGTTTCTGATACCATTGCACAGTTCTGTGCTTCGAGTAATGAATGCATTTTGGTTACACAGTTCGTTTCAGACCAAGCAATCCAAATAACCAAAATGGATCTGTAGGATGACTGATTTTGAAGAACAAACATTATATGGGAGACATATTTTTGGCTTGTGGGTGGTAAATGTTTCAGGAAATGTCTCTGTGTCAAAGAAATCAGGAAAGGATCGGGCAAGGAGACACATTATCAGTGTGTAGTGATGTGTATGGAAACCTGTTTTAAAATATTTCATGTGAAAATGCAGGATAAATCCATGTAGAATGTGCTATCGTATTTAAATACAATATTCAGCACTGATCATGATGTACTTATAAATTCATTTACTTTATCCATGTGAATAGATGACTCATAATTTGTCCAACTTTCTTTTCGTAAAATTAAATTATACACGTTATACTAGACAGAAATTTGCTCATAGTTGCATATTACAGAAGACAAAATGGACTTAAACGTATAAATACAAAATTAACCCTAATTTGATATCTTCCAAGATATACATTTTTTTAACACAGCTAAAATTCCTAGTTTCTGCAGACACGGGTAAGTACTGGGCTGGTACTGAGAGTGTTAAACTAATATACTGGGAACAAATATGACACTGCACTGTTTTCTGGAACATCCATGACATAATAAAACCCATCTTTGTTGCCATCAATATGCACTACAAGTACTGTGTTTGGAGGAACTCATTCCTGCTTGTGGCAAACAAATCATATACATTAAATAAAATACCAAGGAAAGAGTCACGAGGCGCGTTGTACAAGAAATTTATTGATAGACATTTTCTTTCATATGACATCCCTACCCACTATAGTCCACACACGCTCTTCATGTTGGCAATAAAAGGAAACTTGTTTATGTCTTCAGGTTCTCAATTAGTGTTGTCAACAGATTTTTGCTGCAACTGAGTTTAGTGATGAATGAAAACTTGATGATCAGGTACAGTTAACCACAGTAATATGCACATATTGGGACTGCAGAGCCCTCTGTGAGTCACAGAACATGAAACATTTAAGTGGACATGTTTTGTGGCATTTCTTACAAAAAAGAGTAATGGACCTTTTATTTTTGAGTAGTATTCTGAAATATTGCTGATGTGGCTTAATTGTTGCATAGGGCACTCGCTGTCTCACTGTGCTGTAACATGTCTATTCTGTGGAGTAATATGTTCCACTTGTAACTGCTGAGGCTGTAAGATAACAGAGGGCATGTTGCATGATAATACATATCACAGCTGTGGCACCATCAGCTGGAACACATGTACTGCGGGAAATTTCGCCCATAATTTTCAGATGAGAGAGAAAAGTGATTTAGACAAAATAACTACCAGTACAAGACATCCACAATGAAATATTTCTACTTTAATACTAATTTCAATCTTCTCATTCAAAAGACAGTTAAATCTTACATGGATTAAAGACAAAAATTAACATTATATTTACAGCTTCCATTTGATATAGTTATTAAACTAACTTTTTTGTTCTTAGATCATTACATCTCCAGAATCCGAACACACTAGTCAAGTCTTATTTGAATAACAATTATGAATCAAATATTTCAAATTTTGTGATACATAATTTTAATGAATGATTTAAATGATGATTTGTGACCAAATGTGTGTGGCTGCAGATGGAGTTTTGACTAAGGTAGTGGTCACATGACTAATGAAGCTGAGAGTATGAAGGATGTTTTTGTGGTCTGAACCGTGAATTTACCTTCAAATCTTTTTCTTAAAGAATTTACTTTATTTACTAGCGATCCATCAAGAACATTAACACATTTAATCACACTATGTGAGTGTGGAATTAGTTGCCAATGGGTAACTGATGAAAACAATTTCTTTCAACAAATAGAAATTTTATTCCCAAAAAAACAGATTTAAAAATTATAATCAGAAAGCACCTTCTAAATATCAAGTTACAATTTATTCAGAGGCAGAAAAAACAATTTATTTTTTTTTTGACAGTATGAGCTTTCGAGCTGAGAAGCTTGCTGCTCCCTTTCAACATGGCCATAGTCATGACTGCTCACCACAACCTCTGAAAGACTACACTGGTGCAAATCTGCAACACACCAGCTTACTTTAAACTAAAAATTTTAACAACTCACACAAACACATAAACTATACACCCCGTAGGAGGGATGGAAATGGTACAAAACACTCACATTAAAAAAAATTACTTGCCACCGAAAGTGCAACTTGTTTTTAAAAGAAAACTCTTACGGTGGAAGGATGGCAATTTTATATACTAAAATGACCATTTACATAAAAACCCACGAAATGCAGTCTTACATAAAATGTACAAACCTGCTCCACATTACACATACTGCCTCTCAAGATGATAGGCAAGACAAAAACATATTTCAGGAACTCGGCCTTTACACCTTGAGCAATAAATTTGTTAACACTGAATCCGAGAAACATGACAGAGGCATCTACTAACGTATGGGAGACCAACAGACAGACAGACAAACACTAAATGCCTAACAAATGCGGACAAGAGACAGACGAGCAAGCTGGGGGCGAGAGACTGACCAAGAAAACAAGTAGAATTTAACAAGTACATGAAACAGCATATCACGAATCACTTAACTTCTAATAAACTGTGATGTCTGGTGAAGACCTGGTGCAGCACCCCCAAAACGCTCTCCCAAACCATCCACTGCCAGCTGCTTCAACGGACACATGAAGGCGCACCAATCTCCTGTCTCACGGTGTCGCAGCTCGCCCCGGCCAGACCCATGTCATGGGTTGACTCCTGTTGCTCTCGTGTTGACCGCGAAGCCACTACCCCTTTCTACACGGCGCAGCCCACTGGACTCATGTGGGGACCTCACATGCGCCGATGCTCAAGGCAGACAACTCATCTTGTGTTTCAGTATGCGACCGACCAACTGATCAATCCAACCACCAATGACCATTGCCTGAGCAACTCGAGCAGACTGGCAGCCCAACGCATAAACTCAGCTGAAGGACCTCAGCCCTGACCGAGCGACCACTAGCTGAGTTCTGTTAATGGTGGAGTGACAAGACTCTCATTTTCTGGCTTTAAAGTTTGATCCAAACAACAGACATACTAGCACTCCAATGACAGACAGACACTAACTGCGGCACAAGTGCAAACGAGAGACAGACCAGCAACTGGTGACACGAGACTGACCCAGCCTCACTCCGACCGACCAATTGCTCAGCTCATAGCACCAATTAAATGCACGTGAACAGGCAACCTTTACCCTTTCCCACCAAAGCTGCGATAGCCACAGCAGCGCCACAGCCAGAAACGGAGGGCGACTGCTTCACACAACACGCTGTGGTGCGCTCTTCAAAACAGCTTGAAAAAGGTCTTCTATAAAAGGAAAAACAGTCCATATTCAGCTTAGCAGTCTTATCACAGTATTTCCAAAATAGTTATTTACACATAGTGGACACACAAAAATGTGAACTTCATAGCTCAGTGTAACTTTGTTCAAAATTAGGAAATGGGCTCTCTAATACTTCACTTTCTTGAGTTGAGCACTGTCACTTGGTTGCAGTACAGATAAGATTGCAGAGAAAAGAAGTAGTACACTGGATTTGCTCAAATTTAGAATGGCCATTGCACAGGAACCGATAGCAGCACCAGCGAGAAAGAGAAATCGTTCACTTTTCACAATTGTCACTTTCTGCACAACTTGAGATGAAAAAAATGAAAATTTACACTCCATCAGCAAAATCAGTTGTAGACAAGTGTTACAATGGTTATGACCACTGGCCCACAGTGGATGACAATCTTCACCAAGATCTTGCAGGTATAAACACTGCAAAAGCAGGACCAAGTCACATTGCATCAAGTGACCAATATCTGTGCATCTCCAAGGAAAGAAACTACTTTTGTTTACCCCAATTTTAAAAATTAATATGTGTGTGTGTGTGTGTGTGTGTGTGTGTGTGTGTGTGTGTGTGTGTGTGTGTGTGTGTGTGTGTGTGTGTGTGTTTGTGTGAGTAGGTTATTTTGCTACAAGTATATGCTTATATCACTTGTTACATCACAATGTTACATTCCATCCCGGATTTTCCAATGTTTGATTTCAATAGTATGACAAAAGTGATATAAGTCAAAGTCCTTGAAAAGAAAACAAATAAAAGCACTTCTTGAACATCACAATACATATTATTTGTACTCAGATAAATCCTAACTAGCTATATTGTGCTAGTGACATTTTGAGTAAACTGTCATGCTGAGAATTTCAGTATTTTTACCAGATTCTACAGGTCATAAAGCATGGGATATGGAATATTTCAGATACAGGTTTTATTCTGGCGTACCCACAAGTGCCGGAATGAGGTTGAAGAAGGGAAGACCAGAGAAGGCAGTGAAACGACGTCGGCCAATGGTGCGCCGAATGGGACTGCACCACAACAGGAGTGCCCTCAACTGGCTCCTGCCAGCCTCGGCCACTCACATTGGCTCCATACATGGACATTAGTGGACAGCATTAGCGTGGCCTACTTTGCATGTCGCCCATTGCGTGCGACTATTCCTTGTAAATCTCCAAGTTAAATATTGTCAAATCTGCTTTATAGAAATAAAACTACTAATGCTATTTGCTTGAATTGTTACACAGCATTCTGAGAATGTATCCCTTAGGTATCCTATACGAGATGAGTGGGCAAGACCCAACAAATGGCGATGAGGTGTTTCAAAAAAGGCTGTGGCCGTCAGGCACAGGGATTGTTTGTGTTTTTTGTGCTGGCGCCTTAATTCTCTCTCATCTTTACTTTGTTAAATCAATAAGTGCCCCTGCAGAGTTCTTGTCACTTTTGCTAATCAGTGTTTTCAGGTGGGCATCACAGAAATTTTCTTTGCCTATTTTGCTTGCTTGTTGCATTTGTGTCTCCCAACATGACCCCCACCAGCTGTCCCGTCCCCTGCTCACACGCCACAGCTGCAAGCGTCCGATGCCACACAGCTAATGCAGATGTTTCAGTTTCAGCCTCGTACAGCAAGTTTCCTTTTGCTGTGCCAATGAACTCGACAACATCGTGTAACACAATTCAGGTGGTTTCATTGATTTTTTGTCTAGATGGCTTACCTGAAGGAATAGTGGCAGACAGCGGACCTCCGCCGGCCGAAGTGGCCGTGCGGTTAAAGGCGCTGCAGTCTGGAACCGCAAGACCGCTACGGTCGCAGGTTCGAATCCTGCCTCGGGCATGGATGTTTGTGATGTCCTTAGGTTTAACTAGTTCGAAGTTCTAGGGGACTAATGACCTCAGCAGTTGAGTCCCATAGTGCTCAGAGCCATTTGAACCATTTGAACAGCGGACCTCCGTTCATGTCAAATGAATTTGAAACATTTTGTGAATGCAATGGCATACAGCATATAACCAGTGCACTGTTCGATCCACAATCAAATAGAGAAGCGGAACATTTTGTCAGAACTTTCAAGCAGCAGATGACCAAACTTCGCTCCACACACACCAGGAATCAAGCTTTGCTACTGTTTCTCGCCTCTTATCATTTGCACCCACGAAACGGACTGTCGTCAGCAGGATTGCTTCACGGCCACCACCATTGGACACTGCTTCACCTGCCCCACTCTCCTCAGCATCCGGCACTGAAGGAAGGTCACAAGTATCACTCTGCGCCATGTGATATTGTCTTTTACAGGGTTTTTAGCGGCAGCAGATGGTGGGCTTGAGGTGAGATTGTCCGTAGTTATGTAAGTTTGACAGCATGTCATTAATACGAGGGCAGTTCAATAAGTAATGCAACACATTTTTTTTCTCGGCCAATTTTGGTTGAAAAAACCTGAAATTTTTTGTGGAATATTTTCAAACATTCCCGCTTCGTCTCGTATAGTTTCATTGACTTCCGACAGGTGGCAGCGCTGTACGAAGCTGTTAAAATGGCGTCTGTAACGGATGTGCGTTGCAAACAACGGGCAGTGATCGAGTTTCTTTTGGCGGAAAACCAGGGCATCTCAGATATTCATAGGCGCTTGCAGAATGTCTACGGTGATCTGGCAGTCGACAAAAGCACGGTGAGTCGTTGGGCAAAGCGTGTGTCATCATCGCCGCAAGGTCAAGCAAGACTGTCTGATCTCCCGCGTGCGGGCCGGCCGTGCACAGCTGTGACTCCTGCAATGGCGGAGCGTGCGAACACACTCGTTTGAGATGATCGACGGATCACCATCAAACAACTCAGTGCTCAACTTGACATCTCTGTTGGTAGTGCTGTCACAATTGTTCACCAGTTGAGATATTCAAAGGTTTGTTCCCGCTGGGTCCCTCGTTGTCTAACCGAACACCATAAAGAGCAAAGGAGAACCATCTGTGCGGAATTGCTTGCTCGTCATGTGGCTGAGGGTGACAATTTCTTGTCAAAGATTGTTACAGGCGATGAAACATGGGTTCATCACTTCGAACCTGAAACAAAACGGCAATCAATGGAGTGGCGCCACACCCACTCCCCTACCAAGAAAAAGTTTAAAGCCATACCCTCAGCCGGTAAAGTCATGGTTACAGTCTTCTGGGACGCTGAAGGGGTTATTCTGTTCGATGTCCTTCCCCATGGTCAAACGATCAACTCTGAAGTGTATTGTGCTACTCTTCAGAAATTGAAGAAACGACTTCAGCGTGTTCGTAGGCACAAAAATCTGAACGAACTTCTCCTTCTTCATGACAACGCAAGACCTCACACAAGTCTTCGCACCCGAGAGGAGCTCACAAAACTTCAGTGGACTGTTCTTCCTCATGCACCCTACAGCCCCGATCTCGCACCGTCAGATTTCCATATGTTTGGCTCAATGAAGGACGCAATCCGTGGGAGGCACTACGCGGATGATGAAGAAGTTATTGATGCAGTACGACGTTGGCTCCGACATCGACCAGTGGAATGGTACCGTGCAGGCATACAGGCCCTCATTTCAAGGTGGCGTAAGGCCGTAGCATTGAATGGAGATTACGTTGAAAAATAGTGTTGTGTAGCTAAAAGATTGGGGAATAACCTGGTGTATTTCAATGCTGAATAAAACAACCCCTGTTTCAGAAAAAAAATGTGTTGCATTACTTATTGAACTGCCCTCGTATCAGTCCTGGCTGCTTGACATACTCCAGCCTATAGTGGGGAGTGTTCCCTACAGAAACCTTACCTTGCTCTTGCAGATGTTTTCACCTACAATATGCCCATCGGCAGACAAGCACTTGGCACCTCGAGGAGTGATTGCTGCTCCCACATGTGCACAGTGATGCTTGCAGGGTTTCGTGTCTATAATTCACAATGGCAGTTAGCATTTCTATATTCTATATTTGTATTGGTACATTGCTTATTTAAAATTTACAGGGTGATAGTTGTTTAACTATTTGAAATAAAATCGTTATAACTTCTGAACAGTTTGCGCTAGGACATTCAAACTGCACAGTCGGCCACAGGGCACAGTGGGAATTAGTATGTGCAAGTGAAAATGTCACAGCACAGTGTGTCTGAGTGTATAGCACTTCTAAAGGCCTACTAGGCTAGCAATAACAACCCAACTGCAATTCATATGAAGTTAGCGACCAAGTTCAGCCTGAAGACAACTGGTTCAAGTGTGCTAACAATCAAGAATTTGATTTGCAAGCTTGAGAAAACAGATAGAGTGTTGGCAATGTCGGTTGTCCAAAAAGGATGAAAACGCCTGAAAACACACACTGTGTTTCAAGCCAGCCCCATGTTCAGATGAGCTGCACAACAGGTGGGAATCATTTGAGAGGGACTGTGAATTTTGTATGGGAAGAGATGCAGGTCTTCAACAACAATTTGCCAACCTCATCAGCCATTAAGCCCCAGGGCCATGGAACAATTGTCGTGTTTCACCAACACTACTGCACACATAACTGACAAACAGGACTTTGGGGTTCGTCACTAAACCAAACCATTTCACATCACTTTCTTTTGGATGAGTTTGAGGGACTGGGAATCTGCATTTCACGATCGAGAAGTCACTTCACCCACAACAGGTGACTGTGCCGTGTACAATCTCCAGTCACGGAATAATCGGTGCGATATTCACTGACGACACGGTGGCTACCGAACAATACGTAAAGGTTATGGAGGATAGGTAATGGGGATGAAATCAATGCGACCCTGATTTCAACAAGATGGGGTCGGGCTCCATCATGCACAAAGCACATTAATGCAGGAGAGCACTCGATGTCCTGGACGAGCACTTTGTGGACCACATTGTGGGCCTCGATTGGCTGCTATATACTCCAGATCTCAACACGTGCAACTCCTTATTGTGGGAGTATATTAAAGACACGGTGTACATAAATGACACCAAAACTTTCGCTGAGCTGAAAACAGCCATTCAGGCAGTCATTGACAGCATCGATGTTTGGACACTTCAGCGGATCGTGTAGAATTTCGCTATTCATCTGCATCGTATCACCGCCAACATGGCAGGCATATCAAATGTGTTATAACCTAAATCTGAATATCTGTAGTGATGTTTACATGTTGAATAAAGTGTGTGCATGATGTAGTTTATAACTAATTTACCTTTTTCTCCATGTAGTTCAGTAATTGTCGCCCTGTACTTTTTGTTCTATAGATCCAAGGATGTAGAGCACATGAAACAGGAACAGAACACATTTACAAAAACAGAGAAATGCTTTTGTTCCTTCTATGTATCTTAAAATGTGAAACATAGGGTGTATGGCTGTATGTGTTATATGCCACTCAAATATTTCTGTTCTGTTCCATAAACAACAATAATTAGTTCTAACCTGGTCATACAGTGAAAATTGCTTCTAAGTTACATTATATTGTCGCAGAAGAAGCTGAGTAGCACAGTCACCGTGGTGTATTGGTTATGATACTAGACCTTCCTTGCAACAATTTCTATATGCTGTTAGAGTACACTCTAGAAGTATCCACAAATGTCAAGAATTATTGTACTGGAATGTTCTGTAACTGTATATATATATACCGTATGTGTTCTGGCCGGAGGCAGTTCGCTCCGCAGTGCAAGTACAAGTGCTGAATAAACCTTCGTTAAGTGAAGTTAGTGTTCGTCATTCATCTAATTACATCTTCACCTACGTGATATTATTCTGGTGGAGGCGCAGGGTATTGGGACTTGTGATAGCGCACATTATTGATGATACAGTGGCTCCCATCAGGCCACGACAGAGTCGCCGTTTATGTGGCGAGAAACCCGAGTTTGAACCATATTCAACAGATTGCAATCTATCGGAGACAGAATAAGAAGAAGAGAATGTTGTGATGATAGCAACTGTGTGCCACCACATGAGACATCCTTCCGGGTTCTCTGGTGACGATGGCCAAGATCCAAAAAAGTTGCTGAAGGTATATGAGCGTAGAGCCAAATTTAACAAATGGGATGACACCGTGTGTTTAGCTAACGTATTTTTATACTTGGAGGCCACTGACAAGCTATTGTATGAGAACAACGAGAAGAAGATCACAAGCTGGGAAGCATTCTAGGCAGAACTGCGCAAGTATTTCGGCGACACACAACGACAGAAGTGCAAGTCTGAAGATAAATTTAATTGCAGGGCACAGCGTCCAGGAGTAACTACAGCATCCGACATTCAAGACGTCTTGGAGCTGTGTACATCTACATCTATGTGATTACTCTGCTATTCACAGTTAAGTGCCTGGCAGAGGGTTCAATGTACCACCTTCAGGCTGTCGCTCTACCGTTCCACTCTCGAACGGCATGTGGGAAAAACGAGCACTTAAATTTTTCGGTGTGAGCTCTGATTTCTCTTATTTTATTTTGATGATCATTATTGGCAATATGCACTTATTAGCTCAGTCGACATCTTAGACTTCAAAACTGAAGAGTATGTTCCATAAGCTTGCCATCCTAGTGTAGAACATCTTCTTTCATATTTACAAGTGACCTAGATAGACATATTCTGTGAGCCTTTGGAGCTGCCTTCTTCCAACAGATATATTTCCCTTCAGTGTTCATTCATAAACTACATTTCATAACATTAATGCTTGTTCCAAAGATCATGAATACAACATTTCATGATGATGTGGAACATAAGTTTCCTTTACATGTTACAATAAGCTTTTACAATTACTACTGCATATCTAAAAATGCATCTATTAAGTAGAAGCAGTTATCATTCAGAAATTCTTTTAATTTAAGTGCTGGTTGACTATCAAAATTTTAATGCTAAATGACCGAGGACTTTTGTGCCAGCATAATTTGCCCCTTTCTGTGTCAAAGTCAGACTTTCCCCAGAATAGTGAGGATCATCCTTTCTTCTAGTGTTGTAGCTATGCACTTTACTATTACTTTTGAATTTGGATGGGTTATTAATAACAAGTTCCATAAGTGAATATATATGTATTGTGAAGGTACTGTGAATATCCCAGTTTAATTAAATAAATGTCTGAAAGCTGATCTTGGATGGGCTCCAGCTATTATTATGATAACACACTTTTGTGTAATGAATAATTTTCTCATAATGATGGATTACCCCAATTATGTCATATGAAAGTGGTGAATGAATATAGGCATACTAGACTAATTTACACATATATTTATCATCAAAATTTGCAATAACCTCAATAGTATAAGTAGATGAAACCAAATGTTTCAGGAGATCATCAATGTGTTTCTTCCAATTCAGTTCCTCATCAATACATACACCCAGAAATTTTGAATATTCTGCCTTGGCAACGGACTTCACTTCTAAGTCTATATTTTTCAGTGGTGTTATGCCATTTACTGTATAGAACTGTACGTCCTGTGTGTTCTCAAAATTTAGTGAGAGTCCATATGCAGTGAACCATTTAAAATGTTTTTTTTGAAAGATATTATTTACAATATTCCTTAGCTAATTCTTGTTTGTTGGGTGTGATTGCTATATTCGTATGATCAGCAAAAAGAACTAGCTTTGCATCTTCATGAATGTAGAGTGGCAAGTCATTAATATATATTAAGAACAATAAGGGACCCAGAACTTAATCCTGTGGGACACTATTCTTCGTCCATACTACCGTTTAATTTTCTTGAATTCTGGGCTTCTTTTGTCAAGATACGCAACGGCCTTGCCGCAGTGGATACACCGGTTCCCGTCAGATCACCGAAGTTAAGAGCTGTTGGGCGTGGCCGGTACTTGGATGGGTGACCATCCAGGCCGCCATGTGCTGTTGCCATTTTTCGGGGTGCACTCAGCCGCGTGATGCCAATTGAGTAGCTACTCGACCGAATAGTAGCGGCTCTGGTCAAAGAAAACCATCGTAACGAGCGGGAGAGCGGTGTGCTGACCACACGCCCCTCCTATCCGCATCCTCAGCTGAGGATGACACGGCGTTCGGATAGTCCCGATGGGCCACTTATGGCCTGATGACGGAGTGCTTTTTTGTAAAGTTACGATCGACCAAAAACATTCGATGAATATCTCGGCTAATGTTTCAGACAGAGTGCTCTTTGTCCATGGAAACCCAAATTCGTGTGTAATGGAAGTTGGGTCTCATGTCAAATGCCAATTCCTTCCGGCCACAGCATAATGTTGGATGACATTTCCTGTTTCATTTCATATCATTCTGTTTTCTTACATTTACTGCATCAGCTTTCATCATGTGGATTAAATTTGTATTTGGTTTCACGTTTAGAAATTATCCACAACATTACTGAAAGTTACTGGGAATGAAAAGTACCTGTTTTTCGCAGTGACACAACAGGTTTTGTGGAGAGCACATTCTTCGAACTAATCCCACGTAACACAATTCAAGAGAACTACTCAACGTACTTTATGCAGTTCCTTTAAAAAGCACTCTGAAAAAAAAGACACATTTTGAAGCAGGAGTTGATATCAGCTTCCCTTACTACTTGGATGTACACAGCGCGCAGTGTCACCGCTCGTCTGCAGTAACACCTCTGCGTTGGTCGCTGTGCACGAATGTTGGTGACAGAATGTCAGTCCGCTTCGTGTAGTCGTGAGGTGAGCCGTACGAAAAAAATCGAGGATTGATTTTATAATATGGTTTTTGATACCTTTACTGCGAGACAGAACGATTTTTCAATTGATTTGATAAAGACTTCATCATAAGGTAATAATTAATTTTTCTTACTTTAATTGCGCGCTAACTGCAGCCTGTACATCATTATAACAATCTGGTATTCAGCACAGAACTTTCCCCCTAGTCTTAATTAGGTAAGTTTGGAGACAATTCAGGAAAGATTAAGTTAGTGCTACCTTTTGTAATCTACGATGAACATGTATATTTTGTAATATTATTTCTTTGGAATTCTCGAGTACAATGAAAAAACTTTTGTAAAGTGACTTTAAGTTTGCCATTACATCTTTTAAAGCAATCGGCATTAACGTAATTTAGTGCGTTTTCATCCATTTTCCAATATTTGTCACTCCATAGATAAAATTTCACAATTGTAATTTAAATGCAAACATTACGTGGACTCATTGTACACGGAGTTCACCTGTAGTTAGTTTCCCACTAAGTAAATGAGACGCACCTTTTTAGTAGCTTTCAACTGCAGCAGCAGAAGTTTCCAGAGAGCAGCTGCCAAGAGTTATTCATTGCAATAAGTAAGCCAAAAAGAGAAAAATAAAAAAAAATACATTTCATATTTCAAGGAACTTCCTTTCATAATGTCATGGCAGGGAAGTAAAGAAGTATGAAATGGGGTGTCGCGAACTTGAGTAGAATCTGGTTTTCTTTATTGGGAGACTCGATAGCCTTTCCTGGAAATCACGCAGTCAGATTAACTTCTGCTTCGATTAACTGTTTGCAATAGACTCAGCTTCTCAAACAACGTTTCAGACAATCTAAGCAAAGCAATCATCAGTGAAAAATCGATGAATAGAAACATAGCAATAATAATAATTAATTTTTTTTAAAGAAACTTTTACTTGGCGACATCTCTTCAATGGACGGGCTTCGTGAATTTTTTTGTGAATTTTGTTATCAGATCTGTGTGCACTTCTGCGCTATTTACTAACCATTTGTATATTCTTTATTCAGTCTAGTAGGAATAGTTTTGAATTTACAGTTTAGACTTCGTAAAAATCTGTCTAATACGGCTAATGCTGAAAGAAAAGCTAGGTGCAAAAGCACGAACAACGAGCAACCTCAGCATCAGAATTCTTCAGTTCCCAACCCAACCATGTCTACCGATTAGCAGATAATCACAACGTATGCAACCCTGACACAACAATGCCAGAGCGCCTGCATTCCACGCGAACAATTAGCTTCCGTTCAATACAGACCCGTTACAGTGTAGTTAATGCATCGACATCATATAGCTCTACTTGAACATTTGGTTCCCAGACAGTTATCGCGATTCTAGAGTGACAAGCAAGGGTTCCGTTACAACAGACGTCAGCTCTCATTAGATGACAAATTTTGCCGTGATAAACTGCGCCACGGAGAACACAAATTATCTGTTCCTCGACCCATGAATGCTACACATTCCTTACGTGGCACTCATGTTTTCAAATGGTACAACAAATGTTAAAAGTAGGAGAAAAATTACGAATACATTTGACACCCAGTTTGAAGAATTTACCAACAAACAGGAAGAAATTTCTGGGCCAGTTCTGATAATGGCAGTGAGGAGATTTCCAATATGCAGACACGTTTAGATGAACACACCATGCAGAGAGACTAATTAGCAGACGACAGTTTCAAGAACCTCACTAACAAATTCATCAAGAATAAAAATTTAGTAATTTATGGTAAGTTCCTATGGGACCAAACTGCCAAGGCCATCGGTCCCTAGGTTTACACACTACGTAATCTAACAAACTAGACTTGGCCACTGTTTCTATGTTTCGATACAGTGTATCGATACGTGGAACTGTTTCAGTGTTTCGGAACGGCTGTGGTTCACTGTTTCGAAACAGCGGTGTTTCATTCCGCCCTTGTCTCGATCTCGAGCCAGACACAGAAACTGTATCGTTGTTTCAAAATAAGGCTGTTTCAGTCCACCTGTGCTTGGAACGGACTGATTGTATCGAAACAGTGATGTTTCATTCCGCTCTGTGTCGGACGAGATTCGGGCTCGGCACAGGTACTGAAACACAGCATAACACTTCGTGAAACACTTTCAAGAGTGTCTAAATCTTTTTGACAAGCAATAGCATGAAGCTTAAGATGTCCGAAAATAAAGCTTCGTTTCTAGCTGACTATCCTATTCCGAAATGGCGTAAAATCTGCTTTATAAACACTAACTAAACAATAAAAAACGCATACTATTCACATTCAAAATAATAAATATGTGAAAATCATTCAGTTAAGTTACAATTTTTTATAACATATTCTTCTCTGTTCATGTACTGTAATCATATTAAGAAACGCAAGTAAGCCTGCAACATTTTGAATAAAAAAGGCGTAGAGTGACAGTTATTAGACATATACATAAATTTGATGTAGGTATAATTGCAAGCATCTGTTTGACATATCACTGATAGTGTAATGGTGAACGGGAAGGACTAGGAAGCATGGTGAATGTATAGTAACGGTTCGAAACACCTTGAAAGACAAAATTTTTTGTTATATTTTGTTATTTATTCGAATTATTTGGCGTTATTTGTGAGTCTATAGTGACTGTGCCTATTATCCTCAATGATTCCCTTTGTGTACATGGAAAGAAGCAGGATGGGTATATTACCCATACTAATGGAATGTGGGAACCCCAGTAGCATATCCGTTGTTTCTGCAGTTTGCTCCCACCTCCAGTTCCGTTCGTGGTGGTTCTTCTGTCTTCAGCTATGGCTGTCCTCAGCCAATTGAAAAGTATGAAAGTCACACGACACGAAAGCAGTGCATTTGCTGCAGGAAATACGAAACTGCCAAGACACCTAAGTGATAGTTTCATACTTTCTGCGACATGATTAGTGCTCTCGCACCTCATTTGTGTTTATATGGACATACTTATACAGTAGACATTGAAGGTGATAAAATGTGTAGGTTTATTAGATTACAAAACACAAATTGTTTCACTGTTTCGAAACAGCGTATCGAAACATTACATTGTACTGTTTCATTTGTTTCGAAACAGTTACGTGTTTCAGTTTGCCCATCTCTATAACAAACTACAGTGTGTTAACTGTAAGACGGTAGAGATGTGAGGGGAGTGCGGGGAGAGGAGGAAGCAGCAGTGGCTGGCGTGGGGACAGGAGCCGTTGGGGGGGGGAAGCCAAGGTACGCCTACCAGTTGCAGTGCTGGCACTACAAACTGCGCGTCATGCTTAAACGAAAGCAGACGAAAGGCTTGGAAGTAAAACTCGCTTTAAATGTTGTTCGTAAACGAAACTGAAATCGTCATGTACATGAAATATAAGGTAATTCGGACGAAATAGGGGGCTCCTTCAAAGTGACCGCGAACTAAATATCCGAAATGGAAACTCATCTTTTCTTGCCTGGCGTTTGTGGTGATACGCCAGGATTATTCTTGGAAAACTGTTTGAATCTTCCAATGCTACGCATGCTTTGTCCTGTGTATGTAGCAGCTCTCACTGAAGATTTGTAAATGGGGTGAAGCAATTTTTTCTGCGCCCTTTCCCTTTCGCAGCATTCAATCACACGCAATATAATTTTGCGAGCATCGCTACGTAATACTGGTTTCCTTCTTAACATAGGCCTACTGGTAGGGGTTGTTGGCGACTCCCGAGATGGGCCAGCAACTGCCTCTTCACTCATTTTGATAATGTTTAGCACAACTGCACAATAAAAACACGCAGAACAGTACAGCGCAAAACAATAACGAAGCAGACGACAATGGCTACCTTGTACAACACAGTCAGCTACGTAATGTTGGCAGCAGTTGAAACTGCGTGCCTACCGAACCCTCCCGACGTTTACCGACTTCTACCGATCCAGGACTAGGGAGAGGTCTGCCATCTAAAAGTTTACAGGCAAGGCGCCTTTGACCGAACCGCTACCCCGCGCGGCTCATCAAGAATAAAGAACAGATCCAGGCAAAAATTACAATGTAGTATTCAGTGCACTAGTTACAAAATTATAAGAACAGTCACAACTGCAGGCACAATAGATACAACAATTACGAGGTGACAGAATTACTACACATACTAACGAAACACATGGACATGAAAACTAAAGAACTGTACCACACTTTAAAGTAACTGATTGATAAACTTTTTGTTGAGAATTTTACAAATTAATTTAAATTCCAACACTCACACCGACGGTACACATCCGATACATTTTACCGACGCGGAAGAATACCAATCACTTGAACGATTCGAAGAACGACAGATGACTATAAATGATGAGCACAAATGTGAAGTTAACAGACTATGTGATCAGCTCGTTGTTATTCAAAGGAGTGTAATAACGGAAGACACGATACGTGACTTAGACAATGTCACAGTTGTGGACAGGAAAAATTAGACAAATCTCCCAGGGGGACTTGTAGAGAAACGGGTTTTACAGACAGATCTGAATTCTCGAACTTTGTTTCAACAGGCGTGACAATTCTGGGACACAGAAACACGAAAGTTTTGATTACAAATACTTTCTGTTCGAAAGTTCAAAGTTTTCAGGAATAATACCCATTAGGCTGGGTTCAGCAGCTTAGTCTCTCTTTACCACCTAGCGGCCACACAAACGAATCGTTTGCAGTTTTTTTTAGAAGATGAACCTGCCATGCGAATACGTCCGATCTCTAGACTTTCCTTATGTTTACACGGGGCCCGATGTAGACCGATTTCCCAATACCGCATCTGGTTGGTCATGTAAATACTCCAAAATCGATTCTGGATCCACGGTTCAAGTTGCCGGTTTTCCACTTCCATAATCGATTTTCGCTCCCGTTTAAACACAACCGTTTTTGAAACGCGCTTGGATTGTAAGGTTACATCTTGTTCTCAACATATTCGACTAATATGGACGGAGTGATTCATTATGCAGTGAAGGAGATGCAGAAATATTAGTCTGATCATGAAGATGTCTACATCCCACAGTTAAGTGAAGAGACGCTGCGATTTTGCTGACTAAATTAGAAACTGGAATAGCTGTTTTCCAGTCGCCTTATTAACTGGGAGAGCAAATCCACTGCAGATGTTAACCTGTAAACGCGATAGCGAAATACAGTTTCCAAAAGTCGGTTTTAGTCTTTCGGAAGATGTGTCTCACCTAAGCGTAGTGACTATTAATATCTAGAAGTATTTCAAAACGCATTTCTCGCCCCATATTGCTCAGAAACGACGCAACGCGGAGTACAAGACAAACTGATCGGCTACCCAATTTCGAAAATACTGACTTCGCAACATTGACTCAGTTTTTCGAACACACAGTACAACAAGATCGACATCTGATACAACCATGCAGGTCTTCTGTTTTGCGTTTCAAATTACCACGATCGCTACGAATGTCATTGCTAACAGGACAGCGAGGAACAACAATGACTAGAAACACAGCCTCCGGAATATGCGCTCGCAGTGTCAAGAGAGAATACTACTCATTCCAAGAACAGTATTACAAACATGATCAATCTCGAAGATATTATGGACGTGTCACTTTAAGAGAAAGGACAGAGTAAAGGAAACATTGATCACCCTGTTATTAACATAGACGTAGGAAAACATACTGTATCTGCAGTTTTGAATTTCATCTCAGTAATTAGTAACACTCTTTTTAACAGAATAACGAAGATGAAACTTGCCCAACACTACCGTCACAGAGCACGAAAGTAAGAGGTGCTATTTCAAGAAGAGGAATGGGTGTTAAAACGACAACGTATTTAGAATTCACTGCACGATGTCACACATTTTTTGCAAATTTCTTAATCGTTCCACTACCCACAACTGTAGTTCTGCTTGGCATGGATTTCTTGACTAGACATAAAGCTATAACTGATTTAAATAATTCTTACATTTCTCTGGGAAATAACGACACTATGGTTAAATTATATTTCGATCGTTGTATGACGACAGAAGAACAAGATATTAACATACTTCACTTTTCGATTTCTCACAGAAATATAAATTGGTACTAATCTCTTTATACTAAATTAGAAATTTTCCACATCAACGAAGACGACGAATCTGACAGATCTTTTTCAAGTAATTCAGAACCAAGTAGATAAAGTTGAAGGCGCGACAGATAGTGAAAAGCAACAAACACAGTTCATATTCTCACTCTCACCTTTCTGGTAACATTCCAGGTACAATTCTAGGATTTGTATGTGAATTTCAGGTAAAACCATATGCTGAATTTACAGCTCCACATTTGAAATCCCACACGTGTACGAGAAAAGAGTCCAGTAGGAGACTGAGCATACGGATACAACAAGGGATTATCGAACATGTCCTCAGCTCTTGTAACAGCCTACTTCATATTGTTCATAAGAAAGATGGTTCGGTAAGACTAGCATTGGGAATAAGTATGAAACAGAGTGTTACGATTTTTGAAGGTAACACGTGTTCAATCTGGTTTCTGCATTAGGCAACTTAGTACAATGTCTTGGAAATCACGGAGTCACATTAACTTCCGTTTCGATATTTTTTGCAATAGACGCAGCTTCTCAAAAGATCTTTCAGACAATCCAAGCAAAGAAACTGTCACAGAAAAATCAATAAATACAAACTATCAGTAAAACTGACGACAATTTTAAAAAAACGTTCAAGCTCACTAACTCATCACACACCCAGATCAGAAACGAGAAAATAATAATAATAATAATAGCAGTAAGAATAATAATTTTTAAAACAAGCTCTGCGACATGAATTAGTACATGCAAAATAATTTCTTGGACAACAGGAAAAGGAATCGTATAAAGATGTATAACAAATTTGTTAATCGAAAATAGATCTTTACTCTTTACTATATCTTCGTCATTCACCAGCCATGGCTGGACAGACTGCGTCACAAATACAATGTTTATCAACTAACATTTATACAACACCATATACAAAATTTATATTACAAATAAAAGAAAATATTTATGCAGTGCACAAAAACACATAGAACATAGCGGGAATGAAATATAACTTAACAGGAGAGTAAAACTTCATAGCAGCAAATGAAAATACCATAAAGCAAAATGTCACACAAAGTTTCATTTTGGCAAAATATGTATCGTCAATACTCTGTGAAAAAAGTCATGGGATATGCCGGTATTACATCATATTTCTTTAACAAAGAAATATGATCAAATATTCGCCAAATTTCTTTGACAAACATCTTTGAGGCGCTAAAAAGGGGTATTACACAGTCGTCATATTTATCGTCACATTTCGAGATGGCGGACAACATCTTGTTATTATGTGCTGCAGTTGTTAGTAGCACAATTTCATTGTGTGTGTATTTGGAAGAAAAGCGGCGGAAAAAAAGGAAACATACTTGGATGATGCCATAGGTCTTACGTCGAGATAATAAAACCATTTAGCAAAATTTGTTACGAGAGCTGCGTCTCGAGGAAGTCTGATATTAATATATAAATTAATTACGAATGGATGAGAGTATTTCAGTATTTGCTCAGTAAAATGGCCTCTCATATTACAAATCCGAAAACTCTCCTGAGAAACGCTACATGTGCAGAAGACAAGCAAACTGTTACACTTTGATTTCTTGATAAAGGAGAGAGCTGCTCTTGTATAGAACACAGCATTCGAATATCGCATTGCATATTAGCAAAAATAATACCAAAACCGTGTGAAGCGATTTAGAAAAGACTGAAGGGGAAATATGTGAAGGTAAATAAATGTTTAGTACACTATATGGGCAATAAGAACTATTTCTATTTTTGAATAATTTAATTAAGGGGAGTACGTACATCCTATACCCACAGTGTTAAATTTGCAATATTGATGACCCATTATCTCAGAACCTGTGACAGATAGAGATCTGAAATTTTTGGGATGTATAGTATCACTCCTTTTCTGATTACTGAACCAGAATCAAAATGTACAGACAAATAATTAGCTAGTTATGATCTTTTTTAAAAGTCCACTTTTTCTTCCGTAGGTAGAGATGTTTTGGGAGGTTCAGTAGCTGCAATATACTAAGTGGTAACATAGTGTAAAATTAGAGATGTGTATCTGTAATAGTTCCTGAGATAATGGGTCAAATAATTTTAAAAATGTCATTTCCGGCAAATCAAGTTCAAGCATTTTATTTGATATTAACTTACATATGGAGGCATGCCAGCTTCTAGAAACAGCCAGGCCCATGATCAGCATTATCTGGATCCTGTTCTTGACTATCCCGCAAACCTAGAAGCTTCCTTCTTTTCCTGTCTCTTGATTCTTTAGTCATTTCCTCTGCTGCACGCTGGGCTTTCATGATCCTAAGTCGATCCATTCGCTGAAAGGCTTGCAGTGTGTTGACATCTGGAGTGATACCAAGTTCCTCTAGTACCTCAATTCTTCCCTTTATACTATCATTAAACGTTATCACAGCATCACAAACACCAAAGCATAGAATTTTCCTTCCTAAAAAGACATATTTTGGTATGCGGGTCCAAATTACATTATTGAAAGACTCATTCGGGTTTTGTGTTCGACCATGGAGACATTTGGAAAGAAGGTCAGGATGAGGTAATTCTCTATATATTGGTTTAATAGCTTCCATCACTGCAGATGGTATGCTATTTTTGTGCCTAAATTGTTCCTCGCTACCCGCTGCCTGAGCTTTGCGGTACTTGCACCACGAATCTGCACCAGATGGACAAAGACCATGTATAGGTGTATCATCAGTGGCAGATTTGTGGAAAATGTAGCCCACACTGCTCGTTTCATCCCTTGTAGGTCATGTGTATTGTTTCTTATTGCCATTCCATAATAATATTTTTGTCTGTAACTCTTCCTTTACCATTTAGAGTCTTTCCATCTGATAACTTCTCTTTTCCTTTTGTCTGCTTCAATTTTCGGAACGTGTTTCCATCCGTTTTTGAATGTGGCCCACACATTCAATCTTAACAATCTGCTTATTACCATCAGGTTGGCTTTCCACTACTGATTTGTACGCTTTTGAATCACCATCCCCCAAGTACTCAGTGTAACACACACCTCTCTCCTGTTGTGAACGTCTGAACATAGAAACAACTGCAGTAACCTCCATACCCCCACTAATTCCCTCCTAATTCTTAGCACAATTTGTTTTATGGCTTTCACTTGTTTCATCAACTGATTTACACTGATGACAGTATTTAGTTAGCACTTCAATGTCTAAAACTTTACCTGTGTCAACCCTAGTGACAGTTGCAACTGCATTTTTTGATGTGTGACCTCACCTCTGCCATGTGCCATCAACTGCCACAGATAAGTCTGTTGTGTTATTTAATTCTACTGCTTCTTTAGCAGCAGCTTTCATAGAAGCAACAGCAACAGATTTGACACATCCACCAATTACTTCTGTGTACTTACTTGATCTGGTTGGTGGGTTTGGCGAGTTCAGCATTGCACATAATGCTTCAGCTGCAGTCAATCCTTCCCCAATGCACCTCATTCCATACAGGAATCTAACATTGATCTCAAACAAGTCATTCTTGCACTTTTCAGAAATCCAAAATGATGTCGAGAGCCTGCAAGCTTCGCACTGAATATCAAGTTTGTTAGCCAGTCCAGTCCTTGCAGATGAGTCCTCAGAGATGCTAATTTGCCCACCACAAACCTTATATGACACAGCATCTTGTAAAACTTGTCCCAACACACTCAAATCTAAAAGAACATAACGTAAACTATTTTGATCTTTGCCAATAAATAAATCCTCATGGTCTCCAAGTTTCCTCTTCGAAGCACTAGTAGATGTGTCCTTATCACAGGTCTGTGAAAAATCTATTTCAGGATCAACACTGGATTCAGATTTTGTAATATGATGATTTCCATGGAAACGTCGCTTCTTAAAACAGCCCTTTCTTTTCGTGATGTTGAAAAGAGGTATAAGAGCGTATAATAACACACCAAACCACTATGTTTTCAGTTCAAAACTTATGAAACACAACCACAAAGTAAATAAACAAAATGCATGTGCTATAAAACCATTTCTGTTTACACAGTGCATCCAACCTCTTAAGACGAACATTAACATGATTTCAAGGAATAAATTGCTGAAAACCACAGCCTTCTAGATTGAATAGTTCAAGAGATAGAGATACTTAGGCAAGTCAGTGCAGAACGACCAGATAATTTTACAGACTCACTATTAACTTTGAAATGATAAAAACTACACTCCCAATCGGAATTTTTCGACAAATAATGCATACAATTATTCAGGAGAGATCAAATATTAATCAGAGATAATAATTTGAAGATGTCACTTTTGACCAATTCAGCCATACGTACTCCCCTTAAGGGAATTAGTGTTCCCACAACTACAAAATTAACAAAAAGTACGAAACAGATGAAGCGCATTTTAACTAGTGGCACCCAGAGTTACAAAACAGGCAAAGTAAAACGGAAAGCTAAGAAGGATTTTTTTTTATTTTAGAGTGTGACCACCGCGTCCTCTATTCTGGCTTGCTGAAAAGCTGCCTGGATGTTTCCAGATGTAGAGGTGGATGGCCGTAGCTGTGATTGTGGACATGGTCACCTGCAGCATATTCCACCTGCCCAACAACAGAAAATTACTAGCTTCCCTTATGCCTTGCTCGTCCTTCACCCTAGTTGAAGCAAGTTTATTAAAAATAGTCAAAGGAACTCACCAATTTTGAAGGGCTGCGCATTGACGGAGCTGTCATTTGTACTCAGGTGGTCTGTGTCAAGAAGTTTCCGACGTGGTTATGGCCGGACGAAGGAAATAACAGACCTAGAACGGGGATTGGTAACTGGAGCTAGATGCGCGGAACATTCCACTTTGGAATTCGTTAGGAAACTCGATATTCCGCGATTCACAATGTCAAGAGTGTGCCGAAATACCAAATTTTAGGCATTTCCTCTCACCACGTAAAACGAAGTGATCGACGGCTTTCACTTGACGACGGAGAGCAGTGACTTTTGCGCAGAGTTGTCTGTGTTAAACAGCCAACCAACACCGTGTAAAATAACCGCCTATTCAATGTGGGACTTACGACGAACGTACCCATCAGGATAGTGCAGCGAAATTTGGTGTTAATAGGCTATAGCAGCTGGCCGACGCTAGTGGCTTTGGTAACAGCACGACGTCGTCTGCAGCGCGTTTCCTGGACTCGCAGCGATATCGGTTGGACCCAACGAACCGAAAACCGTGGCGCTGATGAATGGGTCCTGATTTCAGTTGGTAAAAACTCATGGTATGATTCGAGTGCGGCATAGCCCTCACGAAGCCAGGGACGCCAGTTATCAACAAGGCACTGTTCAAGCTGGTTGTGGCTCCATAATGGTGTGGGGTGTGTTTACATAGATTGGACTGGGTCCTTAGGTCCAACTGAACCGATCACTGACTAAATGGTTATGCTTCCCTACTTGGAGACCGTTTGCAGCCATTCATGGACTTCATGTTCCAAAACAATGGAAATTTTATGGAGGTCAACGCTCCGTGTTACTGGTGCACAACTATTCGCGATTGGTTTGAAAAACCTTCTGGACAGTTCGAGCGCACGATTTGGCCACCCAGGTAGCCCGATATGAATCCCACCGAACATTTATGAGACATAATAGAGAGATCACGCACAAAATTCTGCACAGGCAGCACCTCTGAAATTATGGACGGTTGTAGAGGCAGCATGTCACAGTATTTCTGTAGGAAACTTCCAACTACCTGTTGAGTGCATGTCACGTCGAGTTGTTGCACTACAGCGGGAAAATGAATGTCCCACACCGTGTTAGGAGGTCTATCATGAATTTTGTCTTCTCAGTGTAAAAATCCAATAAATTTAAGCAAAATTGAAATGGATACTAGACAGCCGCCAATGACGACAAGAATCATCCGGAAGATAATTACTGAAGCCATTTGATGTTCAACATACAGTATAATCATCAACTGAAACACAGAACATGTCTGCCACCCAGAGCGACGCAGTGGTTATAGCACGAATCGTAGATGACTATCCGTGTTGCAGATTCTATCGAATTTACCTCAGTGAGACTAAAGAAATTTAGATCAATGGTATTCAAGCTAAAAGATTCCCTTCACGTTGCATTAAATATCTTACAGGCAAGTGTGTGGCGTTGAACAAAAAGTAAGTGACGTTTTAACAATGTTTGCTGTCACAATGTACCTAACTGCCTAACGACACGGACCATTCGTCTTACTTACTAGCGAACTTACAGGCCAGTTCCAGTTCATATCGGTTTTCAACGTTATGCTCAGGTATTTAATCGACATGACTGTATTAAGCAGCTCACTAATAATGCTCTATACGAATATTAAGGGATTGTTTACCCTACTCGTCTGCGTTAACGTGCATTTTTCTACACTTGGAGCACTCTGTCATTAATCACACCAACTAGAAATTCTGTCTAAGTCGTCATGTACCATGCGACAACACATTCCCGTACACAGCAACACCATCAGCTGGGATCAATAGATTGATGCTTATCCTTCCCGTCAGATCATTAATGTATAGACAGAATAAGAGTGGTGCTATCCATCACCACGTTTTAGGTGGTGGTGTTCGATCACATTTCCCTGGTGCACATGCGACAATACTCTCATGTCTGACGAAGATTTGCATTCGGGGAAAACCTAGTGGTTTGTATTACTTAAAACGTATTCGAGCCAGTAACATATCTGGGAACCTAATCCGTATGTTCGGACGTTCGCCAACAGCCCTCAGTGGGGCACCATGCCAAACGATTTCCGTAAATGTAAGAAAAGGAATCTGTGTGTTGCCCTTTAATCATGGTTTGTAGGATATCACGTCAGAAAAGGGTAGGCTGAGTTTTTTTTAAAAAGGGATAGTTTTTAAATTCTTGCTGATTTGTTAACAGAAGTTCTTCTATGCCAAGGAAATTTTTGAGGGCATGCTGAAAAGTAATACCTCCATTATCTTAACTGTGAACTCTTAAAACAGTTAAAATAAAATATACTTTATTATCATTCTGCATATTTATTCTTCATATTGATTGGTTGGTTGATTCGGCGGGAGGGGACTAAACAGGGAGATCGTCGGTCTTATCTGATTAGGGAAGGATGAGGGGGGGGGGGGGGGGTAAGAAGTCAGCCGTGCCCTTTCAAAGGAACCGTCCCGGCATTTGCCTGAAACGATTTAGGGAAATCACTATTCTTCATGTCTATATGTTTATTTCTCAACATAGTCACCTTGGGGTCGAAGTCATTCCTCCTATGGAGAGGCCAGCTTTTTGATATGGCCACTATGGAAAGCTTGACGTCGTGGACTAAGCCGCACCCCCTCCTCTGTTTGCACAGTTTCATCACTATCAAAGTGAAGTTCTCGGAGGTGTTATTTAAGTTTTGGAAACAGATGAAAATTCGATGGAGCCCAGTGGGGACTCCAAGGCGGTTGATAGGTCACAGTGAACTGCAGGCATCGGATTGCTGCTGATGACGCTGCTCTAGTGTGCGGTCAGGACTTGCCATGCTGCAAGAGAGGGTGCTCCATGTGTGGACCAACTCTTCGAATTCGTGAAACTCGATTAGAGCACGCTGTTTCTCACTCACCGGTACAGTTATGATACACAATGCCGTGTTACACGGTACAGTCCGGAGCCCTCTAGCGGCAGAGGTTTGCAGCCTGCGACGGCAAAGCGGGAAAGTCGACCAACTGACATGCGTGACACGTAACACCTCAACTGATGTTGAGAACAGTATAGAAAATTAGGAGGCATTACTTTCCAGCACACGCTCATATCATATTCAGACTTCTGGAATTCTGCAGCATATCAGTGTTAAGGACATTGATCTGTAATTACTGAGGTCTCTTCTTTTACCTTTCTTACTCATGAATTAACGCAACCCGGCAGATGAAACCGAGCTTCATCTGTCGAAAAAAGGAGGAACGGATCAAGATGTCCCCCAGCGACATTTTCCAGCAACCAATTACAGTAATGTGTATGCTTACACTTGTCCGCTTCTTTTATTTGCTGAACAACACTCACATGGCAAGGTTTCATTTTTAAGCCACGAAGGATGCAGTGACATGACCTGCGAGACGTTCCACGGGCTGTTTTAATCATTGTGTTGACTTGTAGGGACTTCTTTCAGTGTGTCCTGTCATGTTTGCCACAACTTATGTGTACGTACAGTCGGTGCCTTATTTCCCTTTTAAATTAAGTTGTAGTGAATTTGATTGAGTTGTGTTGCAGGATTTAGCTGTACACATCATCAGTACGTAAAGCCCTATTGTGCTCTTCTCCACAGGAGTATTGCTCCACTGCTGCCTGCTTGCGCCGAGATGCTGGAGCACCTCGAGCTGATAGACTATGACGAGATCAGTGTTGAGGAAGCCACGGAAACACTCACTGCCCTGGGGAAACTCCACAACCTGCGCTGTCTTCACTTCGGTACCACTAAATGGGAAGTCAGACATTTGGTTCCTACTGTGTTTGAGTGAGTTGCATCAGATTAAATATTACACTTTTCTTTTAAAGTGGTGCTTGTACATGCCCACAATTACACAGCGACCACTACAGAAAGATCTGTCAGTTCTGCCACGCACGGAGTTAGTACACCACTATAGGACCACATCACACAGGTTGTTGATGTTACCAGTGTGTTTAAAATTGACCATCCATTAACGTTGTGCTATCTAGGAGATTGTGGACTCAGAGATTGAGGGCAGAGGGAAGAAAAAGCTACGGTATTCACTGTGAGGAAAAACCTCTGTGAGAGTACAGTGCAAGTGGTGTGCCACTCACTACAGCTCATACTCTGTGCTGAGGTACATCAGTAATTGCTACTGTAGTTGTCAGCACCTGCGAAGTTTATTGGTTTCTGGAGGGAAAAAAAGGGGGGGGGGGTCATAATTAGAATGACCAGTCTAGTTGTAAGTTGTAAGTCTTGCTTCTTATTGTATTAGTCACGTAGGGGCCATTTGAAAGGCTGTGCAGGGGGCTACCCAAGAGTTTTGAGCTCCACTGGGTGGAGCTTATGCTGTAAATGCTCTCCCTCCCACCCTCCTTTGTGTATGTGTGCACAGGCATGCATGCGCACTGGTGTATGGGCACGTGCATTTCGTTTCTTACAGTGGCAAGGTGAGTGTAAGTGAAAAGCACCAGCTGTGAAATTTTGCTTCCTTCTAAAGAAAAAATGCTTTAAAAGCTCTTGTGAAATCAAAGAAAATCACATAGGTGACACTGTTTGGGAAACTCGAATGTACCACTGGTTTCCTCATTTCAAAGATGTTGAAATATTGATTGAGGGCACATCTCATTCTAGATATCTTACAGCCTCCTTTTCTTACAGTTCAGCAAAATGAGTATCAAGTGGAAGTGTGCCGTCCTTTCACAGAATGTCACTGGACTGTCACAGAATTTTTTTCTGAATTAGTTACCCGTAATGGTGCTCGGTACTAGGATAATGGCCTGGAACCTAAACAGCAATTAAGCTGATAGATGTCAGTGTTGCCTCCCGCAGTGGGCTCACAACAGTGCTCTTCCCTGTAGTAATTACACACACAAATAAGTACACTACTGGCCATTAAAATTGGCACACCAAGAAGAAATGCAGATGATAAATGGGTATTCATTGGACAAATATATTATACTAGAACTGACATGTGATTACATTTTCATGCAGTTTTGGTGCATAGATCCTGAGAAATCAGTACCCAGAACAACCACCTCTGGCCATAATAACGGCTTTGATACACCTGGGCATTGAGCCAAACAGACCTTGGATGGCGTGTGCAGGTACAGCTGCCCATGCAGCTTAAACACAATACCACAGTTCATCAAGAGTGGTGACCGGCGTATTGTGATGAGCCAGTTGCTCGGCTACCATTAACCAGATGTTTTCAAATGGTGAGAGATCTGGAGAATGTGCTGGCCAGGGCAGCAGCCGAACATTTTCTGTATCCTGAAAGGCCCTTACAGGACCTGCAACATGCGGTCATGCATTATCCTGCTGAAATGTAGGGTTTCGCAGGGATCAAATTAGGGGTAGAGCCACGGGTCGTAACACATCTGAAATATAATGTCCACTGTTCAAAGAGCCATCAATGCGAACAAGAGGTGACCGAGACGTGTAACCGATGCCACCCCATACCATCATGCCAGGTGATATGCCAGTATGGCGATGATGAATACATGCTTCCGATGTGTGTTCACAGCGATGTCACCAAACACAGATGCGAACATCATGATGCTGTAAACTGAACCTGGATTCATCCAAAAAAATGATGTTTTGCGATTCGTGCACCCAGGTCGTCATTGAGTACTCCATCGCAGGTGCTCCTGTCTGTGATGCAGTGTCAAGGATAACCGCAGCCATGGTCTCCAAGCTGATAGTCCATGCTGCTGCAAATGTCGTCAAACTGTTCGTGCAGATGGTTGTTGTCTTGCAAAAGTCCCCATATGTTGACTCAGGGATCAAGACGTGGCTGCACGATCCGTTACAGCCATGCGGATAAGATGCCTGTCATCTCGACTGCTAGTGATACGAGGCCATTGGGATCCAGCACAGCATTCCGTATTACCCTCCTGAACCCACTGATTCCATATTCTGCTAACAGTCATTGGATCTCGACCAATGCGAGCAGGAATGTCGCGGTACGATAAACTGCAATCGCGATAGGGTACAGTTCGACCTTTATCAAAGTCAGAAACTTGATGGTACGCATTTCTCCTCCTTACATGAGGCATCACAACAACATTTCACCAGGCAATGCCGGGCACCTGCTGTTTGTGTATGAGAAATCGGTTGGAAACTTTCCTCATGTCAGCATGTTGTAGGTGACGCCACCGGCACCAACCTTGTGTGAATGGTGTAAAAAGCTAATCATTTGCATATTACAGCATCTTCTTCCTGTTGGTTAAATTTTGCGTCTGTAGCATGTCATCTTCGTGGTGTAAATCACTGTAATGAGAAAGAAATGTAGAAGTTCCATTCACAGGCCAAGTGTGATGCCAGGCTGAATCCAATACAATGCAAAGAGTCCTGAGAGCAGAGTTGAGTTAACACGAGGACACAGAATAACAGAATGTAGTTGTGTGCACTCTGTTCTGGGATTATATTCGGTACATCGCTCTTGAGTCTCTCAAGGTTGCACTTTCTGTCATATGCATGTGTTGACCCTGATGTGTCCAATTTCTGATCGTGCCACTGGGCACCAGAGCAGGCGAGTTGAATAGTGACAGTAGTGGCCGTCGAAGAGCTGATACATTATGAGAGGTGACATAGGATTATTGCAGTCCTGTCCGCCCACGTTAACCGAGTGGTCAGTGTGGCAGGGTTCGATTCCTGGCTGGGACAGGAGATTTTCTCTGCTCAGGGACTGGGTGTTGTGTTGTCATCATCATCATTTCATCCCCATCTCTGAAATGCAAATCGCCCAATATGGCGTTGAATGCAATATGTACTTGCCCTTGGCGAACCCAACCTTCCCAAATGGGGGACTCCTGGCCCACAATGCCATACGCTCATTTCCATTTACTGCAGTCCTCTCACCTCGGAGAGGTGACTGACGTGATGCAACCCCAGCATCCCTCCTCACAGCATGGGATGGTGCTCAGTACCAGCCACGGGGACAGTAACAGCAACTGGCTGGGATGGCTCCTTTGAACCACGAGGTGCCCCAGCCCGATACAGAAGCTCATCTGTGCCTGTGCTGAGGGCTGTTAAAAATGATGGATGAGGGTGTTTTTTTTTTAGATTAGATTTGATTTACTTTCATTCCAATTGATCCGTAGTGAGGAGGTCCTCCAGGATGTGGAACATGTCAGAAAAACAACAATACATGACAAATATTTACAATTAAAACAAATAAGCTAATGTACCATTCCACAGGTCCCAAGTGGAATGATCGTCATTTTTTAATGAACACTAAGAGTAATTTTACAAATACTAATGCACTGAATTTAAAATAAAAAAGTTTTTTATTTATTTATAAGGTAATACAACTACTGTAATACTTATTTACAATGAACACATTACTGCACTGAAATGGTGCAGAAGTTAGATTATACTAACACACACACACACACACACACACACACACACACACACACACAAATTTTCAATGAACACATTACTGCACTGACACACACACACACACACACACACACACACACACACAAATTTTCAATGAACACATTACTGCACTGAAATTGTGCAGAAGTTATGTTGTACTTATATACAAATCAGTTGGTTTTACTAAGAAATTCATCAATGGAGTAGAAGGAGTTGGCCACCAATAAATCCTTTAGGCTTCTCTTAAACTGAATTTCATTGGTTGTTAAGATTTTTATGGCTGCTGGCAAGTTATTGAAAATGTGTGTTCCTGAATAATGCACACCTTTTTGTACAAGACTAAGTGACTTTAAATCCTTGTGAAGATTATTCTTATTTCTAGTATTGATTCCATGAATTGAGCTGTTGGTTTGAAAAAGTGATATATTTTTAATGACAAATTTCATTAAGGAATATTAATGACAATTGTATTAGGTCTTACCTTATGTGGGTGAACTGCTGCAAACCATATGCATTCTCCTCTTCATCCTGAAGTATTCTTTACTTTGTCCTCTAAGGATAACATGATTTTCAAATTTAGTAACAATAATGTCAGCTGCACCAATTCTCCAGATATTCATTTCCTCCAATATTGACAGTGTGAAAGCTCCCGGATCAAATGCTAGGGTCCGTAGTCTGCCAAAATTAGCACAGTTAGAAACTAAACAAGTATAATATGCTGCAACTTCATTAGCAGTTGTGAAAACAAATGTTGTCTTGGGGCATGGTTGTTCCATCAGACAGTTGTAACTTTCATTAGGATTTTTATTTTTTCCATGTTCATACTTTTGTATAAGTTCTGCATCTGCCAAACATCAAAATACTTCCCACATTGTGACACACACACACACACACACACACACACACACACACACACACACACACACACACACACACACACTCACTCACACACACACACACACAAAAAAAAAACACCACATGAATAAATAATAAGAAATATGGAACAACAGAGGGGTGTAGCCCTGTGCAAGCTCTTGTTAATGATTATTTTTATCACACATAGGGACGGAATTGGAACGTAATATTCAGGAATTGAAATTTCACTACCATGTAGTAACTGAAAGTGCAATAAATTTTTTTCACAGTTTTGGTCGCTTTCACATACGTCAACCATCCAATGACCCCCCCCCCCCCCCCTTTCCTTCATAATACATAGTAAAGGCATATGCAAGGCTTAACTTGGCATCCCCTTAGAGCAGAACCAGTTTTTTTAATAAGTACTGCATTTTATGTTGTGCTACGTGGATATGCTTAAATATTGTGTTGTTGGTAACATTTTCATTGATTTATCACCAGTAGCATTATCAGACATTAATCAGTCTCTCTGCTTATTTACATGTAATATGTTACATTTATTTACTTTCAGTATTATCTTCCCGTCCCTATACACATCACCAATCCTTTGCAGTCTTCCTGTATTGTGCTACTATGTTCTGAGCCTGCGGCCTCCCTACAGATGACTGTATTTTTTGAGAAAAGCATTACAGAGATTCCGACATTATGCATTAGATAGTCTGTGTATATTGCATTTTTTACTATAATTGTAGTACACAGCTGTTTGTCATCCCTTTAGGAATGGACGATTGCAGAAACTACAGCAGCTTCAGCTGAGTTACATTGTGGAGGAGAAGACGGTGTGTGCTGTGGCAGAGCTCTGCCCTGATCTGCAAGAACTTGGACTGCTCAGATGTGAGGGACACACGGACGTTCTTTTTGAGCCACTCCACCGACTCAAAAAGCTGGAAACGTAAGCGTGAGCAACACAACAGTGTGTTTGTTCTGCAATAGATGCTTGTAACTTAGTTACCTGTCTCTTATTATACCGTCGACTTCTGTCCGTGAGAGGTAGGTGAAAACCAGCACACACAAAAAGGCTGTACAGAAAGAACTTCACGCATTGGTGTCAGTTTAAGCTACAGGCACCCACAGTCGTGGCCTAAAGTGTTGCTTATTTCTACAAGTCGATGCACGTCAGATACACTGCAGTGTGCAAACTCACCTGTCTTTCATTCACTGCGCAAGTTCTTCACATTGCAGTGGGACATGTGTACACTTTAAATGAAATTACGGGATGGGGAAGACATCAGTTAGCCAGAAAATAGATACCCTCAAGATGCTCAGAAGCTAGTGTTAACCATTTTATGTTATATGTTTGTGTGTGTTGTCTACAGGTTGTGATATTCTGCTCCTTCCTTATTGTGATATCGGACGGCAATGTAAAGTAAGTATGCTGAGGAGCTACGACTTCCTGTTATTCGATCCAGTTACCACTGAAAGTTAAAAGTGCACTCCACAATGCAATTATAGAAATAAATAAATGCTTCTCATAAACTATGTATCATACACTCTCATTTATAATGATCGTGCATAACAAAGTTGGTTCATTATGCGGACCTTCACAGATACATTGATATGGACTATGACCACAAACGGTCTGTCTTAGTTAACAGATTCCAAATAACATGCAGATAACAGGTTTTCTGTTCTCTCCATGGTGTCATAGGCATTGTCACAGCCACTCTTCCTCTGTGGCTGACACCACATCTCGAAGGCAGGACACGATGTCGTAGAATAAGCCGCCAAACTGGCAAGTACCACTGAGAAGTCACCGACCGCGTTCTCTAAGAGTGATGGGTTATTCCCTCTATTTAGTGCAAATGGAAAAGACTAATCTTTATTGTGAACTTGGTTAAAGTTGTATGCTACAGTAAAGTATGAAGTGTTATGTATACAGTGGGGGTGAAATACAGCACATGAATTTATTTTTTCATAATTAGTGTTTGAGATACATAGCTGGCATCAACTTCACATCTTGGAGAAAAGAGCCTGCTACCTCCAGATACAACATGGCCAGGCCAATAGAATAGATAACTAATAGTGACCACAGAAACCTTTACATATCCACCTCCGTACACCTGAACAACGGCAGACACATTACCTTCCACTGCAAATGGGTTTAAAATGTCTGTCGTTATCCCAGATTGCAGATATGCTGTGCTCATCAATCTTGTGATACGTGAGCATACATAAAACAAACATCCAAACAGCAGGCTATACTAATTCTTTGCCTAACTAAATTTTTTATAGTGGCGAACATCATTTGCGGTTCAGTGAATGAATGCTTGTGCAACTCATCCCTCACCAAAGTCATATATTACACCATCAGGTAACTGGTTGCCTTTCCAATATTTCACATATTTTTCCATTCAGAAATTTCTATTATTGGTATGCACATGTATCATATTCCAAATCAAAAATATATATGCTTCACATTAGAATCTGATGAGCCTTCATGGAACCACTATTTCTGAGCAAATGTCTCCCCAAATTGATCACTACAAACTAACGACACCAGTGGAAGATAAGCCAACAGGCAGTCATCACATCCACACATTCAGATATGCCTGTACGAAATATGCTGCCAGAAGGGACTTTATCATGTTTCCCCACTCAGTTGTGCCCGTAAGGCCAACTGCCATTATCTACCACAATATACACTGCAAAATTGTGTCCATAGCTCTATGTACCAATGTAGTTGAGAGAAGTGATGCAGTAGACTGACATCAGCATACACGGTTTTAATTTGTGACGTCAGATAAACTACCAATTCAGCTTAGAGCATCAGTGAGATTGTACTGCCTCAAGTGACACTGTCTACTCTCAGCCAAAGCCCGTCATGGTCTGCCTTAAGCAACAAGTGATGTCAGATACATCACTCTGCATAACAGCCATAATTAAAATACTTTTATTAGCCCCAGTGTTGACAAATGCTTACAGTTAGTTAGAGCAACTCTAGCAAGACTTTTAGGAAGTATTTTTCTTATTGTAACAATATTTTTACTGACAGTTTCATGCCTCTCCCCTCCAATGGCAGGAATAAGTATATTCTACTGTTGCCAAGGGACAGCTCTTCTCTCACTTTTTAGTTTCACAGGAAGAATTCCTACGTAAACCTTCCAGAGCATTCGAGATGCCCTTCACCCCTCTTTGGAACAAAGCTTTCTCCAACTTTTAGTGTCCTCACTTCTGCCACAGCCATTCTGTGTAACAGTAGTCAAACACAGTTGCTTTGCACCCTTTCAGATTCTGCTGCTAAGCCTGATAATGTTCAGAAATTAGTGTAGGCAGGCAAAATTACATGTCACTGCCTCATTTCATCCCACCTCCATTGGTTTTAAATCTAATATAATATTGAAGATCAGAATACCAGAACCAACTTTCTATACAAACTTAAATCTTTGGAATGACCACAATACCTTACCGTCAATTTTTAAACCATTTATAATTTTACATTCTTCCTTAGGTTTGTATGAATTCAAGTAGCATTCTCATATTATTTACTGACAGTAAAGAATTATTCAGTGCTATTCTAGACAAATTGTTATATCACTATTTCTAGACATTCTTATCATTAATCTAAATTGTCCACGATCTCCTTGTCATATCAGATAATGTCAGTGGTGAATCAAGGGGGGCAGGATGCAGACTAACCCCCCCCCCCCCCTCCTGGGTCCACCATTACACCCCAGAAATACCCCTTGGAAATAAAGATTCTTTGCAACATAGTTTTCACAATTTACAGTCTTAAAAATTTTCTCACTATTGCACTTGGTTCGTCAGTCATACTTGTAGCTCAACAACAACTGTGGTGGAATCTGATCAAAAGAGCTCAAACAAAATTTAGGTCAAATGAAAAGGTTATTAGTGGCATCAAAGTTAGTGTCTGGAGACTCATTGGTGACACAGTAACTCAAACTTAGTGAAGTAGAGCAAAAGCAGAAATGATAAACTGCAGCTTAAAATGTCTTTCATAAAGGAAATAACAGGAGGACTCTCTCAGTTCAATTGTCACACTCTTGCCAAGAAGATTAATGTGAATGTTAGGGTAAGTGTCATCAAGAAACAGCTGAAATTGCTAGCATCGAACTAATTTCAGGGCCAGTGGAATCCCTGATTCTAAACTGAATTTGTGTATGAGATAGTCCCTCCTTTAGTGTAATCTACTGTAGATCAGTCGAACAAGAAGCGGCCCATTACTTAGAAGAAAGCACAGGTCACACTGTCTGTGTGATCAGTGGCAGAATTGATTCGTGAAGCTGCCATCTGATATCTATAACATCCGCTTATTGCAGAATTTTAGAACATGTTTTCCACTCAAATCTAATGAGTTATCTGGAACAGAATGATCTTCCGTGCCGACAAGCGTGAATGCCAGAAATATCGGTGTTGCGAAACCTACCTTATGTTTTCCCATGCGACGCTTGGAAAGCCACTGATTGATGCAATCAGGTGGATACCGCACGTCTTGACTTTGAAAGCCATTTGACTCAGTACTACATTGATGCTTATTAATCCATTGATTTATACAGCTAGTTCACAGCCAGGTGCAGGTTTCAAGTGTGTTATGACATTGCTGGCTGTTAAGACGGTCTGAGGAGCTATAGCTACCTCTTAGTGTTTCTTCTTTTCTGTCAACAGATGGTATGACATACCTTCCGGGCTGTTGTGGATACCTTTGGAAAACTGAAAAACTGATCTGTTTACAGACGTATAACACACTCGTTTTCTTTTGATTTTTGCAAGTTATAAGCAATCGTTATCTGGATTTTTCACCAGCTGTGAAGTAGCATGCAATGCTGTACGGTAAATAGTTTCTCTCAGATGAGGAAATTGAAAGTCTGTTGAAAAAAGTGACAGCAATGTAAATGATACTAGTGACGACAGTGAGGCAAATGAAACAGATAGTAACAGAGATGTTGCAGCAACAGGTGTGAGTGTTGCTAGAAAACATAAGGTAGAAAAATGGAAATGGGAATGAATCAGGATAAACCTTCTAAAATTTCATTTTTTTGGTTCTAGTGACAGTAGTCCTAGCGGTCAGAGACAACTCGGTCAAAAACTAACGCCATTAGATATGTACAGAAAAATGGTTCATATGTCTTTCTGGGATAATGTAACAGTAGAAGCAAATAGATATGCAACAGATTGTTATTTAAAAAAATGTTCTAATTGGAAATCAAACACTGCTTGGTTTCCAGATGAAATTGAAGCATATTTTACTTTATGTATTCTTACGGCACAGGTGCAGAAACCAAGACTCTGGTCATACTGGTCCTTAAAAAAAAATCAATTCATACTCCTTTCTTTTCTGATGTCATGCCATGTAGGAGATTCTTAAATATTTCTAAGTTCATTCATGTTGTAAATAATGAAAATGTTGACCCTGCAAACTGAACAAGTTTCACCCTCTTATTGACCACCTCAAACAAAATCTCTGAAGTGTTTATTATCCTGAAGAAGATATTGCAATTGATGAAAGCCTCATGAAACTCAGAGGTAGACTCTGCTATGTCCAATTCAGTCCCCAAAAAAAGGGCGTATTTCTGAATAAAAGTCTTCAAAATATGAGTGTCAGATACTGGATATTGTTCAGGATTTGATATTTAACCTGAAAAAAAAAGAAAGAAAAAAAAGAAAGAAAAAAACCTGAGTCAAGCAATAAAGAAATCTTGATTAGAGAAGCTGTTGCTATGGACCTCATGCAACTATATATGGACAATGGTCATACAGTATATGTTGACAACTGTTACACTTCCTGGTTTCCCGGTAATTGTTTGCGAGGATTACTGAAAGAGGCACAAATGTCACAGGAACAGTTAGATCTACTAGGTGAAATATGGCAGACCAGTTCCAAAAATGTAAACTACAAAAGGAGAGGCTCTCGTGTTATTTTCACACGAGCTCATGACTCTGAAGTGGATAGATAAATAAGAAGCAAATATTCTATGAACTATCCATACAGATGTCAGTATAACAGCAACAGGAAAAACTGACAGGAAAACCAAAACCCCAGTCCATAAGCCCCAAGCAGTTATACATTTGAATGCAGTGACAGACAGGATCAGCAATCTGTCTTCTCTCTTCCCTCCCATGAGAAGATATGCCAAAGCATAGAAGACAATTTTCTTTTACCTGATGGACATTGGAATTCTCAATTTATATATCCTACTAAACTAAGTGATAGGAAAAAAAATCATGTATCAATAAGTTTAGAATTCAACTGAGGACATAATAGAGCAGGTCACTCTACCAGACATGGATGGCCTCACTGGAATTTCCAATTACACTGGAAGTAGCAAATTGGGCTAACCCCCCCTCCCAGTGCCATTACGAAAACATCCTCTGGAAACTGTGTGGTGTGAAAAGTAAGGAAGACGAAAAGTGACACATGGTATGAATGTTAGACATGTCTAGTGGTGTTGCACGTGCCTGAACTCAGGACCTTAGCATTTCTTTGGCAAGTGCTCTATCGATAGACCACACAGTTTTAATCTGCTAGAAAGTTTCCTATCTCTGGTAGTTATGAAAATACAAGATGTGATAAAAAAGTAATGGGAATTTTTCAATTTCATGGGCTTTTTGCATCTGATTGTCAATTTTTTATCTTATTGGTACATATATTCCTGATGTATGTTTGCATTTTCATCTGTTTTGAATATTCAGTTTATTATTGACAGTCAAAAAGGTTATATGTGTTTTCAAGTGCTGGGTGAATTTTTACTTTTAAAATTGGTGGCTCAAAGAATTTGCATTAAATTGTGCTTGAGAAATGGAATAAAGTGCAGCAACACATTTCAAATGTCGACTGCTATTGGCGAATCTGCTATGCATAAGACAAGTATGTAAAGGGGGACGAAAATCTAATAGTCATGGGCGACTGGAATGCAGTTGTAGGGGAAGGAGTAGAAGAAAAGGTTACAGGAGAATATGGGCTTGGGACAAGGAATGAAAGAGGAGAAAGACTAATTGAGTTCTGTAACAAGTTTCAGCTAGTAATAGCGAATGCCCTGTTCAAGAATCACAAGAGGAGGAGGTATACGTGGAAAACGCCGGGAGATACAGGAAGATTTCAATTAGATTACATCATGGTCAGACAGAGATTCCGAAATCAGATAACGGATTGTAAGGCGTACCCAGGAGCAGATATAGACTCAGATCACAATATAGTAGTGATGAAGAGTAGGCTGAAGTTCAAGACATTAGTCAGGAAGAATCAATATGCAAAGAAGTGGGATACGGAAGTACTAAGGAATGACGAGATACGTTTGAAGTTCTCTAACGCTATAGATACAGCAATAAGGAATAGCGCAGTAGGCAGTACAGTTGAAGAGGAATGGACATCTCTAAAAAGTGCCATCACAGAAGTTGGGAAGGAAAACATAGGTACAAAGAAGATAGCTGCGAAGAAACCATGGGTAACAGAAGAAATACTTCAGTTGATTGATGAAAGGAGGAAGTACAAACATGTTCCGGGAAAATCAGGAATACAGAAATACAAGTCGCTGAGGAATGAAATAAATAGGAAGTGCACGGAAGCTAAGATGAAATGGCTGCAGGAAAAATGTGAAGACATCGAAAAAGATATGATTGTCGGAAGGACAGACTCAGCATACAGGAAAGTCAAAACAACCTTTGGTGACATTAAAAGCAATGGTGATAACATTAAGAGTGCAACGGGAATTCCACTGTTAAATGCAGAGGAGAGAGCAGATAGGTGGAAAGAATACATTGAAAGCCTCTATGAGGGGGAAGATTTGTCTGATGTGATAGAAGAAGAAACAGGAGTCGATTTAGAAGAGATAGGGGATCCAGTATTAGAATCGGAATTTAAAAGAGCTTTGGAGGACTTATGGTCAAATAAGGCAGAAGGGATAGATAACATTCCATCAGAATTTCTAAAATCATTGGGGGAAGTGGCAACAAAACGACTATTCACGTTGGTGTGTAGAATATATGAGTCTGGCGATATACCATCTAACTTTCGGAAAAGCATCATCCACACAATTCCCAAGACGGCAAGAGCTGACAAGTGCGAGAATTATCGCACAATCAGCTTAACAGCTCATGCATCGAAGCTGCTTACAAGAATAATATACAGAAGAATGGAAAAGAAAATTGAGAATGCGCTAGGTGACAATCAGTTTGGCTTTAGGAAAAGTAAAGGGACGAGAGAGGCAATTCTGACGTTACGGCTAATAATGGAAGCAAGGCTAAAGAAAAATCAAGACACTTTCATAGGATTTGTCGACCTGGAAAAAGCGTTCGACAATATAAAATGGTGCAAGCTGTTCGAGATTCTGAAAAAAGTAGGGGTAAGCTATAGGGAGAGACGGGTCATATACAATATGTACAACAACCAAGAGGGAATAATAAGAGTGGATGATCAAGAACGAAGTGCTCGTATTAAGAAGGGTGTAAGACAAGGCTGTAGCATTTCGCCCCTACTCTTCAATCTGTACATCGAGGAAGCAATGATGGAAATAAAAGAAAGGTTCAGGAGTGGAATTAAAATACAAGGTGAAAGGATATCAATGATATGATTCGCTGATGACATTGCTATCCTGAGTGAAAGTGAAGAAGAATTAAATGATCTGCTGAACGGAATGAACAGTCTAATGAGTACACAGTACGGTTTGAGAGTAAATCAGAGAAAGACGAAGGTAATAAGAAGTAGTAGAAATGAGAACAGCGAGAAACTTAACATCAAGATTGATGGTCACGAAGTCAATGAAGTTAAGGAATTCTGCTACCCAGACAGTAAAATAACCAATGATGGACAGAGCAAGGAGGACATCAAAAGCAGACTCGTTATGGCAAAAAAGGCATTTCTGGCCAAGAGAAGTCTACTAATATCAAATACTGGGCTTAATTTGAGGAAGAAATTTCTGAGGATGTACGTCTGGAGTACAGCATTGTATGGTAGTGAAACATGGACTGTGGGAAAGCCGGAACAGAAGAGAATCGAAGCATTTGAGATGTGATGCTATAGACAAATGTTGAAAATTAGGTGGACTGATAAGGTAAGGAATGAGGAGGTTCTATGCAGAATCGGAGAGGAAAGGAATATGTGGAAAACACTGATAAGGAGAAGGGACAGGATGATAGGACATCTGCTAAGACATGAGGGAATGACTTCCATGGTACTAGAGGGAGCTGTAGAGGGCAAAAACTGTAGAGGAAGACAGAGATTGGAATACGTCAAGCAAATAATTGAGGACGTAGGTTGCAACTGCTACTCCGAGATGAAGAGGTTAGCACAGGAAAGGAATTCGTGGCGGGCCGCATCAAACCAGTCAGCAGACTGATGACCAAAAAAAAAAGAAAAAAAAAGAGACAAGAGTGAGCGATATAAATGTTTCAAAGGGGGTGTAGAAGACAACGATCACCTTGGACATCCTACCACTTCAGTTACTAATGACAATGTGGAAGAGGTAAGAAAATGTTTCTGGAAAATTGCTGAATCACCATCAGATGATGCTGTGATTCCTTTGCCTCATGCCAAGCAGTTTCTTTCAGATGTTTTGGGCACGAAACATGTAGCAGCAAAGTTTGTTTCGAAATTGTTGAATTTCAACTAAAAACAGCATCATGTGGCCATCACCCAGGAACCGATGAATTGAGTTACAACAATCCAGACCTTCTAATGGTGTTTATAACAGGTGATAAGACACATGTACATGGGTATGACATTGAAGCCAAGATGCAGTCATTCCAACTGCTAAAGGGCCGAAACAGAAAAAAATTGACAATTTTGATCACGCGTGAAGGTTTTTCTCACTGTTTTCTTCAATTACACCTGGAAGTTATGCAACATTTGCATCATGAGATCTGAAGAAAACAACCACAATTGTGACAAAACCACTCACGGAAATTTCATCACGATAATACTCCCTGCTCACACTTCAGTGTTTGTTCTAGATTTTTTCAAAAAACAAAACCATTGTGTTGCCTCAGTCACTGTATTTGCCCCCTTCAACTTCTTGCTATTCTCTGGGCAGAAGAGAAACTTGAAAGAATGTTATTTTGCTACCATTGATGAATTAAAAACAGAATCACTGAAGGAGCTGAAGATCATAATGAAAAGAGTTTCAGAAGTGCTTCCAAGATTGGTAAAACTACTGCCACAGCTATATTGTGTCTGAGGGGGAATTTTTTAGAAGGGAGCAAAGTTGAAGTTTATGAATAAATAAAGATTATTTAAGGAAAGTGAAAATTCCCATTACTTTTTGATCACACATGGTAGACCGCAAATAAAATATTGTTGATACACAGTGGCAAAAGCAATGGACCAAGGACTTAACTTCGGAGGCCAGCAGAGAGCCACACCAAGAGCGGTGGCACAGTGGTTAGCACTCTGGACTTGCATTTGGGAGGACAATGTTTCAAACCCAAGTTTGATCCAGATTTGAGTTTCCCTAAATCGCTTCAGGCTAATGCCCTAGTGCTCTCAAAAGGGCGCGACCAATTTCCTTCCCCAACCTTGACACAGTCTGAGCTTGTGCTTTGTCACTAATGACCTCGAAGTTGACGGGACATTAAACCCAGAGAGCCATATTCCAACGATGACTTCTTGACACATGTTTTTCAGGTAGCTGTTGAACTAATGTATTTGACTGTTTAAGCCTTTACACTCACTATTTGCTCATTCATTAAAAATCAGATTGACATCCAAGCTGCCAGACATAACAAAACTTGACTCATTGTCACATACGTGGGTTTACAATTATATAACTTGTTGCCAATAAAGGCATATGTGTGTTCAAAACCACTACATTAAAGTGGCTTAGAGAAAAGATGTTTTACACAGTATGAGAATTCGTATGTTTTATGAAGATTTTGTTAAGCAGGTATGGTGTCATGTCCAGACACAGAATAGAGAAAAGACATGGGTTTAAGGTCCATCTGCAATTTCCAAATGGTAAGGAGCAAATGCAGAAAGACAAATTCCTGGTGAAGACAGGACGACAACTCGGATCGGTGCCAAACACTGTCACAGGGCGTCTACGAGAGACGTGGATTTTGGGACTCGACAGGATGCTTGCAGCAGGAGACTCATGGAATTCAGGCATCTGATCAATACTATTTATTTGTGATCAGTCCTACTAATATGCTGAAAACTAATCCTAAACATTTTTAAAGAATCGTGGTGGTGCACCATTTCTCCCTTCCTATAATCGACCCACCAATTCACCTGCATTTAATGAGCATTGTCCAATCTGGCAAGTCATTCTACACCTCCAGGGTGCCTCTGACCAACCACATTTAGATTCCTCCCCTACCCCTACTCGGTAGGCAGGGATCCTTCTGGATTTTACATTAACAAACTCCAGTTTAGTATCAACAGCATTCAGCTGAAAGCTAAATGTCACTGCCACACCTATTATGCCCAGCAAAAACAGTGTTTTACGTCACTCGGCCCCGCCCTCTGCCCTCCTCTAGGTGGGGACCGTTGTAGTAGCACTCTAACCTCTGTAAACCCACAGACGTGGCAGTTCTCAGGAACAAGTATTGAGCTCGCTGCCTCTGCTAAGACGTGCCTTTTCATGACCATTTTTACAGTGATGCCTTACGACAACATCTAGGTGGCGGATGGATTTACCAGTTAATTCTCTGAAGTGAAACTTCTCCGGTGGGACAGCATTAAGAGCATCTGCAATTTGCACAGCTCTAGTGTTACTGTTTATCACTGGTAAATTAAATGCTACCACTTTTGCCTGCTCTCTCTGCATTGTGTCTCCGATTTCCTACCTCGGGATGCCCTTGACGGCTCCAGATAGCCTTAAGCGTAACAACCCTACAAGTCGTTATGTCATCAATATATGATGGCGGCTTGTAATAAAATGGTCTGAGGTGGAACCACTCCAGAGGATGTATTAAAACATATTTCTCAATAATGAATTACAGAATTTAAATCACTAGGACATATTTTGTATATTTACCACATGGGTGTAAATAATGACAGTAAATGTTTTTGGGACTGTTGACATCAAGTGACATTTTTCAAACCTGTAGTAGCCAAGCCATAAAGGTGTTGCATAAGTCCTATGTAGTACAGCTCTTACAGGCGTTGTGAAGGGTCTGTTCATTCTGCCTAAGGGTCTCGTACCATCACTGTACATACTGCTGCTTACGACGAAAGGGAACCGACAGAGTGGCTAAACCTTTGTTATTGAAGCTCTGGCTCTGTATTTTTCTATTGTGCTTTGATGGGTCATTAGCCAATATTTAATATTAAACACAAAACAGTTTTTTGTTCCTGAAACGGGCTATTGTATCCACTGATGGAAAGACATGCTACGTTAGAAATGGCATCCTACATTTCACTTGAATGTGGTAGCATAAGTGGTACGATCCAGTGAGATTTCCACGAGTAATTAGAGGAAATAAGCACGCAAAACGTGTGCCATCACCTGTAATTACCAACAATTTCCTCACTTCCTGATGGCATTTGAGGGATGAAGTGTGTTATTAGGAAGTTTCTTTTTGTAATGCATCATTCCAATCTAAACATCATTCGAGGGGGCAAAAAAAAAAAAAAAATTATATCTGTACAAGGGTGGTCTCTGATGTCACACTTCCTGATACTTCAGTACAACAAAAAGAGGTATTAAAAAGATGCCTTCTCCAGAGATCTTTAATGTGGTGTATCACTTAAACTGCATATTTTTGCAATACATAAGCATTAATTTGAAAACCAACAGATACAGTACATTTGCTTCACAACGGCTTCAAGTCGACATGGGGGCTGCTCAGTTTGCTTCTGTCAGCCAAACACAGCACAGAATCCTTGACAACATATTACATAACTGTTTCATATCGTGAACTCATAAAGGCCACAGGTTGAACATGGACAAAAAAACATTAAACATTCCAGACTTGGAACTGAAAACATGAGAAACATTAAGTATGCAGCAAACCTAACATACACCACATCAAAAAATTTCTGAAAAATGTGTTTGTCATGATAAAATGTCAAAAAATGTGGCTTTGGTGGCTTAACATGGTACCTATAGGTCTTATCTTGGAGTTAGCTTTTGGTGTCATTTAGTGGTTGATTACAAGAAGGAAAGGTACAGTCTGTAAGCTCTTTAGAGATTCACGGCACCATAGTCCTGCTTGTTAGATGTCGCAGCCTTCCCCTGTATTGAAACCAATAGTGGAATCTGATCTTGAGTACTAATGCTGTTTCATTTATATTGTTCATGTATGTGAGCAGACATTGAATGTGTCATACATTGTATATTGGACAACTAGTGTCATGTGATATTTACAACTGCTCCATATTATAGACTGTTGTACCTATATTGGTAATAGTAGTAGATAACTTTATGTACAAGGTATTTATAATTAAACTTTCACTACTTGAGAGGGCCCCATGAAAAAATGACTGATCGTAGGATGATGAAACTTTGAGCAAACATTTGTTAAGGACATGCAGAAGACAAATAGCAAATAAACCACTGGAAGAAACATCTTAATTTCTATGTGAGAGAGTAACATTTCTTAATTGCATACCTTGTTTGGTTCCATGTTACAAACTTGCACAGTGCGATGACCATCTGCATCCACAACAGCCTGGAAGTTTGTGCAGATACCGTTTCATAATTATTCACAGCACTTTTCAAATGGTGGACCGTGGAATGTTCAGGTGTCGTCACATTGCTTGTGCACGTCGCATCCAGCATTCTCAGCCACGGCAACATAACTTCTTCAACAATTTGTGCCACAGTTGGTTGTTGGCCTCTCCAATGAGCAATTCACAAATCACCAATTCAAACATCTGAATCACTGGCTCAAGTAGCGAAAGATTAATTATAACCACTCTGTGTCTTACTGTATCCTTTTCACAATGCACATGTGTGGGCATGGTGCATGTGTGCACACAAAATGATAATCTTTAGTGCATTTAAATGCTTAATAATGGATTATAAATAGGTAAAATATTGCTGTTTATAGAATGTTATTTGATTTAACAATGACCTGAATTATTGATGACAGCTTCCTGTTACACTATCCTAAAAATCTTAATAGACCTAACTAAAAAACATTTCTGCTCAAATATTTACTGTTATCAACCTTACAGCAAGATAATTTTGCTATGTTTCAGACTGTCTTGGTGGAAAAGCAATGTCATACATAGCTAAGCTGCCAGCATTGAATGCTTTGGAATTCAGTGACATTAAATTTTATAAGTTAAAACCCAGTGTAAAATGCATCCTTGAAATGTCAGAGCTGCGCAGACTTTTCCTCAGGGAATGTATCTGCTGGGCCATACCATTTGACAAGTTTCCTGGCAGACTGGTGAACCTCAGGTAACACTATATTCATACTAGTGCAGTAGTCTAGGCAATAGGTGTGTGTGTGTGTGTGTGTGTGTGTGTGTGTGTGTGTGTGTGTGTGGTTGGGTGGGTGGGTGGTTGGGTGGGTGGGTGGGTGGGTGGGTGGGTACCATTCCTCGAAATTAGCAATTTGGTATGAGCAGCAGAGTTGAAAATGGTTCCAGATATAAAATTCATTGTGTAATACTGTTATAGGCAGAAAAAATCTGTTAAGACTTATGAAATTTGTGCTGTATACTGACCAAAAGTGAAGTGTGAAGGTATTCCAGGCTATTGACGTCTTCAGTTTGAATATGGAAGGTCGAATGGTCTCAGCGATTTAGAAAGTGGCTCTCCACCTGAAGTCAGAAAATATTTGTAAAAAAATAACACTCAACATGAACAATGGAAAATCCAAAATTCAATCATGCAGGACATGCTAAAGACCTCTCCTTCTCCCAGTCCCTACAGTGGAAACATTTTTTGCCACCAACCCTACTATCAATCGGACTTAACTAAAGACCAATGTTAAACTGTCTGATTCAGTTCACTTCTCCATCCAACTGTGATCCACTCCTACTGCCCCCATATCACCTCCTGTTAACTTTTCAGAATTTCTTAAACTTGAACTATGCCTCACCATTGTTCCCCAAATTTCTCAACATGCAAACTAACCTTACATCTGCAGAAAGAACCACAGTGCACCAACTAAAAACTGATCCTGACCTTATGATCCTACCTGTGGACAAAGTCACCACCACTGTTGAACCACAAGGATTACTTGGCAGAAGGACTCTGCCAGCTTTCAGATACATCCATCTACAAACCTTGCCGTAGTCACCTTATTCCGGAAAACCAGCAGGATTTCCAGTCTCTACTCAAATCCTTACCTCCTTAACAGAACTTCTCCCCAGAGTCCACCACTCTGCATACCCCCACCACTCCCTGCACTCCTATCTTCTTCATGCTTTCGAAAATCCATAAGCCCAACCAACCAGGACACCCCATTGTGGCCAATTACTTTGCCTCCAGTTTGCCCCAATGGCTGAACAGACAGCGCATTGGAAGTCCATGCAAGGGGGCCAGGTTCGATTCCTGGCTGGGGTGGGAGATTTTCTCCCCTCAGGGACTGGGTGTCATGCTGTCCTCACCATCATTTCATCCCCATTTTCAATACACAAGTTGCCCAATGTGGCGTCACACTCAATAAGACTTGCACTGGGCGGCCAAACTTCCCGCCTGGGAACTCCCGACCACTGATGCCAAACTCTCATTTTCACTATGCTCCCACTAAGAGAATCTCTGCTCTCATAGACCAACACCTTCAACCTATTACCTGGAACCTACCTGCTCATATAAAAGATACTGACCATTTCCTCCACCGACTCTCCCCAGTTCCTGTCCCTTTGCTACGTAGTGCCCTGCTCATCACTATTGATGCCACCTCCCTTTACACTAACATTCCTAATGCCCATGGCCTTACCACTGATGAACACTATCTTTCCCAATGCCTGATGGACTCCAAACCAACAACCTCCTTTTAAGTTGCCATGACCAACTATACCCTTACCCACAATTACTTCTGCTTTGAAGGCATTACCTACAAATAAATACAGGGTACGGCTATGGGCACCCACATGGCACCATCCTATGCCAACCTATTCATGGGCCATCTAGAGGAATCCTTCCTAAACCCCCAGAATCCTAAACCCCTCACCTGGTTCGGATTCATTGATAACATCTTTGCGATCTGGATCGAGAGTGAAGATACCCTATCTACTTTTCTCCAGAACCTCAACAGATTTTCCCCCATTTGCTTCACCTGGTTCTACCGTATTTACTCGAATCCAAGCCGCACTCGAATCTAAGCCGCACCTGAAAAATGAGACTCGAAATCAAGGAAAAAAATTTTTCCTGAATCTAAGCCGCACCTGAAATTTGAGACTCGAAATTCAAGGGAGAGAAAAGTTTTAGGCCGCACATCCAAATCGAAACAAAGTTGGTCCACTGTAATATGAGACACAATTTAGGTCAAATGAATGACGATACAGCTACAGTAGTTTGGTTCGAGTCTTAAGCTTAGCAGTTAAGCTTTACCATGTAGCCACTGCTATGCGTCAGGTGCTCCGTCCGTATTTATATGGGTACCATTCCTTTTTCACGTGCTTCATCTGGTTTGAATTGATTTCTTATTTTTCTTTGATCTGGTAAGTGTCGGTCTCTTTGTTATAGATGTTTACGTCACTCTTAAGCTGAAAATGCATAACTGTACTGTGTCATGCATTGTTTGTCGCATTCTGATAGTGAGTGTTTACGACTTGTCGCCGCTCGCGGCATGGCTTGCTTTTGTGCGCGCTACCGCCGCTTACTATAAAAAAAAAAAAAAAAAAAGCGGAATCGTCTCATTAGCGAAACAATGGCAAGAGGCTGCTTGCTATTTGCTGTTACTTACCCTGCTGCTTTCTTCGATAATGATCAACAAGAACCAGATAATAGACTGCGTATGATAGAAGATGTTCTGAACGAAAGTTTAGGGAAAATTTTTCTCCGGTTGAAAATCTTTGCAGACGCCTCTGTAGTACGTTACATTCTGCACAGAAATTAGTCATCTTAGATTTAAAAATCTTGTCAATTGCCGTACTTCATTTCTGACTGTATCACTAGTAGGCATAAGAACAATACGAATATAAACATGACATGATATTTATTCCGCGTATGCTGTTGTCTCACTCTAGTTTTGTAGTTTATTAGGCGGACAGGATTTAAATGAGATAGCAGCAAACACGAAAGAATACATGGCAAAATGTTTATACTCGTACGGTATTATTCTTATGGTGAAAATAATACTGCATGCGATTCACAATTCATAAAAGTTCTTATTAGCAATGATCTCTTGTCACAAGTAGGAAAAAATTCAGAATGTAGAGTTGGCCATATTGACAAACATCCCAAACAATCTTGCCAGTCGGATTTTCGTAGTAAGTTGAAATGCTGCTACATTCGAAGATGAACGATATGGAATTTGTATTTACTTCGTTGGATAATGTGTGAAACTGTAGTGGTCGAAACTTGGGGCGGTGAAAAAAAGCTCGTCTTCCACCTTTTTTTTACTGACGCAGAGGTTTTGTCGCCAGTATTTATCTTTGTGTCTGCAAAACGGCCTGTGTAGCGCTACATAATTCGACAGCAGAAGTTAGTTGTGGCGACACCTACCAACATTTTTCAGAACTTCCGCTTACTTTGCACTCGATTCTAAGCCGCAGGCGGGTTTTTGGATTACAAAAACCGGAAAAAAAGTGCAGGTTAGGTTCGAGTAAATACGGTACTCAACCCAACAAACCACCTTCTTAGATGTTGACCTCCACCTCAAAGATGGCTACATCAGTACATTTGTCCATATGAAACCTACTAACCACATGCAATAAATCTACTTTGACGGCTGCCACCCATTCCATACCAAGAAGTCCTTTCCATACAGCCTAGCCACACGTGATCATCACATCTGCAGTTACGAGCGGTTCCTCTTGAAATATACTGTGGGTATCACTGACGCCTTCAATTATCCTCCCAACCTTGTACAAAAACAAATCTTCCATGCCTCATGTTTCCAGTCTCCCACAGCCCCCCCGAAGTCTCGTCGTCTGACCACAGAGGAGAGTTTCCCTCATAACTCAGTACCACCTGGGACTGGAGCAGCTGAATTACATTCTCCACCAGGGTTTCTCATCGTGCCCTGAAATGAGAAATGTGCTGCCTGCTATCCTTCCCATCCGTCCCACAGTGGTAGTCCGCCATCTACTGAACCTACACAATATACTTGTCCATCCTTACATAACCTCTGCTGCCAACCCCTTACCTCATGGCTCATATGCCTATAATAGACCTAGATGTAAGATGTGTCCCATACATCCTCCCACCACCACCTACTCCAGTCCAGTTACAAACATCACCTATCCCATCAAAGGCAGGGCTACCTGTGAAACCAGTCATGTAATCTACAGCCTAAGCTACAACCACTGTGCTGCATTCTATGTGAGCGTGACAACCAACAAGCTGTCTGTAACCATGAATGGCTACCAACAAACTGTCTCCAAGAATCGAGGGGACCACCCTGTTGCTGAGTACGCTGTCCAACACGGAATCCTTCATTCAATGACTGCTTCACAGACTGTGCCTTAGGGATCCTTCCCACCAACACTAGCTTTTCTGAATTGCACAGGTGGGAACTCTCACTGCAGTATATCTTATGTTCCCATAACCCTCCTGGCCCCAGTCTTCATAAGTAATTTTTCTCACCCTTCCCTGTTCCCATTCTAGCACTATACAGCTCTCAGCCCACCAACACACCAAGTCTTTTTACTTCTGCACTTTTTTGCAAACCCCCCCCCCTCCCTCCCTCCCACCTCTCCCTTGCCCACTGTCTAATTTCCCAACTGCACCTAGCTGCCCTACCCTCTCTCCACCTCATTGTTGTGCATTCCCAACAGCAATTCACAGTCCCCATCCCTACCCTCCTATCCCTCCCCCCCCCCTAGCATCCTCCTTATCCCCACCCAGTTGCCACTCCCATCATGCACTGCTGCTGCTCACAGTGTGTCTTCAGCTGCCAGAGGGGTGTGTGTGTGTGTGTGTGTGTGTGTGTGTGCGCGCGCGCGCGCGCGCGCGCGCGCGCGCGAGGCCTTGTTGGCCAAAAGCTTATATTGTGACAGTAATTTTGTTGGTGCCTATCTGTGGCTCTGCATCTCCACTATGTGGTGAGTAGCAACTTTCATGGAGAGGAAAAAAAAGAAAAAAAAACACGTGGATTGGGATTTCCCAATATGTTGACTGCTAGGCAACTTTCACAGTTTTTGCATAAGTGTTTTACAGGAGATGCAAGTAGGTTACCAGAAGTTCTGTGGTCATTAAAGTCGAAAATTCTATCTAAGAACAACAGCAGTCAACAGATGACAGCTTCTCTGGACTCTCTTTATCATTAAAATTCAAAAGGAGAAGTCTTACAAAACAAAGCAGTGACCAGTGGTGAGAGACGAGTAGTCGTTGCCAACATGGTGACAAAACGGCAGACAGTCATGTGTGATCATATCACCTAGGGGCACAGCAAAAAAAGCTCACTAAACTGTCAGTTGGAGAGGTTATGGATACTGTCTTTTGTGTAATCAGAGGAATCTTGTTCATGAATTTTATAAAAAGTATAAGGACTCTTAATTCTAATGTCTGCTGTGAGTCATTAGGAGATGTGAGAATAACCATTCAAAATAAGTGCAGTGGTCTCTCAAGTACTGGTGTCTCAGTTTAGGATAACAGTTCTTGACTGTATTCTGCCTGACTGACAAATATGAGAATTGTTGCATCAGTTCAAACAGGACACTTTGGAACATGCTCCCTACAGTCAGACTTGGCTGTGACTGATTTCTACCTCTTCTCGAACTTAGAAAAGAGACTCGGCTAGAATGAATAACTTAAAGAAGCTGTAACAGGTCGATTGTAATATTTTAACTAGCTCAATTTCATGCAGAGACAATCCGTCAGTTCATTAAGAGATGGTGATTATGTATAGAAGTTAGGTGCTGTTTCAGATGGTTTTAATAAATGTGTTTTAACAAGTCCAGTATTTTGTTTATAGCCTCAAGAAGACTTCTTTGATAGCTTTCACATGTTCCTCAATAATAAGTGCTCCCTGCCTCGTGTTGTACACAGCACGAATAAAATTTTTGTAGAAGCCGTAATCTGACTTGTCTCCTTTAACCAGTGGAAGCTTCGGCTGAGTGTATTTATATTATACAGAATAAAAACTAACTGTGACAGTTCTTGATAATTATCGTGTCTCTTGTCTTGTACAGAGAGCTGGAGATAGACTACTGTGATGGAGATCAGGACGCACTGGACAGAATCAGTGCCCAGATGCCAGACCTGAGGGTGAAGGGCACCCTCGGGGCACTCATCACAGATGATAGTTACGAAGAGGGTGACTACGAGTGACACCACTTCCAGCATCTGCACACACTCGGCACCTGGAGCTGGGGAGTTGTAGGACTGGCACACTGATGGAAGCTGCACTGGTGTTGCAAAGACCCTGAATACAAAACTCAGCCTGTGCTCCATTTTTTTAGCCTTGTCAGCTTCAGCAGGGTATTGGATGCCTGAAATGAGGAATGGGAAAGGGGAACAAAAGACAATATAACAATGGTGAAGATTTTAGTAACTGCAGATGTGTCAAGTGCCTCAGTTTTGTTTTAAATTATTCTATTTACTTATCAATGACTTGAGTGACTCTGTGTTATTGGAAATTCTACCAGCACAAATAAAAATTAGTTTTTGGAGTATTATGAGTGGCAGCCAATCTTTTTAATACTGTGTGGCTGAAAATCTTCCCTACATAATTCTATATTCGAGTTTTTGATTATGTAGTGATGTCTGCCTATTTTCACTAAATGATGTAATGATCACACTAAAAGGAAACTTGTGATTTTTTATTATTTAAAAGACAAATAATTGTTTTCTTCCTTAAGGATTTTGTTGTGAGGTGACATTATTCAAAGCAACAAAGAAAATATATTTGAATTTAAACGTAACAACAGTTGCCAAGGATGTACAGGTGTGTGTTTGTGGTATGATTTGGTAGAGGGAAATGGTTTGCACTCCTAGGCTGTGAGTGAAGGACCTCAAAGGATTAACTGTCTTCAGAGTCCCGTCTTGCCATATAAACTGTGATTTTTCCTAAATTGTAAAATCCTGTAGTTTCTGGAAAAGATTCCTACAAGAGTGCCTCGGTTTTTATTTTATTTATTTATTTTTTTAAATGGCTGTAGGTGATGTATTTCTCCATCTCTAATAGTTTTGCCCTCCTTATCATGATGAACTGCAATCAGTGTTTCTTCAGGTTTCCAGAATATCACCCATTGAGATAAAAATTTCCAATCTCTTTCCAGCCTCCATTGCCAGTTCAGACTTTCTGTGACAAGTATATTTTGCCTTCTTACTTCAGTTACCGTTGTCTGGTTTTACACAGCTCTCCAACTTAGTCTGTCCTCTGCTTTTCTCTTCATAACTGTATAACTTGTGTGCCCTACATCCCCTTGAAGCTGTTAATTGTAGTCAAGCTTGGTTTTTCTTCAAAATATTAATACATTTCTCAGAAAAGTTTTTCATGCTGTTACTAGTTTGTGTTTTATACTCTCTTTGTTTCTGACAGTGTCAGTTATTTTGCTGGACAAATACTAAAATTCATCTGCTGCAGGGTGACCAGTAGCAAATGGATCATTCTCAAATAAGCAGTAGTATGTTAATATTTAAGAAAAGGAAAATGTTATTTATTCAGTATCAGAAGTTAATGTTTGCTGTTATGTATATGGTCACTTACAAAAACTGTCATCCAAGTGGCAGCCAAACCGAAAGTTACTTATAAGTCAGGTCAACAGGCTTTTGTCAATAAAATCTGTGTTGGCCATCCGAACTACTATAATTGTGAAGACCGAGACAGATCGCCAATTGTACGAGATTCGACCTCCGGTGTGCCAGGAACAAATAAACATTTATTAAGAAAATAAATGGAGAATAGATAATTGATATGACCTGAGGCCAGTAACACCAGAGAATAGTTGACAAGGACTGTCTATAACCGCCAAGAAGTTATTGTTATGTAAGACATTCAGAAATTGTCATACGGTACACAGAGAATGAAACAAAATCCAGTGCCTCTCGCAGCTGGCATGCGAAGTCTTCGACAGCTGGTGTAAACACAGCAGCTGACAGTATATGACCATCTTGGTTGCTGTCAGACCCTCAGGAGGAGTATCTCAAAAAGTATTAACCCCGCAGCCCATGGAAGGTTAGATACTTACACAGTATAATTATTGAAGAAATGACATCAAATCCCTCCAACCCTAGTTGACTGGGTATAGTAACCGGAGTGGACCCATCTATAATTGTTATGTTCGACAGTGAAATCAATGCTGATGGCTGTTTTCCTGTTTTTTATTTACCGATTGGATTAATATTCACAGTGTCATGAAAATTTAAGTTTCCTAACATTTATTGTGGCATAATTATTTGTAGACAGAAATACCATGAATGTTGGTGGACTTCGTATGTACTATGTAGATTCAGTTAATGTAATGCAACACCATTGAAAAATTTATTTAAGTCAGATCTGTAGTGAAAATTTTCGAATTTTAAGTTAGTTGTCTTTATGTCAGTACGAGCGTGTTTATGAGCACCGAATAAATCTTTGTTTAAGCTATATTCAAAAGGCATTTATTCCTAACATTAAGTTCTTGAGTTTTCTTCTTGGAAGTAACGAAAAAGTGTGGTAGAAGACGCCAGTGAGGTCTCGTCACTCACAAAAGCAAAGTTGTGCAATGGGGAGGTGGGGAAACCTGAAGAATATAAGGAAATACACCCTTGCAATTGGTTGATTCCTTCAATGTTTGGCAGTGGCATTGGGGCGACAATTGGTTAATCCCATCAATGTTTGCCAGGAGCATTGAGGCAGAGGTGACAGGAGGTGAGGGTACTAGTGCTGCAATCGCACGGTTTCTACATTTATATATGTAACCATTTTCATCCATCACTATCACTTATTTTTTATTTCTGACATTCTGTTTTATGTTGTACCTATGACTGTTAAGATAACTTTGCTGTGGTGAGTGGTGTTGTGGAAGAGACAAAATAGTTCAGGTGCAGATAATTTCTTTCCCTTACGAATCAGTAATTTTGTGTGACAAAGAAATCACGATCTCCATGCCTGTAACTTCCAGCAGGATGGTGTCGGGAGTGATTTGTTTACTTTTTCGTCAAGGCATTTTTGTACAGTGATGGACGTTTACCGTTGCCAAAGGTTGGCGTTCAGTAACATTATGGCTGCTGTTACGTTACTTTCTTAGGAGTATGAGAGGTCACTGTTTATGAAATCAAAGTAAGTGTGCTACTGCAACTGTTAGCGTGTCAAGAAAATACAGTCAAGATGCTCTGATTGTAGACCATCTGTAGTGTATGCGCTGAAATGCTTGTACCGCTCCTGGATGCCATTCTTGACATCCTTCTTGGCTTACCCATACCTGCTTTCTACAAATTAGCCTTAGTAAATGTTCTAAATATCTGCTTAGAAAGCAGCTTTTGAAAATGACACACAGTCTGGTTCAGGCCTGTTTGTCAGATTGCACTGAAAGATAACTGTTCTGAAACCAGTGTATTAAAAGTGAGTGAATTGTTCAGTAGAGAACCACCCCTGTTTCTCTGAAAGCAATGACTTTGTAAAAGTTTCATGAGCAAGTCCAAATGAAGACATTCTAATTTTGTTTTATTATGTGGCTGTAGTTAGTTACATATTCCATAGATAATTTGAATGATCCCTTTAGTCAAAATGGTGTAGAATCTGTCAGTACACAGGATATGTAACTTATACATGATTAGTGTTAACAGTAATAAACATTTTCTAGCCATATTCATGTAACTACTTAAGAACTAAGTTCTTTTAATAGTCTACCATCTGCCAGTTCTTAAAAGAAAATTTTACGGTAGGATAGAAGGAGCTGTCCAGAAGAAATGAGTTTAGATTAGTATATTAATTATTTGAGTAGCTCAGTAACAAGCTTCTGCGAGTTGAAGTTTCCCTTTATGTGTAGCCTTACAAATATGGATCATTCTACCCTGCCTATTGACACCTCTTCATGTGTTACAAGTGATATCAGTTGTTAGTATGACTATATGTTGTAAGGACTGAACATAGTGGTTTTTTCTCCAAATTAGTTTTACACTGAAGGTTTTCAGCACAACGGGGACTGGAGGTATTAGGTCAATGCATTGTTTGTGTGTCATATAAACTGTACAATTCCCTTTGTGTTTCCTGTGCCCATTTGTTACCTTCTGACAACTAGGGTTAGAGATCTAACTTGTAAGATGCAGTGATCACTGCAGGCAGCACATCTGCAGCATCGACTGTTCATAGTTGTTACGATCTTCGGTACATTTTTGAGGAGACTGTGTTGTGAAAGATAATAGATAGACCAAAATAGTTGATATTTGGCTTTCTAGTGATGTGTTACTTATGGTGTTAAATTTTATTAGTGGACTGCAATTTTTGGTCAGTGCTTACATATTACAGTTCAGGAGAAATACCAATTAAGTATTTTTAATGCAGTCATTTCCCTGTGACAGTTTCCAAAATGGCCACTAGTGAAAGTGTAAAATATTTTCACATAATAATGGACATTCAGTAATTCTCATCATTCTGCCTGAACAATATATCTTAGCTGAATTAATGAACAGAAGCTACTAACAGGTGGCAACCATGATTTCCCAAAACAACTACAGTTTTTGTTTCCTTCAAACATATGTTGTCAGCACCACAAGTGCACAGAATTTTCATAAACATTGTCATACAACATTTTATTGCACTTAGTTCCCTGCACTGGTTAAAAAAATCATAGGGACTAGGAGTACTTGTCAAGTATTGTGGTTTGTTCTCAGTGTGGAAACTTCGCGTACTCTGAAAGTGAGCAACATTTCAAACAAGTTTAAAAACTTATAAACAAAACAAAAGAGCTTTGTCAATATGCCTCAAGGCACAAGGATACTGTTAAGAGATGTATTCTAGTATTATTATTATTATTTTACATTTAAGGCCATGGCTTTGGTATTACGCAAGAAACTGGCTGCTAAAAATGCAATAGATCTCAGAATTGACAGTGGAATGATGTTCTTGGATGAACACTTGAATTTAACATTTTTTGTGAAGTGTGAATATTGCCATCAAGGTAGTAATTGGAAAAACTGTGAAGAGCACTGTGTATATTTAGCGTTGGGATGACAAAGTTTTCTCCCCTACTTTCTGTAATCTTACAGGCACATATTTGTTCAAAAAACAAACTTATTGTAAGGGTCTGATACAAATTGCCATTTCTCGAAAGAAACCAAACCAGATAAATCAATAGTGAGTATACTGGAAGATCTGCATGTACTGTTAGTATAGGCTCATCCTTTGGAGAAGAAAGTTTTCAGCTGTTTTGGGGGAAAAAGGATCGGCATTGTCTGTTGACAACAGAAGGGCCTGGAATATCTATCTATCTCCCCCACCCCCACTCCCTCTTTCCGTTCCCCTCATCTGAGTCTCCAGGTATATTTAGTGATATTTTCTTTTGTATGTATTACATTGTGTGTGTGTGTGTGTGTGTGTGTGTGTGTGTGTGTGTGTGTGTGAATGTAGATGGCCATTGTCAGAGTCAGTGAAATTCTTGTGTTTATCACCGCATTGTCCATCCTACATTGGTGTTTTCATTATTTCTTTTCATTTGTGGATATGGACATTCTTAACTGATGTTTGCTGCCCATTTTCCATTCACATATTTCTACCAGTGGCAAGCAGTAAAGCAATTATGATGTAGAGCTGCTTACTTGCTGCCTAGTGCCAGCTGAGGCGTACCAGTACTCTCGTGTACATGCGCCGCTGTGGTCTCCTGCACACCTGTGTGTGCTGTTTCACGTAAACTGCTGTTCCACAGTGCTGTTACTGCTTGTAGGCAAGACACTGGAAGTCAGAATTGTTCATGTTGGGGGTCACCTGGCTGTTTCTGTCACCCCTCTAATCTTCCTCCTGGAGGTAAGAGGCAGTTTCATCAATACGCTGGCATCTCAAACTTCTATCTGTCTGCCACACTCAACCTGGTAATCTGCCACTGCTGACTTCTTGTGTTGTCATAGTCACGTATATCTTTCATGTTCAGATATCCATAGCTAATGGGTTGCCCCATCTCACCTACATACATGAGTTTGCACTCTCACCTGGTTTCATAAACTCTAGCAGCATTGTAGCTTGTCAACTGAACCTTTTGTTGAGCCAAGAACATCATCTGTTCTGTTGCTGCTTCGAAAAACCGACTAGATACCTGCTCAGGAGAAAATTTTGGCCACATGTTCAGCGCCCCCCTGAACATGTGGTGGTAGTGGGATGTTTTGTGCTTCCTTCTGGACTTCATTATTGCCTTCATGCTTTGCCACCATAGTTTTATCTAGCAGTCTCAACCTATCCAAGAAATCTACCGGAGGGTTTGGGGTTCAGCCTTCAAATGTTCTTCATTGTTTATCCTGTGGGCTCTCTTGGTTAAAGTGGGCAGGTTAGATTTCTTCTGCATAAGGTGATGGTGGGAGGAGGCATTTAGGTACCTTTCAGTGCTGGTGGCCTCTCTATATACTCTATGGCCAAGTCTACCCCATGGCTTTCAGTAAACCTACAAATTAAGGAAAGGCATTCTCTTCTATCTCCATAGTGAACCATGGACCTTCCTGTCAGTGGGGTGGCTTTCATGCCTCAGCAGTACAGATAGCTGTACCATAGGTACAACCACCAGTAGTTGCAGGGGCAAGAGTCTTGATGATTGACTGATGTGGCTAATTTTTCCCAAAGGCATGGACCTCTACTGTTTGCTTAAATGATGACTGCATCCATTTGGGTAAAATATTCCAGATGTGAAATGGTCCCCCCATTCGGATCTCCAGGCGGAGACAACTCAGGTGGATGCCTTCATCAGGAAAAACAAAATCTGCGTTCTGTGGAACAGAATGCGGAATGTTACACCCCTTTATCAGGCAGGTAGGCTAGAAAAATTAAATAAGGAAATGGATTGGTTGAAGTTAGATATAGTGTGAATTAGTGAAGTTTGGTGGCGGGAGGAATAGGACTTGCAGTCATGTGAATACACGTTTATAAGTACAAAATTAAATAGGGGCAATGCAATTAACAATGAGTAACAAAACAGGAATGCGGGTAAGCTACTATGAAGAACATAGTGAATGCAATAATGCAGCCAAGATCCACATGAAGCCAACACCCACCACAGTTGTACAACTTTATATGCCAACTAGTTTCGCAGATGATGAAAAGATTGAAGAAGTGTATGACAAATTAAAAGAAATTATTCTGATAGTTAGGCGAGACAAAAATTTGATAGTGATGAGAGACTGAAATTAGATAGGCCTAGTAGGAAAAGGAACAGAAGGAAAACCAGTAGGTGAATATGGACTGGGGGAAAGTAATGAAAGAGGAAGCCACCTGGGAGAGTTTTGCACAGTGCATAATTAAATCATTGCTAAATTTCTTTAAGAATCATAAAAGAAGGTTGTACGCATACAAGAGGCCTGGAGACACCGGAAGGCTTCAGATTGATTATGTAGTGGTAAGACAAAGACATAAGAACCAAATTTTGAATTGCGAGATATTTCCAGGGGTAGATGTGGATGACAAATTATTGGTTATGAACTGTAGATTAAAACTGGAAAACTGACAGACAGCACAGCAAAAAGTGAAAATAAACAGAAAATGTTTCTCTTTGACAACTCCTCCCATTCTGCAGATTATCTATTACTGTAATGGGTAAATGGTGATGGGCAGGAATTATTGACTAATGTATGCCTGTCTTTAGTTAGGAAATGATAAAACTAATAAATGATGAGCACGGAGGCATATTTACAAAAGGGTGATGTCAATATACAAGACTCAGTACACATCATTACGGTTTATCATGCAACTGATACTTTGAACATGAAACTCACTAACTATTTGTATATCACATAGCATTGTTTAGCCTTATATACTTTGAAAAACTCAGAATGAAACTCAAAAGTAAAATCAAGCAGATGATCAAAGTAGGCATACATTCCAATTGAACTAGATTTGGGTATTCTTGAAAAACTCACAATGTTACTAGTTAGAGTTACTGGGGCGGGGGAGGGGGGAAGGCAAATACACTACTGTTGGAAAGGTAGGCCTACATCTTACACAGGTTAGACTATCATTACTAAAAAAACTTAGGCCTACTTAGAAACATGTTATAGCAAAATATCCATTTGACGGGGTCTTAAGCGATTTAGATCATTGCCTTACTTGCATTTATAGAATTCCACAATTCTGGAAGATGTTTAAAAAATGTACTTTTTTACCATGTAAAATGCTATACTTGCCCACACACTGAATCATGCACCATATGTAAGATTTCAAGGGTCGACAGAAGCGTCCGATCCCACGCGTCGGCTTTGACCCGTGACGTAAGGGTGTTGTGTGTGACGTCATGACGGCGCGGAGTTTGGTTTGAGTGTGGCTGTCTCCAGTTCTGTTTTATCTTATTTTATTTACTTTTCTGATCTGTTCGTTCTATCTCGTGAGATTTTTTTTTTAATTTAAAAACACTTATTACTTATTTTAATTATCTGTTTCCTCCAATTTCTGTTTTAGTTTATTATATTTATCTTTCTGATCTGTTCGTTCTATCCCGTGAGATTTTTTTTAAAAAAAGACAAAAAACACTAATCAGCTGCTGAAGCATCTTTATCTTCTATGGGTTGCAGGGGTTCCAACCCCTGGGGATGTCTTCACTTACACGTTGTTGCTACGCAAGGCGTCTAAATTTGTTTATATTTAGTTTGCCCCCCACCCAAAACACATATCCCGTTAGTGTCACTAGGCTTCTTGTGGAAAGGTGTGTGTTTGTTTTTGTTTCCGCCATATTTGTGACGTCATGGGTCAAAGCAGACGGGCGGGATCGGATGCTTCCGTATTTCCGATTTCAAAGTGAGAAGACATCTAAACTACAGTGAGACTAATGCCTGCCAATCTAATAAAACAAGAACAATATTATGCAGGAAGGTGCATATCTATGCAATTGTTTCTTTGAAATTTCAGTAATCATTCACTTTGAAATAATGTACACAAAACTAGTCACCATCAAGATATATAAAATAGATTCTTCTAATGCAACTCATGACTGAGCAACCATTATTTATTTCGATTACAAGGCAAGATGCGGACCTATTCTTCACCTGTTGCATGCTGAAGTTCGTAAATTTTTCATCTAGTTGCCACACAGAAGATAGACTGCAAGCCCTGATTCTTTCCTCACTGCACAAGTTTATGGGCTAACAAAGAACAAGCAGTTTTGTTTCTTTTTTTGCAAATGTAAACATTAAAAATGTGTGCCTGAGTTGAAAATGTGACGAACAAGATGCAGTAGTAGTACACAAACAAGCATTGCTTCCAGAGTTGGTTGGTTTGTAGATTAAAGATACTAAACTGCAAGGTTATCAGTCCGTTTTAGGAGTTCGAGCGTCATTTGCTATTGATACAAACATAGTAAAAGTGAAATAATACGCATTACAAAGCCACCATTTTCACATTACATAATTCTTGGTTAATCAAGTTACATCAACGAGGCCACATTACTGGATCAAATACACGTTCAAGAACAGAAAAAACGTTCGAAATTGCCTTCCTTACACTATGTTATTCATGTACGGACAGTAATTTTTAGTATTTAAATCAGCTGTTGTGTGCACACGACAAACATAATGGACAAGAAACCATCGCAAACGGTAGTCTGCTAATGGGTTAGTCTGTTTAAAGCCGGTATTACACGACGGTCCGCCGCGAACGGTACTGGTCTGTCGCGACAGCCATCTAGCGGTAGAACGGGTGAAACTACGAAAATTAGCAGACACATTATCCGCGCGCCGGAATAGAGAGCAGTTCTAAATTCCCGTCAACCCGCGCATGCGTACTAGGCTGCGAAACTTGCGCATGCGCAGAAGCGGGTACCGCAGTGCTTTCTGCTTGTTGTTTGTTTATGGTTGTGTGTGTAGAGGCAAATTACAGTTTTTCATGTTGGAGATTTTTTCGCATTTTTTGTCAGTAAGCAGGTTTTCATAAATGCAGTTAAAAATAGTATTTTTTTGCCAGTTGACTTTCTTTTATACTAGCTGTTTGTGAACGCTTATTGTTCTATTTATTTTGGTCAGTATGTTGCTGCTGAATTGAAGAAATTGAAAAATCCAGCAATTAAGGCTGACGTGAAATTGAATGTCATGAAATGTATCATGGATGGCATACGTATAGAACTCTGTAACTAATTTTAAAGTTAAGGCATTCCATTACATTGATGAGTTATTTTTAAATAAAATATTGCCTTTTGTACATTATTACTGTTAAAAGTTTTACTTCTTAACGGCTTCCCACTGCCATAAAAACATAACCTGTTGTACTAAAGAATTCACAAAATTTTTCGCGCACTTCCCTGGCACACTGTGACGTGCGATTTCCATTCTGCTGGGGTATGCTAGAGAGAGATTTCTCTCCTCGCCAGGAACCATTGTTTATGGTGCACAAGTCTGTGTTTTCTGTATCAGCAGGTGTCAGATATGTGGTGTCTGCCTCTTCAATCAAGTAGTTGTGCAGTATGCATAAAGTCTGAACAGTTAGTTCCACTTTCTCAACAGGTAGTCGAATTGTACTGAGAAGAACTCTGAAGCGGTTGGCCAGAATTCCGAAAGTGTTTTCCACTACTCGCCTTCCTCTTGACAATCTGTAATTAAAAATCTGTTTGGACTTCTGGTTCTGGCAGTGTCTATAGGGTTTCATGATATATGGCTCCAGGTGAAAGGCATCATCAGCAAGAATCACATATGGCACTTCAATGTTTGTGCCAGGAAGTGATTTTTGCTGTGGTACCTTCAACCAGTTTTCCCTAAGTGCACTGCTGATCAGGCTGTTTGCATACACCCCACCATCACTCACTCTTCCATTGCAGCCAGACTCTTAAAAGATTCCCCAGTCGCCAGGAACCGTAATGTTACATCCAGCCTGCAACGTAGCAGTGCACGTAACGAAATTGTCTTAGACATCTTGGTTGGTATGATCACAAAACGTATAAACATACAATTCTTACCTTCGAGAAGGTGAGATAGCCTCCCTCATAACTGTGTCACACTTTTTGATTCTATCTTCTATCATAGACAGCAGCTTCTCGAAACAGACCATGTCCATCCTAACGAAGTTCCGAAATTCTTGCGGATCTTCGGGCCTCAGTTCTTTCACTAAAAGTGAATATATTCCCCTGCCTTCGTCACTTCTTTTCAGCCATGGTCGAACCCAAGAACGCCTGGCTTTTCGTTTTCGTCGCCGTTCTGCCCTAATCTGAAGATTTACTGCCATTGCCAGGGCAATAGCTTCAAAAACAAGTGGATCTTCCATATGTAATATGCTGTATAAATGTAAATTTCGATATACATATATCAGTGTAATCAAGTGTCGTAACATAAAAATAGTGAGTCTGTAATTCAGAACAGTTGTAACCTACATAAGAGAAAACAATTACTTAGTAAATAACGGTAAAGAAAACAATTTCTTATTAAATACGAACCTTGAGCTCACAGAAATAATTTGAAAGTATCGAGTGTATCATACACTCGTTCCTGAGTTGCTCGCGGTAGAACGGACGACTTTACAAGACAGCACACACTTACGTTTTCTTTCCGCGCGCGTATCGTCTGCTGCTCGCGAATATCGTCTGCTACTGCGCATGCGCACTAGGTATATCCCGCGTGGACGGTGTAATAGGTCGGACGTGATCCAGTATGTAGTTACAGGTATGCACGCTAGGGGCGCTGGTGCATAGGCGGAATTGGGAAATCGGTTTACGAAATCCGGCTTTGGGAGCCCCATGTAATCAGGATGACAGCGTAAGTCTAAAGCGCCACCTCCCTTTTTTATTACCTCCATCCCACGAACTGTCAACAGTCATGCGCTTTTCGGCTTAATCAACTTTGCCGAAAGACTTGTAACAGAGGTGGCAACACTGATTAGCGCTTTGGTCGGCAACTGTGTTTGATTTTCAACTTTTTCCCAAGACGCTAAGACAGTGAGAGGGGGTACAAAACAAGGGGAATCAAGGGGAAATCATTTCTGCGAAAATATGACGTATAGGATAGCACGAAGTTCGTTTTCCGGCGTAGTGAAACCTTTTGCAAGGTGGCACAAAGTGTTTGTAGATAGTTTGCAGTTGTATTGCGTCATAAGATAACAGACGGCAAGTGTACGCTGGTTGAATGTAGTTAGTTGACAATCCGAAACCAAATTAGTTTTAAGAATTATCGAAACGTTTTGGTAGTCAGGTTAGCGTTGTTATAACTAACTAAGAATGACAAAGTTGCGAAGTGGAATGTAGTGTTAATTTCAATATTGGACGATTCTGTTATTTAAAAATGTTTCGATGAAAATGGGGTATTAATCTTAAGGAACTTCGCCGCATTTCCCCAACTTGGGCATGTTAAACCCTAACCCAAGCACTTGGGTGACAGGTGTCACTTTCAGACGAGTTGTTGGCTTTTGGGAACGTGCCTTTCAGAAGTTGAATGGTTACTATTTGTGTTTGTTGTGATTGGTGTAGCACGCTTGTGTTTACCGTCTACGGTTCGCAAGAAATAAATTCTCTCAGTAATAGAATGTTTGGGTAACAATTGCCAACATTTAAACAAAATGTGGGTCCCGACCTACTCACACTCAATATTAGAAACGATCACTGTAACTTCATGGAGGACTGAGGTTTGCCAGCAAATTTCAGTCATTCAGTGACATCTCTCCCTACTGCAGAGTTTAAGGCCAGATAAAGATAAAATTTACTGCTTGCCCATGCTACTCACTAGATAAGTGTCTCAGCGTTGCACTTACCAGTGAAAATTTTTTATGTGATTCATTGTTGTGTATTAATATCATTTAATTACATCGTTTATCACTTATTTTTGTTTCATTCGTGCCGCAGTTAAATAATGCAGAATGTGACAAAGATGCTAAGTTAAAATGTTTCTCCCTCCAAAGCAATTTACTTTGCAAACCTGTCTTTTCATATCACAGTATGTTTTAAAATATAATATGTTACAAAGATACTCATGAAATGACCTGACAAGTTCAGAAATGTGATCTCCATGTAGTTTGCTGTGGGAAATAATAATAATAATATTAAATCTTTAGTGCATATCAGAGTCACATAAATACTGAATAGATTCATCCTTGTGGATAAAGTTAATATAGTTATATGGTATATTAGTAAAAAAAAAAGGGGGGCAGAAAAAGAGGTAAATATTGTCTATATATATATATATATATAAAATGGGGTATGTTCCACTTAAGATTGCGAAATATTATGTTTGGATTGTGAAATATTATTTGAACATCTCTTAATGCCATGCATCAATACTGGATCAGGAAGCACACGAGATTGCTACTGACAGGTCACATGCCACCAACAGTACATATCTGAAGGTTCATAAAGCAGCTACTGACTGCTTTTATAAGGTTATGCAAATATAGTTAGAGCATCATTGTTCATGGAAAATTAAATGATGACTTCCTGTCAGATAGCTGTGATCAAGCATTAATACTAGGTCTGGATTATTTGCCATGTGAAATTACCAACAGGAATTGAAGGAGTTAATGCAACAGCCGTAGAAGGAGGGTGGGTGAGTATTTAATGTCGTCTACATTGGGGTAATTAGAAATGGAGCACATACTTGGAATGTTTCAGTAATGGAGAAGGAAACATACCCACATTGGGTTGAGTGATTTAGGTAAATCACAGAAAAACAGCCATATGGGATATGTTTTTAGACTCATCACATCCACAGTTCATCTGATTGTAATGGGCAAATGTACACAGTAAAATATGTGTAATAGTTAAATATAGATCACAGAATAAAAGTCTTATGGCCCAGAATCATGAACAGTGATGCAATCATAGTTGTTTGAGAGAAGTTACATAAACGAGAATAAGAAATGGATAATTCATGTGGTTAAAGAATGTAGTTCAAGAAGAGACCATTACCTGCTTGTGAAGAAAAGCTGTACTCTGTAGTTGAAACTCCATTACCATTAGTATTCTAAACTCATCCAGACCATTGTTAAAAAGGAAAAGCAGAACATAGACATAAAGCTAAAAAATTAAAACACTAAAAAATGTGACTGCAGCAGTGTTGAATAATACGAGGTTTGTCCAGAAAATACGTATAAAAGTTGAATAATGTCTTTATGTTACAAGTTGCAGTCACTGCCAGGTGGGACTACTGCTGTAATCAATCCCAACAATGCTCAGTTCGAGTCAGAGCACTCTGCGTGAAGGTGGGCGTGTGCGGCAGCTTGTTGACAGTTACCCTTTTTCCTGCCATCGGCATGGAGCTCTCTCTGATTGAGTAACAGCGCGTCAACATCTTCTTGCAAAGCTAGGCAAGAATGGCCGTGAGATTTTTGAGTGTTTGAAACAGGTTTACGTAGACAATTCTCTGAAGGAACCAACCACGAACAAGTGGTTAAAAAGGTTCTGGGATGGCCGAGAAGAAGTGAACGATGACCATCGCCCAGGACGCCCGTTGACATAGAGTTCAGATGCAAATGTGGAATGAATTCGGGCTTGTGTTCTTAAAGACCGTAGATTGACAGTCAGAATGATTGCTGACGAGCTGTCAATCCCCAAAACAATCGTTCACGAAATCCTGACACAAAAACTTGAATTGAAGAAATTGTGTGTGAAAATAGTACCGAAGCTCTTGATGCCAGAACAGAAAGCAAAGAGGGTCGAGTGCTGTGAGGATTGGTTGGAAGCAGAGGAACGAGGGGACTTTCTCAACCGAGTCATCACTGGAGACGAGTCCTGGTTTTATGAATTCGATGTGGAGCTCAAATTTCAAAGCAAGGAACGGAAACTAGCAGGAGAACAGAGAACAAAAAAGTCGCAAAAATCAAGGTCCAATGTGAAGACAATGTTGATTGTTTTCTTTCATTCTAGGCGCATTGTTCACAAGGAATTTGTCCCTCCCGGCCAGAGAGTGAACGGAAATTTTTACGTTGAAGTTCTGACACGTCTCAGAGCTCGTGTGGCCCGAGTTCGACCGGAGTTGGCAAAAGGGGGCAGGTGGATCCTTCATGATGACAATGCGCCCGCTCACACGTCGCTCGTTGTGCGCGAGTTTTTGCCCCGAAGCTCAATCACCGTAACAGACCACCCGCCTTATTCACCCGATTTAGCCCCGTGTGACTTCTTCATGTTCCCGAAATGCAAAATGGTGCTTCGGGGACGGCACTTGCGAGATGTGGAAGCCATCAAGGCGGAAACGACACGGCAACTGAACAACGTCACAACTGAAGACTTTCAGCAATGTTATTAACAGTGGAAACGGCATTGGCAGAAGTGTATCGCATCTCAGGGCGAGTACTTTGAAGGAAACCATATTGTAATACCCGAATCATTGTAAAATAAAGTTATTATTCAACTTTTATAGGTATTTTCCGGACAGACCTCGTATTAAGTAATAAACCATCAAAACTAGCACTCCTAATGAACTTCAGCGTTCAAAAAGTTGGTGTGACAGAAATCATGACGCTTTCAAATCATTTGCCACCAACTTCAGTTAGTATTCCTCTGTGACAGCAAACAGAGCGCCCACTAACAACCCCAAATACAGATGCATTGAATTTACTTGTGCAGACACTGTATGTATTGCAACAATACACCCCCTAAAGTGATTACGAGCACAAAATAGTTTTAATTTGCTGACACTGACGATATTTGGAGCAGAGTATTGAAAGTCTGATTCTGACTTTGTATAATTACCCATAAGCAGTCTTAGTTATCAATCAGCAGCTGCCCGCCGCTGTGGTCGAGCGGTTCTAGGTGCTTCAGTCTGGAAACGCGGTACTGTTACGGTTGCAGGCTCGAATCCTGCCTTGGGAATGGATGTGTGTGATGTCCTTAGGTTTTTTAGTTTTAAGTAGTTCTAAGTCTAGGGGACTGATGCACTTGGATGTTAACTCCCATGGTGCTTAGAGCCATTTGAACCATTTGAAGTCAGCAGCTTGGGGCTGCATTGGTACTTTAACACTTTTGCTGCAGCATCGGTACAGGCGTGCAACTCTCCAGTGCGGCCCGGCAAGTGCGAGTGCGGGCTGGCAACACTTGAGTGCGGGCCGGTAACACACTGAAACAGCTGGTACCACTCGGAGCCAACGCTCCTAAGCACACCTGAGCTACAGGCTGACGTCAAGATCTTGTAAGATCTGTAGGATCATGTTCTATACTGACCTAATGATGACACCTTAGGAGCATTACTTCAAATAAGCTTCGACTGTGTTGTGGTCATGTTTTAAAGTCTTCTATCTGATACCTGTAGGGGTCACAGGCATCATTCAGATGTCCGTGATTTGTTGATAATGTAACAAAAAATACAATTTCGATTCCAAAACGCATATTCTTAAGAAGGAAAAAGAAAGGAAAAAAGAAACTGGATTCATTTGAAATCGTATTTACTTTAAATGCGCATTTTTAAGATTGACTCTGATATAAGGTCATCAATTTAGTAGCATGTTTGCTCCTGGTGTGAGAGAATTAGCCGTCTACATTTATCATAGATGCCCAGTGGATGCCCGGATGTGTAGAAATTAGTAAGTGAAACACTTTTCCTGCTCCTTTTCACATTGGAAGGTCCATTAACTGCCATTACGAACAATATACATTCAGTAACTGACCACACAAAACAAAAGTTTACACGCTTTGATGCTAGCTTAGACGCTGCAACTAGTCTGAGTAATCTGACAGTGAGCGCGGACGCTTATAAGCGTCAGCCGCACTGGCTCGTGGCTTGTTGTGACGCTTATGAGTGTCAGCTGCAGCGAAAGTGTTAAACATCTCTAAAAGTCATGGCTGCTGATAAATTTCGTCATTTTCAAGATTAAAAAACTGTTGTAGAAATGACAGTTATGTGGGAGTTTGCTTTAATGGATCTTTGACTGTAAAAGTGTCAACTCTCGTCTTCACAAGTAATAGTTTGAGCTTGGCGGTGGGGGGGAGGGAGGGGGAAGCTAAGTACTTACAGCAGTATTCTTGTAAACAGTAGTCAATTTTTTGTAAAGCACTATTTGTATAGAACAGCTGTGACTTCCCATCATTATAGATGATTAAGATAGCTTATTGCATCTCTGCATTGAACTTTCCACATATTATTGCAACATAATAAGGGAGTGTGTATAGGTATGATTAGGAACAGTGTTGATATATTATTCCAGTTCTTACAAACACCTTCAGTCTGTCTCATGTTTGTGGTACATATACTGCTGAGTGGAAGTAAAATTTAGTTCAGGCAATACCCAGGAATCATAATTCAAAAATACAAGGCACCTATAGACAGATTAGCATATTGCATGCAGTATTTGAGCCTCGGAGTACATTCTTCATGACCAGCTGACAGACTATCTTAAAACAACCACGATAAATATCAAGCAGGCCTTGGAAATGAGCATAGTAAATCAACTACATTAATCAGTGTGACTGACAAAATCAAACATACTTTTGGACAGGTGTAAAGCAATCATTTTAACAACTTGATTGCCACATGTGTTAAACATAACCCAGGGAAAATTTTGTCTGTGTGCCACATGAACCCATGAGCGAGTGCGTGGTGTACTTTGCATACATGTAAAGAGTAGATTTCGTTATGTTACCATGGTAAACATGTATGGGCAAACTCAAGACTTTAATCTTAGTTTAATTAAACAGTGATAAAATAAACTTACGTAATATTAGCTAAGACACTGCTTTCATTGAGTCACTGATTACACGGACAAGTATTACCCCACAGTAATAACCCATTTGAAGCATTAAACAGCACAGTTGCATCAGATCCCAGCCAATCACTTATTCAGTTACTAATTCTCTCACAGACAACTGCTTCATTGTATGATTTTGCTGCTAGCTCATAATCTGGGTCTTTTTCTCATACGGAATGTAAATTTTTTTCCCACCTAGCTCACTCTTTATTATATATTGCTGCTGCTTACTTGGACATATGACAATACAATTTATCACTTTGTTAGCTGAGCAACCAGTAATGAAGGAATAGGCATGGGCTCGCCATTGCAAAAACAACATTGGAATGGTGCAAAACACTTTTATTTGCAGTTGGTGCACTTTATACGTAGGCCCGCCCACTCGAAGGTTAAGTAAATACGACTCACAGGTACATTTTCATTAAAGCTTCATGAAATAAAATTTCCCCAGGGCATCAGGAACCTCAGTATGCCATGACAGCCAGACTGTTGCTTGACCTCAGCAGAGCCTTTGTTCTGTGTATTATGAAAATGAAGCAGCTGAATTTATGAAAGAGAGAAGTACTGTGGCTTGACAAATATCAGTAAATCCTTATTGGATCAGAGAAGATGTCATGGGAACATATTTGCTGAGTTCTCTGGGTTTCTGTTAGTATCACATTACTTTCCTTACTGTACATCAATGATTTTGCATCTGTGCAACGTTTTTGTAACTACTACTTCTATGTCGACAACATCTAGTAATATCTTTGTGCCAGTCATAACAACATTGCTGCTGGTATATCAGTTATGATGGAAGACTTTTGTTCATTTTCACAATGGGTACAAAACTTTGGTTGTAAACTAAATGCTGAGAAGTTGCAGACAATCCTCATATGACAACAAAAGTTTGTCACTGGACCTTTTTGTGAAGTGATTCCCCCAATAATCTTTGATATCCAGTTACCTTATCCAAAATAGTGAAAGTTCTTAGTGTAATTGTGCATGAACATCTACATTGGGAAGAGTAAAGTATTGCACTGTGTTTGTGATAGTTTGTAGGAAATCTTTCTCTTGTCTTCTTGCAATATGGTGGGATTTCCTTTGTGGAACAGATATATTTCTGGTAAGAGAGGACTTCTCTATACCTGCAGTTATTTACTTTTTTTTTTACTGGCCATTGCAGCCAATGTGGATACTTTCGAAATTTAATTTAAATATTACAGAACTTAGAGAATTTTACATCTGCATTGTTATGTGTATAAACTTCAGCCCCGCTTTGGTCTAAAAATGCTCTTGAAAAATGAAAGCCCCCCAAAAAGGTCTTTTGTACATGTGTAGTCTCATGAGCTTTTGCGAGACAGCTTTTATTTTTATTAATTAGCTGAAATGATCAGCATCTAAAATCTTTCGCATGTACAACACTGTGTTCCCCATCTCTGCTTGTAACTTGCAACAACATGATTGATTACTATTTTAGGTTATCGGTACACACAAAGAATGGTTATTCCTTTTTTTTCCATCGTTTGGTAGTTCAATACTTGAAATTTCAAAATGTCTCATCGCTAGCTGTGGTAATGTCATGTCTGGGTTTGAATTGTGAAGCCTTTCTGAGATATGTGCATGATCCTCTCCATTTTAAAGAAGTCCAATAATAAGAGCTTATCCTTTCATATCAGGATGATGTTACTTGTTGGATTTCTGGATCTCTGTGCTTGTGTTTGTGTTGCAAATTACTGTATATTTTAAGGACTTAAGTTCAATCTAATATTGCTGTATTTTATTATTTATTGTCTGAATATTCTGAAGAAAGATTGTTTGAGCTGTATGAATTCCAATATTGTGTAACCTTGTGTCCCCTGTCTGATTCTGATTTTTAACAAACAAGCTTTGTGCTGTGATGGAGACTATCTTTTGTGAGCTGACTGTAGAAGTTTTTATGTTAACTGTCAAATTTTTCAAGCAGAGGCACCTTTTGCCTTTTTTTTTAATACCCATTCCTCCAAACAGTGACATGCGTGACCTGAGTTCCACCTACTGTGCTCTCCTAATTTGCTCACCCATCCTCCCCTTGCAGTCGTGTGAGCTGCAGGCCCGACGTTGTGAAGAGCCAACTGTCAGTAGTCCCAATTGGTACCAGTACAACATGCCCCGAGTCACCTGGCACAAGTGCCATCCTCAACCCTGCATCCAGCACTATTAAGGCATGGCCACTTGTGGCACTGGAACAATTCAGCAAAGTGCACATTGGTGTTTTTGTCTCACTGTTGTCTGTCAAGCATTCCATATTGTTTCTCGTTCTTGCTCTGTCATTGATTTCCTTCAGTGCTGCCATTTCTGCTAGATGTCATTATTGGCATCTTACAAGAACGTAATCAGGAAACATCAACACAATGTTAACATGACTGAAATTTCTGGAATTCCATATATATTGATTATTATTATTACTGTTATTATGTACTGCTCGTGCTACACATATTGTACTGCTAACACATGTTGTAATGGCGTGGATGACTGGTCAGATAGTAGTGAGGGCATGAAGGCCCCAAAGTTGCCTGGTGTGATAAATATATGAGTTAATAAATGCATAAATGAAATAAGGGCAAGAGTGCTGGCATATTTTGCTTATTTTTTCCGTATATCTTATTGGATGGTGCGCCTGAAATAAATATAGTGTTTATTCAGGAGATGCTAACAGTAAGATTATAGTGTGGAGTAGATAACCTCACATCTTGCAGAAGCCTGTTGACGGATGTTTGAATTGTTGCACTCACTTCCCCGTGCATTCACTCTTTAATGGTTGTTTCTGACATTGAATACAGAAATGTGATGTACACAATCAGAATACAAGACAAAAATAATTTTCATGTATACGTTGCTTTCTGGAACAGGATTTGTGAGAAGCCATGTGCACTGGTAGTAAGACAACCATCAAGCACACATCTAACATAAAGAAATAAATTGAGAAAGCAACCAATTCAAAATAAAATTAAAAGCATACCTCATTAATCACACTTTTTATAAACTAGGCTAGAAATGTTCCATTAGCTACAGGGCAAACAGCAGTGATTGTAAAGGTGCATGACAAGAAGTGCTTAAACATGACTGATTATTTACAGATTCAGATAACTATATTTTTCAGAATTCCTGGTATAATAAGATAATTGATAAGCTCTCAGTAGGACATAAAAGGGAGCCATTATGTATAAGTAAGGAGGCAGCAGCCGCTTTCAAAGTAGAGCTTTCTTGCTAATTTACTTAATCGAGTTAATACACTCCTGGAAATGGAAAAAAGAACACATTGACACCGGTGTGTCAGACCCACCATACTTGCTCCGGACACTGCGAGAGGGTTGTACAAGCAATGATCACACGCACGGCACAGCGGACACACCAGGAACCGCGGTGTTGGCCGTCGAATGGCGCTAGCTGCGCAGCATTTGTGCACCGCCGCCGTCAGTGTCAGCCAGTTTGCCGTGGCATACGGAGCTCCATCGCAGTCTTTAACACTGGTAGCATGCCGCGACAGCGTGGACGTGAACTGTATGTGCAGTTGACGGACTTTGAGCGAGGGCGTATAGTGGGCATGCGGGAGGCCGGGTGGACGTACCGCCGAATTGCTCAACACGTGGGGCGTGAGGTCTCCACAGTACATCGATGTTGTCGCCAGTGGTCGGTGGAAGGTGCACGTGCCCGTCGACCTGGGACCGGACCGCAGCGACGCACGGATGCACGCCAAGACCGTAGGATCCTACGCAGTGCCGTAGGGGACCGCACCGCCACTTCCCAGCAAATTAGGGACACTGTTGCTCCTGGGGTATTGGCGAGGACCATCTGCAACCGTCTCCATGAAGCTGGGCTACGGTCCCGCACACCGTTAGGCCGTCTTCCGCTCACGCCCCAACATCGTGCAGCCCGCCTCCAGTGGTGTCGCGACAGGCGTGAATGGAGGGACGAATGGAGACGTGTCGTCTTCAGCGATGAGAGTCGCTTCTGCCTTGGTGCCAATGATGGTCGTATGCGTGTTTGGCGCCGTGCAGGTGAGCGCCACAATCAGGACTGCATACGACCGAGGCACACAGGGGCAACACCCGGCATCATGGTGTGGGGAGCGATCTCCTACACTGGCCGTACACCACTGGTGATCGTCGAGGGGACACTGAATAGTGCACGGTACATCCAAACCGTCATCGAACCCATCGTTCTACCATTCCTAGACCGGCAAGGGAACTTGCTGTTCCAACAGGACAATGCACGTCCGCATGTATCCCGTGCCACCCAACGTGCTCTAGAAGGTGTAAGTCAACTACCCTGGCCAGCAAGATCTCCGGATCTGTCCCCCATTGAGCATGTTTGGGACTGGATGAAGCGTCGTCTCACGCGGTCTGCACGTCCAGCACGAACGCTGGTCCAACTGAGGCGCCAGGTGGAAATGGCATGGCAAGCCGTTCCACAGGACTACATCCAGCATCTCTACGATCGTCTCCATGGGAGAATAGCAGCCTGCATTGCTGTGAAAGGTGGATATACACTGTACTAGTGCCGACATTGTGCATGCTCTGTTGCCTGTGTCTATGTGCCTGTGGTTCTGTCAGTGTGATCATGTGATGTATCTGACCCCAGGAATGTGTCAATAAAGTTTCCCCTTCCTGGGACAATGAATTCACAGTGTTCTTATTTCAATTTCCAGGAGTGTATGTGCCCTGGCTCATCCCACATCTGTGATGTTCTCCTTTTTGAAGATCTGCAGAACATAATGAATGAACTGAATGCTTGGGGTCATAGCCTCACAGCAAATATTAGTCAACCTTATATGCTTGGTAAATAAATCAACTTTGGAGATAAATTATGCTTTCACCGTTAAGTCCTCACTGTATGGCAGGAAGGAAAATGGTGTCTCCTATCAGTGTAATCTGTACCACTGAATATTTATTTTGAATGGATTAAATACCACCTCATTTTCAATTGTGTTGCACAGAGTTTGTGTTTACTTTTCTAAAATATGAAGTTATTCAACATGTTTGTGAAATCTATTTTGGTTATTACAGGTCATGGCCACAAGGTCTCCTACTACACCTTTGAAAATATCAGAGGATGCCGATACAGTGTTTAACAGCAGTGTCTCTCCTACATCTACTGCAGATGGGGATAACATATCAGGTGCGCCACTGGTTTCAGACCTCGAACTGAATGACAGAAGACATTCGGAAGGAGACAGTCATTTAAGAGTGGCCAGTAGTGCTTCGAAACTGGATTGCAGAGGCACCACAGTAGATGACCTGCCAGATGAACTGATGCTGGAGATTTTCTCATATGTGAGCTTCAGTGAAAACATTAAAGTTTTACAGAAGGTGTGCACTCGCTGGAGGATTCTGGCCCAGGACGCTCATTTGTGGCTTCATGAGAAGTACGTTGTCAGGTAAGAAGCTACGATTTGGTGTCACTTGCCGACAGTGATGAGTTCAGAATGAGCCTTGTGAAGCTGAGTCTGTGCTGCAACATTGAGGTCTATTGTGGTGGCATTTCTGTATCAAATCACCTCACTGTTCAGACCACATCAGATTGGCGTTAAAATTTGAGCTTTCAAATATTAGCACTGTCTTCTTCGTCAGGAGAGGACTCTCTGCTAGGAGTAATATCCGCTTCCTTTATTGCATTTGTGCTCAACTCCTCATTGGCCAGGTGATGTCACGCATAGAACAGGGGTCGTGTGCACAAATGCAGGAAATTGCTAATGTGGTGGTACGCCTACTACTCCTTCGACAGGCTGTGATTGAGAAGCTGACAAGGAAGACTGTGTGACTTTTTGGAAAATCTCAAGTTATAACTCCAGTTTGACGCAGTCTGAACACCAAAAAGATGTTCTAGAGAGTCTGTGTTGTTTTGGAGCTTCCTGGCAGATTAAAATTGTGCACCAGAGCAGGAACTGAACCCAGAACCTCGCTTTTGTGGACATTTTCCCTTACCGACTGAGCTACTGGGCATGATTCATAACCTATCCCTACAACTTCACTGTGAACAAGACCTCTCCCAACCTGTCTCCAAAACTTTGCTTCCAACAGGGCTTCTTCCCTACTTTGCAAGTCCACAAAACTGCCCTGCATTCATTGTAGGACTAACAGCCCGGGAAGAAAAAATGTCGCAGAGAAGTGTCTTAGCCACAGGATAGAAGGAATGTTTCCATTTCCACAAGAGAGCTATTGTGAAATCTGGAAAATAGGTGGTGATGTACTGGTGCGACTAAAGCTTTGAGGGCAAGACTGGGACAAGGATTTGAGAAGCTATCAGGCAGACAATTTTAATCTGGCAGGAAGTTTAAAAAATGAAGTTTATCATGTTTTCATCAACTGAATCAATATTCATTCTCTCCTTACATATTTATATTGAATTAATATTGGTTCTTGGAGCTTCAGTGATCATGTGTGTGATGTACTACTTCACTGCTATAAGTTGTGCAGGGTATCTCAACACTGAAATTAATATATCTGAAATAAATTGTTGTAGGTTCTTTGCGTTCTTTCTGTTCTTGGACATTTGAGCTGTTTGATGTAGAAGAAAGAAGACATCTGAAAAAGACTAATTTCTTATAACATGGTCATTTTGGATAACTCTATCCGAAAAAGTTCAGATCACTCTTTTTGTATAAATTTCTGTTTATTTTCTCTTCACAGGCCAGTAAATAAATTTTTAGCTGTCTAAAATGAGTATACTTCTTTGGAAATAATAGTCTTCTCAGTTCTTTTCCTTGAGTAGTTTCATGTTGAATCAGAGTTTATTAAGTTCCAATACAGAGAATTGCTATCGACAACTTTGATACAATTCAGTGACAGATCTGTATCTTTCAGCTGACAGGCAGGTATTGGCTTTCCCCCATTGCACACAACAAAGTTTGTTTACAATGTGTATCTTTCTTATTTAGTTTTGCAATAAAGAACTTAAGATATCATCAGAAAACAGCGGACATTTTCCTGCTGTCACTTCCTGTCGACTGAAAGATCTCTTTGTCTGACACTGCAAATGTCAAGTTCAATGAAAATAATGATACTTCATCATCATTGCTCCCATAGAGATTATACCTAGGAACTGTCAGGGAAGGGCAGGTGTCCTCAGTCCTTGCTGCCCTCCAGGAAGAAACACGTTTCTGTGAGAGTACAACATGTGGCATTTGTAGTTTGTCAGCAGACAAGAGTGTCTCAGAATAAGAGATATTGAAGATAGCCAATGAAAATTATATGCAAAAATTTGCCTTTATGTCCACAAAGCAGCAGGTTGTGTAAGTTCCACCCAGAACCTTCTCTTTACGATATTCACAAACTGAGCTCGGATTGTGCCCCACCTCACAGACAGGTGTATCAGTCTGAAGAAAGCCTGAAAAAGTAATGTACGCTGTCTAGTAGTAGCAACTGTACCCAGATGAATTTGGTGTAGAACCTCGAAACTATTTTGCTGTTAACAGCTGTCCTCCTTGCGATTGCAAATTCCACATGACTCTGTGTTCTAAAAGTTTCCAGTAATGTTATGGCTTCAGTTCACAGTGTTTTTTACTGTGTTTCCAGGCAGAGTCAAAAATGCAAAAAGATATGTGAATACAGAATATACTTGCATGTATCTGAAAGTTATCCACCTGACAGCAATATAATATGTAAAAACTGCACTGTTATGTGCATTGGAGGTATGAGGTATGTGTTACAAAGTGGTAGAATATGTATGTTTGGTGATTAATAAACATAGTTTCAGTAGTTTCAAGTAATTGTGCTTTGTTTCCTCCACCACACCTACTTTCGTGAAACTAACGAGGACACAGCAGAAAGCAGAAAACCACAAGGTCTCAATTATTTACTGAGAATGGGTAGCAGGTATAAACTGCTACAGAACATTCTTCGAGGAATGACACCTGGTAGCTGAACATTATCTTGTTTCAGAAACTTGTAGACATTGGTTTCACATACAACTGGGAAACTTTTTTGAGCAAGTAAAAGTGATTTAGTGATCACCATCTTATTGCAGGTTTTTTGTTTTTACTCGCATAGAGCTTAAGACAATTAAGTTGCATCACCACATCCTCATTACCCTGCATGAGTGAGGTCTCCAGGGCCAATTCCCATTTTTTATCCAGAACTTCTTGTCTTGCTGTAATTTCCAGGTTCAAGTTGGTGCTTCCCACAGTATTCACCATATACAAGAGAATGGTGTCTGACAGGGCTCTGTATTGAGTGTTCTCATTTTTATAGCGGCTGTCAATGGTCTAGCTGCAACTATGGAATCTACAGTATCACCTTCCCTGTACGCTGATGACTTTTGCATCTACTGTTGCTCCTCAACTGTGAGTAGTGGAGAACACTGACAGTAGGGTGCCATATGAAAAGTGCAGTCGTGGGCTCTCACCCACAGCTTTGGGTTTTCCATCGCGAGGACATGTCACCATTGTGCTGTCCGTCCCCAACTAGACCTCTACATCCACGATCAATTCCTGAATGTGGTAGTCTTATCAGTTTTTGGGATCGGTCTTTGAACCTCGTTTGACGTGGCTTCCCCATCTTCGCCAGCTTAAGCGAACGTGCTGGTCACACCTCAATACTTTTCACTGCCTCAGCAATGCCATCTGGGGTGCGGAACACTTTATACTTTTGCAACTCTACAAATCTCTGATCCTGTTGTGTCTCAGTTATGGGATTGTGGTGTATGGATCAGTACCGTCTTTAGCATTGCGGATGCTGTACCTGATACACCATTATGGGGTCTGATTTGTGACAGGTGCCTTTCGGACTGGCCTTACAAACAGTCAACTCACAGGGTCTGGCGTCTCTCCCCTACAGATCGGGCACCAACAACTGCCGCTCAACTGAGCAATACACAATCGCTGGTCCCCTGAGCATCTGCACTAGTGTTTCCTTTTTCCTGGTAGGGAGACCTATCTCCCACAACAGAGGCCACGGTCTGAAGGCATGATCACAGTTTGCATACAGGGTATCTACTCTGAGACCGAGCGAGGTGGCGCAGTGGTTAGACACTGGACTCGCATTCGGGAGGACGACGGTTCAATCCTGCATCCGGCCATCCTGATTTAGGTTTTCTGTGATTTACCTAAATCGCTCCAGGCAAATGCCGGGATGGTTCCTTTGTAAGGGCACGACCGACTTTCCCCATCCTTCCCTAATCCGATGAAACTGATGACCTCGCTATCTGGTCTCCTTCCCCAAACAACCCAACCCTATCTACTCTGAACTGCACCTTCCCCCACTGTCACCTGTTGTCAGCACCCCCATGGTGTGTACCCACTCCTCAGATCTGCCTCGACTACTCCTTTAGACTGAAAGACTCAATAGACCATACGATTTTCCTCTGCCTGTTTCTGGGTGTCCTCAACTCGTTTACGGGCTAGAATGTGGTATACACTGGCATCTCTATGGTCAACAGACAAACCATTTTGCCTTCCCACATCCAAGATGGAGTGAACTACCCTCTCTGCCAAATGGATGCTGTGTATTCACTGCAGAATTGGTGGCCATTGCTTGAGCCCTAAGCCACCTTTGTTCATGCGCTGGCAAGTCATTCTTTTTGTTATCCTTGACAACTGTTGGTTGTGACTATCCAGGATCTCCTTTATGACCTCCACAATGTAGGACGGCAGGTTGTTTTTGTATGGACAATTTGTCATGCTGGGATCCCAAGGAAATTGGTTGACTCTATGCCGACAATTCTTGGAGGCTTGGAATGCAGATTGGTGTGCCCTGGTTTCACCAGATAAAGTGCCAACAATAAAGGAGTCCATGAGCATGTGACAGTCTTCTCTTTGTGCTTATCACAGGGAATCTACTGTCCTCTGTTGGCTTCGCATTGGCAACACTTGGCTGCCCGATGGTCACACCCTACGCAGTGAGGATCCACACCACTCGATGTTGTGCCTGTCTCACATCTTACTGGACTGCCATAATTTGGCCACCTTATAGCATAACCTTAAACTTGCTGACAGGTTCAAACCTGTGCCCGACCATAACGATTTAGGTTTTCCGTGATTTAAGGAAATCACTTCAAAAAAATACCAGGGTGGTTCCTGTGGAAGGGCACGGCCGACTCCCTTCCCGATCCTTCCCTAATCTGATGGAATCGATGACCCCACTGTTTGGTCCTCTTCCCCGAACCGGTCAACCGACCGACCTTCCTGACAGGCTCTCTCTGGTGCTAGTGAATGATGCCAGAGTCGCTGAATTGGTTTCAATTTTTACCGGTGTAAATGGTTTCTACTCCTGTCTGTGACATAGGGCACATTAGTCTTGTCAACTGCTTGAAGGATTGGAAGGGTGCCCCGTCACCTGATCTGACACGGGGTACCCATGGCTACCCTTGCTCGGTGGATGGTTCTAGCTTGCTGCTTGCTACCCTTCCCATATTTTTAATTCTTCTTATTTTTTTTTTACATCTGTCACTGGTTAACAGACTTGTCATCATTGTTCTCTGTCCTGAGATTTTACATTGTCTGTGTAGCTACTTTTATTGTGCTAATGATGTGGAAGCACCAGTCGGATGCAGAGGGTGTTTCTCCTGTCTCATAATGTGTGCTGTGGACCTCCAGCTTTTTTCTGGGATGGGCAGCTGCCCCACCTAACCCTTCTATCCCTCTCTCACTTCTGCTTGCTTCCATCTCATCTGTCTGTTGATTCCCAGGTATAGTCGAATCCATTGGAATTTGTCTTTGGTGTAATTCATCTTGGGGAACTATTCCAGTTTGACACACAAAGGATTAACAGACCGATCACCTCGTAGTTCAGTCCCTTCAATCCCATCGATCAACCATCCATTGCAGAATCCATTTATAACTGAATTCTTAATAGAAAAGTATTGTAATGAGAAAAGTTCAAGCATCTAGAAGTTTCAGGTGCATGTAGGAAAAATTTATGAAGACCAAACCGTGGTAGTTTGTGAGTGAGTTGTTCTATTATAATGCTATCAGAAGGGTACCTCATGGAAAGTACAGTTGTTTTAGAATAACCTATGTAAAAATTACTCTTGCGAGAAGAAAAATGGATTCACAGTTTATAAAATCATGTGGAATATTTTGCAATAAAAGAAACAGGAAATTGAAGTTGTTTCAATGTGATCTGGCTCACGTCATTATTTCAGCACACTTGCCAACCTCTTCTGATTGAACTTCTTTCCTAGAGTGCTGCAGTTACTGTTTGAAGTTAAGAATACAATCTAAAATCCAGTTCTTCAAATAAATATGATGTTTCTCATAAGCAGCACATTGTGTATTCTTCTCTTGTTTAAAACGACCATGTTGTACAAAAGTGCTTCATTATTCAGAACATTATACTGATAAGGACTGAGTTCAAAAAGCTCTGTCTTAATTCAGATCCCAGTTGTGTGAGTATGTCACAGTTTTCTCTTGATCCTGTGATGACAATGAAATTATCACGGTTCCTCTTGAGGCTAGTGCTTCCACAACTGTGGCATTCAGTAAGCCACTACTAAGCATGTGTCATGCTAAATGGCAAGCAGCTCAGCATTCACTTGTCAGGTACGGGTTTGACAAACATGAGTTTCCTCAGCTAGGGACTGGTAAGCATCACCAATCCTACATAATCATAAACTCTGGGCAAAGTTTGGGAACCACTGTGTGCCACAACAGCGGAGTGTTGTGTCCCACAGGGACTGGGGATCGCGGCTTAGTCATCCTGATTGTGAGGATGGTGAAAACCCCTATGAAAGAAATCCTCAGTCTCAAGGTGTGCCGTGTGCCCATGAGATGAGTGGCTCTAGAGGTGGAACAGTTGTTTGTAGGCAACCTTTGAGGAGCCTCGCACACTTGTCGTATAAGTTTTACTAAGGTAAGTGGGGCTCTGTGTGAGTGGACCTTTATTTCCCTGGCTGCTCACAGGACTGAGATGGAATCCTCGAACCCAAACTTATAGACTGTTAGCATGATGGGTGTGCCGTCTGGGAGTACTCACACACACTCATCCCCGCAAATGAGGGAGGCTAGTCCTCCTGATAATGAAATTGTATTTAGTTATAAGGATCAAGGAGTTGCAAATCAAAATGTGTTTGTAGCGGAGTTGCACTCTACCAAAACCCTAGTTTGGTAGTTTTGGTATAGTACATAAATAACATGATATAATGTTAGGATTATTGCTAGCATTGATAGGCAAAGAAAAATGAATATAAGAGAGAGAAGGTGGCAGCCACTGACTTCTCTTTGTTTTTTTGTTTGTTTCTTTGTTTTGCATATAATTAGAACCACACATTGATAAGTGTCAGTCCATGGTGTATTTTATGTCCTTACAAAATACAAATTATATTTTATAAGTATTAAAAAGTGGTTGATCATGTAACTTCCACAATCTTATTTAACCAAAGCAATTACTTTTGATGATTCCTGTACAGTTAACATGCACAAACATAAGAGAAGTATATAACTATTATTGTTATTTTGTACTCAATAGAACATTCTTCAACATGATCAAAGGCAAGAGTTTCTTGTTATTATTGGTAAGTGCAAAAGTTGTTTTCGAATTATGTTAACACGTTTTACGTAAGCTTGACAAAGTACTGAGTAGAGAAGCAGTGAGCAACCCACTATGAAGTGACAATAAACACCGCTGATTAGCACACAGCTGCTTGCAGTTAGGTAGCAGAAGCTCCACCCACTGCCTCCTGCATAACATTATCTTAATATGCACATCCTGATAAACGGTAATCAGCATGGATTTCAACCTGGGAGAAGTACCGAAACAGCTGTACTAGAATACACAAAAGAAATAATCACTAAATTGGAAGAGGGAAATAGTGTAGTTGGGATAAATCTAGATTTGTCAAAAGCCTTTGACACTGTTGACCACAGCATCTTTTGAAAAAGCTTGAAGCTATAGGTATCAGAGGACCGGTAAAAAAGTGGTTTGAGTCTTATCTGGAAAAGAGGATGCAGGTGGTTGAAATTACAGCACTAAATATTAATCAAAAAATTAAACTAAGATCAGATCCGAGGGAGGTCACAGTAGGAGTACCCCAAGGAAGTGTATTAGGCCCCTTGCTGTTCCTCATTTACATTAATGATATTCAGGTGTCAGAGAGAAAAGCTAGAATCATGTTATTTGCTGATGATACTAGTTTAATAGTTAGTGATACGAAGCAGTCATTGCACAGTACTGTGAACCATGTACTACAAGATATAAAAAAATGGTTTAGTGCTAACAAGCTAACACTGAATGCAAAAAAAACTAATTATGTGCAATACGGAAAAATAAGTGAACAGGACGACCTAAATCCCACCATGGAGGGCAAACAACTTGAAAGAGTACAGTGTGCAAAATTCCTGGGTATGCACATTGATGAGAAGATTAATTGGAAGGACCATGTGGTGAACTTAGCACTAAAACTAAATTCAGCATGTTTTGTGCTTAGAATAATTTCAAGAGTTTGTAGTAATGACTGTACCAGATTAGTATATTTTGGCTATTTTCAGTCCATTGCATCCTATGGGATAGTATTCTGGGGAAAAACAAATTGTCGTCTAAATGAGATTTTCAAATTACAAAAATGTGCTATTCGGATAATGACCTCAAACACATTGTAGGCCCCTTTTTAAAGCATTGAAAATTTTAACAATTCCATCATTATACATTCTGAAATGTCTGTTGGTGATCAAAAGAAATCAGGACAAAATGAAAACCAATACAGACTTCCATAATTACGATACACGGCAATGTAAAGATCTCCACATACAAGCTGTAACAAGGACCCGAAGCCAGAAACATGTATGTAATCAAGGCATCAAACTTTTTAATGCACTACCAAAACATATCAAAGAGCTGGAAAATGAGGATAAATTTAAAACTGTTCTAAAGAACCACATGCTTGACAAATGCTATTACAGCATAAGCGAATATCTCTGCGCAACTGTATAAAATATATGTTTAAGTTAATGTGACAAATGAAATTACATCAGTGCATAATAAATTATGTTATAAAAACACTTATTAGTTGTATATTGTATTAAACATAAGATAGATTAATATGAATTCAGCACAGATACAAATTTTGTAAAGATATTATATAGTTGTTAAAATGTACCCTGACAAATCCTATATCACAAATGTGATCATTGGGATGATAATAAATAAATAAATAAATAAACATCATTTACAACCAATAGTTTAATTTATACATTGTCTCATGTTTATATTTTTTGCCATTACATCTATAATAATTACACTTTATTGCAATCTTATTATGAAATTATGCCGTACTCCATAACCGTTGCCTGTAAATGACATTATGTGGGAGACAGTGCGCAGAGCCCCTGCTATCGACCTGCAAGCAGCTGTGTGGTGGTGGTGGTGGTGGTGGTGGTGGTGGTGGTGGTGGTCGGCTGTTTTTATCGTTGCTACATAACGGGCTGCTCCTAGCCCCATTCTCCAGTTGTCATCATCAGTAAATACGGAATCGTATTTTAAATTTTTTTATGTAATTTATATTCATGCCTAAATCTTGTCCTCTGAAACTCTATATTAGTATTTTCACGCGGTTTTAAGCTTCGGATGATGATTGTTCGACAATTGAGACCCGTTACCTGATTCATAAATTTTCTATTTTGGCAATGTGCGTTCTGTTCTAGACAGTTTGTATTTAAACACTTTTATTCTAATTTTTTAATCTTTGCTTCCCAGGAACAGTGTTTCAAAAGATAAATAATAGCATTGCCAATTATCTGAAATGAAAAAAAATTGTTCTAAAAATCTTTAGACTGAATGTTATATGTTTAGTATGTCACCACTAAATATGATCCAGTTTGAATTTTTTAGTACTGGACAACACATGGTTATTGCTGATTTTTTTTAAAGCCTAGTACATAAATGTTGTCTTTGAATACCATATTTGCTCGAATCTAAGCCGCGCTTTTTTTCCAGTTTTTGTAATCCAAAAAACTGCCTGCGGCTTAGAATCGAGTGCAAAGTAGGCAGGAGTTCTGAAAAATATTGGTAGGTGCCGCCACAACTAACTTCTGCCGTCGAATATATGTAGCGCTACGCAGGCATGTTTTACAGGCACAATGATAAATACTGGCGCCAAAATCTCTGCGTCAGTAAATTAATTAAAAAGAAAAAGGTGGAAGACGAGCTTTTTTCTCCGCCCCGAGTTTCCACCACTGCATTTTCATACATTATTCAACAAAGTAAATACAAATTCCGTATTGGTCATCTTCGAATGTAGCAGCATTTCAATGTACTACGAAAATCCAGCTGGCAAGACTGTTTGGGATATTTGTCAATATGGCCAACTCTACATTCTGAATTTTTTCTTACCTGTGAGAAGAGATGGTTGCTAATAGGAACTTTTTGAATTGTGAATCACATGCGGTATTCTCTTCACCATAAGAATAATACGAAAATAAACATTTTGCCATGTATTCTTTCATGTTTGCTGCTATCTCATTTAAATCCTGTCTGCCTAATAAACTACGAAGCTAGAGTGAGACAACAGCAAATGCGGAATAATATACATATCATGTCATGTTTATATCCGTATTATTCTTATGCCTAATAGTGATAGAGTTAGAAATGAAGCATGGCAATTGACTAGATTTTTAAATCTAAGATGTCCCTAATTTCTGTGCAGAATGTAATGTACTAAAGAGGTGTCTGCAAAGATTTTCAAACGGAGAAAAATTTTCAGTAAACTCTCGTTCAGAACATCTTCTATCATACACATTCTATTATTTAGTTCTTGTTGATCATTATCAAAGAAAGCAGCAGTGTAAGTAACAACAAATAGCAGTCTCTTGCCATTGTTTCGCTAATGAGACGATTTCTCTCTCGTTTTTTTTTTTTTTAAGCGGCGGTAGTGTGCACAAAAGCAAGCCATGCCACGAGCGGCGACAGGCCATAAATGCTCATTATCAGAATGTGACAAACTATGCATGGCACAGTACAATAATGCATTTTCAGCTTAGAGTGACGTAAACGCCTATAACAAAAAGAACGGCACTTATCAGATCAAAGAAAAATAAGCAATCAATTCAAACCAGACGAAGCACGTGAAAAAGGAAGGGTACCCGTATAAATACGGACGGAGCGCCTGACGCATAGCAGTGGCTACCTAGTAAAGCTTAACTGCTAAGCTTACGACTTGAACCAAACTACTGTAGCTGTATCGCCATTCATTTGACCTAAATTGTGTCTCATATTTCAATGGACCAACTTTGTTTCGATTTGGAGGTGCGGCCTAAAACTTTTCTCTCCCGTTGAATTTCAAGTCTCAAATTTCAGGTGCAGCTTAGATTTGGGAAATTTTTTTGTCCTTGATTTCAAGTCTCATTTTTCATGTGCGGCTGAGATTCGAGTAAATATGGTAATTGTGTGTTAGAATTATCTTTTTTATACTACATGTTGCTGATGTAATTTTGAAAGATACCATTTGAAAATGGACTGGTAGCTACAAAACATTGTGAAAAAAAAAGAAAGAAAGAAGGGGATAGAGAGAGAGAGAAAGAGAAACATGGTGAGGCAGAATTTTATGCACTGCATCTATGTCAAGGGTTGGTTGTAATAAGCACTGAATAACCAGTGGAAACACTTCTTTTATAGAGTATGTTGTGAAAGTGTCTCCAAATATCTTCTTGTGAGACTGCTTCCTGAATTAGGTTGTGAAAGGAACGAAGTTGTTAACAGAAGTATACTTGTGAAGATATCTTAATTTCCCACTCATACTGTTGTGAACAGGCAGTGGACACAACTGTGTCAGTAAAACTACATTTGTAGTTATGTGATTTTATTGCTGAAAATGTTGTGCTTGTGCAAATGAAACTAAAATCAAATCTACTACTCTCGGCACAGACAGGAAACGAGTGAAGAGGAGGCTGTTGCGACATTTTCTGCAGTGCCACAGCTGCGGACTGTGATCCTAAAAAAAGAAGTCTCACCTGGTGTCTTCCAGGCTCTGTCTAGAAGCTGCCCACACCTCACCACTCTCGAGACTGACCTTTGGCAGATGCTGACTTGCTTGGTAAGTGTCTCATATCGGTGCTGGAGAGGTCCCTGCTGAGGAGGCAGTATCACTCACTATGAGGGGTGTCTGAACAGTAATGAAATTATTTTTTTTCTTCTGATGCTCCCACCTATCTCGACCAATTTGGGTGATGTCTTATCTTCACAATGCTGTCTAGCTCGCGAGGGCAAACTTCCTCTCACTGATGTGATTCATATTGGCAGGCTGTGTAGAGCTTGACTAGGACTTCAACATATGCAAATAGCAAGACGCAACATGCAACCGTTTTTGAGAGACTCGAATTTGAACATTTTACGTGTGGTTACACGATTCATGTGGTGAAACGTAACCGAGGATTCTGAAGCCAGGTGAGTAAGCATGTAGTTTCATAAGCGTGAGGTCTGTGGATCAACTATCACTTCTCACATAATTCTAACAACAGATATGTGTGATACGAGAACTGCTTACGAATGTAACCCAAATTTGTTATGCAATAGACACCCTGAAAAAGCCATACACATGCAAAGATTTGACATTCATTACAGTTGCTACATCTCACAATAATTAATGTGATCAGTATCCCCCTGATTCATACAGTGCTCCATAGGTTACACATTACACTTGCCACATGTAGATAAAATAATATAAATAAAATGACTGTTCTGAATTAATTGGAAGTTGCCTATCCATTTTTTGTTCTTATTATGAAGCTTTTTTCTTCTTTTTTCAACATGAAGACTATGAAAATAATAAATGATGATTCAGTAATGATGGTTTGGACAGTCATAATAATTATGCGGGAAGGGAAAAAAAGTGCAGGTGGTGATATTCGATCCTTGGACCTTGCACTCCCAAAACCAACTGCTTAACACACTTACTGTGGACTTTGTTAGTACTAGTGGCCATATAAAATATATAAATATCTGTAGAATGTTCAAACGTAATTTTCTCGAAAATGGTTGAGAGTTGTATCTTCGTATTTATGTGTGTTGAAATCATAGTCATGCCCCGCACATCCCATAAGAATCAAATCAGTAAAGGAAATTCGTACAGTCCCTTGTCAGTCAGCTTTAGGCTTTGAGTATCAGTACTGCTGTTTCTGTGAACATCCTTACAGTTACATGTTGGCACACACAGTGGAATTTATGGTCAATTAATGAGTCGCGATGAGTTCTGTCAAAAACTCAGAGTCCCTTTTTTATAATTGTCTTGATCACTTCAGTCAGAGTTATAACAGTTTATTGGATTTGATTCTTATAAGCCATTCCTAGAGTTAAAAAATACAGAAAAGACAAAATGCAAAGTTACTATTGAATTAGAAAAAAATATGGTACAGGGCAAATAGGGGTATAAAAATATGGTCAATACCTTTCCCAAAAGTTACATGTCTGTTACATGCCTACATCAGTCAGTTGACATCAAGTTGCACAGCTTTTTATATGTTGTACTTGTCAGGCTGAACAGTTATCTTCATAGAAAGTGGCATATAAGTTTGGAAAGAAAAACTTAAAAACTATAACAGTCATTGTTTTTCATTATTTTAATGTAATCCACTACAGTTTTCAGTATTTGAAGAAACTACAATGAATTATGAATATACCACTCATCTGATAAGCAATGATTATGTTATAGGTGTTTTAAACATTCAGATTTTTAAGTAATTGTTCCATAAGTGGAAGCCAAGTACAGTTGAAGCCCCTCTATGTATGTAGCTGTTCCACACATGAGCAGGCAAAGCAGCTGATGTCGAGTGACTGAGATAGGTGTGAGGTGACTGTTTGGCATGTTACTTTTGTAATCAGATATTGGGAACATTTTCCTCTTTCTCTTGCAGTTTTTAATTTTCTTACTTTTAATAGTAACTTTTGAATTTTGTCATCGAGTCAGAACTCCAATGGGATAGAGACAAATGTGAATGAAATTGAGAGACCAAAAGTATTTTCGAAAATAGATTGGCTGCACTAATTTGACAGTGGAAAATTTCCCTCAAAGTATGGTGAGATATGATGTGATGTATGGAAAAACTATAAGGACTCTGCTTCATGAAATTCTCAAGTTATTAAGCTATAAACATAGTTTCAAAGGTGTCAGGAAGACGTCAATGGTGAATCCCACTCGGGAGCCTCGAGCCAGCAAAAGTGATGAAATGTGTCACGTCTTCATAACCTTTCAAACGGTGGCTGTCAAATGACTATACAGATCATAGCAGAGGTGCTCAGTGTTTTGAAAACCACTACGCATGACACCGTTAGCCACAATTTGAACATGGAGAAAATGTGTGCTGTCAGTCCCCAAACTTCGACTGACTGCCCTGAGAATGACAGTACAGTGATGGTGAAAAAAATATTGAAACACATTTTGTGTGTGTGTGTGTGTGTGTGTGTGTGTGTGTGTGTGTGTGTGTGTGGAGGGGGGGGGCACGACTATCATTATCACCAGTGAAGTGTGGAGGCTCGGATACAACTACGAGACAGGGCACTAAAATTAGGACGGCCCTCCCGAAACACTACTTCCCTCGAGGAGCCGAGAGTGAGTTGATCAAAAGTGAAGTTTCTACCAGTTGTCTATTTCTGCAGTGGTGGGGACATTTGCAAAGATTTTGTAGCCCGAGTACACAGAGGCAAGGCTGTCTACCACATATATGTTCTCGTGAGTTTAAGGAAAAGGGCCATCCAAACACAAAGGGTCAGCCACAGTGCCCACCAGTTGCACGGCGGCAATGCTCCAACTGCATGCCTCCTAGTTGTGGCCGAGTATGACTCGGCAGTGCTGCCACATCTCCATCCCGTCCAGCGGTGGCAGACATTTTCCAATTTCCTGCTCCTCACAATTAAGGCTAGTCCGAATGGACTCAGTTCGTTGACAGCTGAAACAATCCAACCTCCATCATGGACAATTGAGGTACAGACTGTAAAAGTTGGCTATTGCCAACATTGTAGTCTGGCAATGCTGTCCGGCAACATTGTGGCCACACATCAGAAGTAGCAATTTGTGGATGTGTTATTTATTAAGTAAATGAACTGCCAGATGAATGCCTTTTCTAGAATGCTGAAACACTATTTTGAATATATCATTTAAAAGCAATTAATCCAAAAATTGGTGAGACTGATACGAATATGAAATTGTTTCTACCAGTTAGAACCAGACTGGTGATCAACCTTCATTTCTCCACTGGCAGTGATTCGTGCAAAAATTTGCTGTTCCTCTTTGAAGTGCCTTTTTCATCGGTAGGCCTCTTGGTTTGAGGCATTTGCATTGCTGTGGTGGAAGGAACCAAGGGATCGATTGAAGTATGAGTTTGAAGGTGCAATATGAATGTGGGATTTTACATTTGTGGTAGTTAAAATGGCTCACTCAGATAAACTAAATATATTTTTCCAATGGAAAGAACGGTTAATAAGAACTATGTATCACTGTGTGGAGCCATTTAAGATAAAATAGCTCTGTGAAGTTGGGAATCACAAATAACAGTTTTATGTATTTTCCTCACCAGCAGAAAAGCAGCAATAAAAATTCCGTCTGAGATTTACACATAATATCATACCTAAATAGAGGAATTCAGTAGTAGATTTTGAGACTTCAAGGGCAATAAGGTAAGTTTCAATCTCTTTTGTTCCCCCCTCTGCATAGGTGCAGACAAAGTCTTAAAGGATTTACATATGGCTTGTGAAGATTTTCAGTGTCACACAGATTTGGAAAAAGTTTGAAAGTGTACTTCTATTAGAGTTCTGTCAAAAGTATGTGCTTAAGGAAAAATATTGCAGCCTTATTAGTGTCTGTTTTGCATCACTTTTTTCTAATCACTGACACTCATGTGGAGAGTTGACTTAAGAGTTGTGTCAAACCAGATATTGGAAGCCTTGTTAAAGAGTAGCAGTGCCAGGCTCTCCCCTTAATTAATCAGTATTTCTTTCTGGTGCTGTTATATTGAAATAGATATAGCCATAATAACTATTTACATCAAATATATTGCACTGTGTATCAAAAGAAAAAAGGGAAGATATCAAGGGAATCTGCTATGATAAATTTTTAGGTGATGCAGCTTATTTTCACACTTCACCAGCAAAATATTTACGTTCATAATTTGTGATAGTATGAATTCAGTTACAAATCTGTTGCTATTTTAAAATTTTTGAGTGATGCTTGTGGTAAATAACCTTTCAGTATGAGAAACAAATGGTAGCTAACTAGTGCAACATAATTATTTAGTAAACCACTTTCGCTCTCCCATTTTATTCGCGACACCCCTTCCCGTCCCTCCTCCCCCCCCCCCCCCCCTCTCTCTCTCTCTCTCTCTCTCTCTCTCTCTCTCTCTCTCTCTCTCTCTCTCTCTCTCTCTCTCACTTTCTTTCTTTCTTTCTTTCTTTCTCTCTCTCACCCCCCCCCAGCCCCCCCCCCCCACACACACATGGGTACAGTTTTTAAATAAATGATTAGAGGAACTGAGAACAAAATGGTAGTATCTCCTTGTGGACACAGGCCATCAGCTATATGCAACATGCTGACTGGGATGGCAAGGATCTACTCCCAACACAGTATGTATATGAATCTGTGTTGTTATGATCCCCACTCATTCAACATCAAACACATTTAAAATAACCATTTTGTATTAATTTCTAAATTATAAATATCAAAATTTTGTTAAACTTCTTTCATAAACCAATACCACAATAAGAAGGAAAAAAACACACACCAGGCCAGAAGCATCCAAATGGGATGAAGTTGATAGCAGTAATGTAGTGAATAACAATCAAATGTTTACAATTTGAGAAAAATTGAATGATTTATTCAAGACAAAGAGCATCACAAATTGAGCAAGCCAATAATGCATTGGTCCAGCTGTGGCCCTTATGCTAGCAGTTAGATTGGCATTGATAGAAAGTGGTGTCGGATGTCCTCCTAAGGCATATCGTGCAAACTTCCATCCGACTGACGCATTAAATCATCAAAATCTCAAGGTGGTCAGAGGGTCCTGCCTGAAATACTTGAAATGTTCTCAGTTGGATAGGGATCTGGCAACCTTAATGGCCAAAGTAGGGTTTGGCAAGCACAAAGACAAGCTGTAGAAATTATCACACTGTGTGGGTGGGCATTATCTTGCTGAAATGCAAGCTCAGGGTTGTTTGCCATGAAGGGCAACAAATTGGGGTGTGGGATATCGTCAGTGTCCTTCTGTTCTGTAAGGGTGTTACAGATGCTAACCAAAAGGTCCTACTATGAAAAGAAATGGTGCCCCAGGCCATCACCCCTGGTTGTCAGGCCATATAGTGGGCGACAATCAGGTTGGTATCACACCTTCGTCCGTGTCACCTCGAGATACGTCTTCACTGCTCATCAGGGCTCAGTTTGAAGTGGAACTAATCTCTGAAGACAGTTCTACTCCAGTCAATGTGATTCCCAGCCAAATTTGCCCAACAGTGCTGCAAATAGGCATGTCAACGTGCAGATGTCAATGGTAGTCAGTGCATGGGCTGCTGTGAGCTCAGCCCCCTTTGTGTGAGCTTCCTATTAATAATTTTTGCAGTCACTGAAGCACCAGTTGCACAATGGATCAATGATAATGATGAATTTGAGGCTCTTAGTGCCTCTCTGACGATTGCTCGGCCGCCACATTCTGTCCTCTCTCTAGGTCACCGCTTCCTTTGTGACACTATGTTTTGCCACCGTCCACCTATGCCTGCCGACATCTTCGAATAGTGGTATCACTCCCTATTCAAATGTGGAACAATTCGCTGTTTATTCTGTCCGGGTTCTCTGAGCCCAACTACATGTTCTCTCTCAAATCCCGACATGTGCATATATTGTTCATGCTCTTGTCTGTGTGGCATAGTTGCTGTACAACTGAGTACATATAATGAAATATGCAAAGACTTTGTGCCCTGGTATTGACATTCCTCTTTTTACTACCCTTGCCAATTACATTACGACATTGTGCTGCAGCATTACACATCCATCTGTCAGCTGCCAAGGTCTACAGTTTTGCATCATTCGTCAATGCCTGTATGAACATCAATTTGTGACCAGTTTGCTTAACTTCTTTGTGGTGTCATTTTTTTGTCTTACTGTATTTTCATTACATCATTCAGATGGCAAGTACTGCAGTGTAACTGAAATTGTCACACGTAGCATAGACAGATACCCCTAATAATGTAATCCGTGTAATTTTGGAATTCTGGGGCAGTTTTGTCACCCTTTTTATCCTTCCCTGTGTCTAATGAGTTGATTTGTTAAGATGTGCAGTTTTGATGTCCTGTATATACGCGATTGACTTTGTTTTTGTACTCGTATCAGTTCTGCAAATTATCCATAGTGTATCATAAACCTGACTCGTGTCTGCTTCGCTTTGATTCAGGAAGCAGACAACCTCTTTGCTGGCTGTAGAAAGATCCGCACATTGTCCATTTCCGACAAGGGTGTCCGGGCAAACGTGAGATTCTTGGACGCCGTGGCACGGCTGGCAGACCTGCGAGTGCTGCACATACGAGAAACTGAAGTTGCAGACAAGGTGATTCCACTGCGCATTATAGCTGATGGCTGCCCACATTTAAGTGACTTGGGCTTGGGGGACATTTACGGCCTATGCTACTGGTATCAAGATGCCGAGTATTTCATCAGTTCCCATAAATGTGTGCTCAAGAGCCTGCGTATCAGGTGGACATCAGTCAACGGCAGGTGAGTCTAAAGTCGTGACGCTCATCTCGTACGATCAATCGCTGCGTTGCCACCTCTGCTGTGCGCGCACTGTGACCTGTCCTTCCTGTTTAACCCTCGCCAAACTGTCCCTCCCCCCTTCCTGAGGAAGGAACTGTTGGTATTGAAAGCTAGTAAGTGTATCAGTTTTACTTCTGTATGCATCTATCAGCAGTACTGATGCTAAGTGCTATCCAGCAATTTTGTCTAAAAAAAATTGCCTTTTCTTTTAAAAAAATCTTATTTTTTGATAAAACTGTATATATACCAAGGTAATCAGATGTAAACTTAAGCTTCTGTGTTTGATGTTTTGTAAATTATTTAGTATAGTCCTCCATGAGCTCAGTGCCCATCTCGGCAGGAAAATGTACAACTTTCAGTTTAAGAACTACATGTAGAGCATAATCAAAATGTTCATTTCTGTGCAAAGGACCTGTCTTAAAGAACTTGTCACTCAAATCAAAGCTCATGGAAAAAAAAAAATACTCATTTTATCATAAACAAAACAATTCAGTCCCATTACTAATCATTTCTGGAATTTGATTGATTCCTACTGTAATAATTTCTTTTTTTTTTTTTTTTTTTTTTTTTTTTTTTGGAGGTTCTGCCTTACAATTTAATGTATTGGCTGTTTTCATTTATGTTTCAGAAGATTAATTAGGATAAAAGATGACTAAGTCAGTAGAATTGAAGACAGGTATCAACTACTATTAATTATTTTTCAGTTTTCATAGAGTCACTTGAGAGATATCATGTTTACCAGTTTGCTGTTTACAAACTTTTGAAAGACTCTAAAATCCAAACACATTGGTTTGTCTTCAGAAGGGACACAGAATTATGCTTTGACACAGTGGTGATAAAAAAAATTGAAAAATAACAAACTGAATACTCCTCTTGTAGTCTTAATTTAAATTCATCACAGGTACTTTTGACAATAAATAGCTTTTGCCATCAACTATGACGAATATACTGTGGAGCATAGAAAGGTATCTTACTCCACTAGATGGTGCTTTGAGTAAAGAGACCACAGTTAATACTAAAATTTCATTTTAACTGTCTTTTGTCTCCTCAGAATATCTGAATAAAAATTGATGATTTCAGACATATTAGTGTGATCTGAATATTCTGTGAACTTTACGTGCTAATTGATAATGGAGCAAGAGTTTTGGAATTTAGTCAAGTTTGGTATATAGGGACCTATATTTTTACTATTCAAATTGTCTTAAAAATGTTTGTGGAATTGAATTCACGCATCCAATGTGTAAAAGATAAATACAAAAAGTATTTTTCCAAAAAGTTTTCAGTTAAACCTCACACGCCTCCAAAAGTGGTGATATTTTTTGTCATAGTCTTTTTTACCTGCTCTCTTCTGTCGGAAGTTAAATAACTGAATTATGTGCAAAATTATAGGCATTAACTGAGTAATAGATTTTACTTTTATTTTGAAATCCAATTATATGTAAAATTTAACACTGGAAAAACCTGAACGGAATAGCAGTGTGAATTAGGATAGGTTACTGCTCACCCCATTGAAGAAGCCTTGAGCCCCACAGTTTGGTTCAGCACCCAGAGACACCAGTGACCATGTGCATGTTTAGTTGTTGTGATAGTATGGAGAGAGAGAGAGAGAGGGGGGGGGGGGGTTATAAATCTGAGTAAGGGCTTTGTCCCATAGCTTAGCCTACTTTTAAGTGTGCCCATCTTCCGCACAACCCCTCCTCTGTGTGACTAGTACCACTCTGTCCTAATTCATACCTTTTAATTTTGGTTGGTTATCTTTACATTCCCAATTAGCCAAAGTGAAGTTTTACACATCATGCAGTCATTTCCAGAGAAGGCATGTAATTCTGATCATTACATATCACTGCGTTTATTGCTCAGTCTTTGACACAAACACTTTTTCTCGTGTCCATCCTCTATAAGTAAATGATAACCGCACAAAATTTTAGCAATTTTTCTGTCTGTTTTTCCATTTTATTGTACTCCAAAGTTTCAAAGTTTTGTTGTTTTTACCATTGTGTTGGCACGAAATTACACTTTAATATTTGGAGAATAAATGAAATTTCTTTTTTCTCTAATGAAATGATATAATTTTCGGTACTTTTTTGGTCTGATACAATTATGATTTTTATGAATTTTTTATCAGCCAATCTATGTGAAATTACATGGTTATATACTCTCTAGACCAGGGGTTACCAACAAAATTTTCTCGAGGACCCCCTCCTTGAGCATGATTGGTACCTTGTCATATCACAGTATCAGGCACCTAGAAAAGCCAAATTAAAAGTCTTTTTATACATTTTCTATTTTTGATACTTAGAAAAAACATTGACATATTCATTATTGAAAAAATATTGTGCTTAAAACTTTTTCAATTTATTTTTATTGTTAAAGATTTGATTATTGCTAGACGCAGAAGTTAGCGTTCGCTAAAGCTCTGCTCATGCAGGAAGTGGCCAAAACAAAAACTCTATTATCATACGAAATATATTTAATATATTTTTTATTATAATAACATCTCGCGGACCCCTCTGGCATAGCTCGCGGACCCCTGGGGGTCCGTGGACCACCTGTTGGAAACCACTGCTCTAGACTATCGACTGTAAAGAAAAATTTACCCCCCCCCCCCCCCCCAAGGGGGCCCACAGTCCTTTAGTAAGTATGTGTGTGGTACGCACAGGCCCCAGAGCTATTGCAGTCTCCTTTCCTTTCCTTTGAAGGCTGCATTACCATCCCTGTTCCTCTCCCTCCTTATCCTTGCTTCTTTGTTCGTGCCCCCTCTTTTTCCCTCTTAGTGGACTTCTTTATATTGACCTGGCTATACTCCTGGCTTTGTTTTGGTCTGTGCTATTGTTTAGTTTGCTGTTTCCACGTCCTTTTCGGTGTGTTTTGTCCCCTTGGGGTTTGACCTCCATTTCCAAAATTTTCCATTCAGTGTGAGCCACTTGGAGATGAACTCCCTACCTAGCTTCCATGGTGCAGGTTCCTCTCCCTCCCCTCCCCTTTCCCTCTGCACCCTGGCCCCCCTCCTGCTAGGTCACCAGCACTGTAGCCAGTCCGTATGGTGGGGCTATTAAGTACCCACTTGGCGTACCCCCCTGAAACCACAGGGATCACACTACTAGTACCTGAGCTGTTAACGCCTCATGTATGCTCAGGAGTCGATGCTCATCATTTTGGGGCACCAGAACTCCCTGTAATGGCCGCCGTGCCATATGACTCTTGCTGTGGCTGGGTGGCACCCACGGGGTGAGCCCCTGATCGGATTGGGTGGTACTAGGGCGAACGCCTTGTGCATGAAGCAACAAAAGCTTCACCATCATGGCCATCCTGTGGCTGTCTCTAAGAGTGGTAGCAGATGTGACACTCCTTCTTCTGATCCTTCAGCCTTCCCTCCCATGGCCACCCCCTGGGAGGAGGGTCAAACTAGCCAACTTGGGTTGAAACCTTTCCCTTGGTACCTGGTTTGTACCAGGACGAATGGCGATAGTTTTGCCATGACCGAGCCTTTGTTTTTTGTGGAGACGGTTGAAGATAAGTATGGAGAAGTAAAATCGATGAGTAAAATGCAGTCCGATGCTTTGCTCATCGAGACATCTTCTGCTGCCCAATCTGACGCCCTGCGTGCTTGTAACCATCTCGGTGACATCCCAGTCTCCGTCACACCTCACCAATCTTTGAACTCAGTACAGGGCATTATTTTCCACCGAGGTCTCCTCCTGCAAACTGACGAGAAGCTCCATGCTAACCTCGAGTGGCGAGGGGTTTGTTTTATCCGCCATGTGCGGCGAGGCCCTCCAGACAATCGCATCGCTGTGGCCGCCTTTGTCCTGGCCTTCGAGGGGAATATTTTCCCAGAGAAGGTCAAGGTAATGGTGTATCAGTGTGATGTAAAACCTTATATTCCACCACTGATGAGATGTTTTAAATGCTTAAGGTTTGGACACATGGCTTTCCGCTGCACCACTGATCACCTCTGTGGTGACTGTGGGTGCCCCCTCCATGAGGGGAGCGCCTGTGCTCCCCCGCCAATGTGTGTAAATTGAAATGGACAGCATTCTCCACACTCGCCTTATGCCCGGTGTTTGTGAAAGAAAGGAGGATTCAAGAGTACAAAACCTTAGATTGGCTCACCTACACTGAGGCTTGTCAAAAATATGACCGGCTCCATCCTGTGTTTATGACATCTATTTTTGCTTCAATTACGCCCATTCCCCCTCCTACTCCCTCCTCTTCCCGTCCCCACCCCATTCGCCCCATGCCTTCAGCCTCCTCCCCCGCCCCTCTCCTCCTCCCCCCTCTCCCACTCCCCCTGCCTCTCAGTACCCATACCCACCCCTTCGGGTGATGCTACTCCTCCCCCACCAGAGAAGTGCTCTCCTCCTTCGGAGGCCACCGGTACTGGAGCTCCCTCTCGGGACTCCTCTTCCCGGCACCCCCCTGAAAGGTGATCCGCTGCTTCACATCGGCAGTGTGATTCCTTGCCTGCCCTCACTGAAGTCTGCCCTGCTCTTCCTTGCCAAGAGAAAAAGCAGAAATGCAGGAATGAGGTCAAGGCCCCTCTGGTACCCCCTGAGATGCAGCCTTCCCCTCCTACAGTCAATGAACCGACAGAGTCTGGCCCCACCTATATGGATATTACCCCATCCTTATCGGTGACGGATAGTGAGTCGGTGGCGTGACCAACTCCGGTCCATTCACTTCCACTTTGGACTCTGGCTTGAGAATCCTCCAGTGGAATTGTAATGGATATTTGCGTCACCTTCCAGAGTTGCAGCTCCTTCTTTCCTTGTACTCTGCCGCTTATACTGTGCTCCAGGAGACCCATTTTGTCGATTCTTACTCACCCACCCTTCTTGGGTTCCACACTTTCTGTCGGAACCGAATTGGCACCTTGCGGGCTTCTGGTGGTGTTTGCACCTTGGTCTGTAAGGACATTGTCAGTAAATGGGTTCCCCTCCATACCACTCTGGAAGCCATTGCTGCCAGGGTCCATCTGGCCATTCCAATCACAATCTGTAATCTCTACCTCTCACCTGACAGGCCGCCAACATCCCATGCCCTCACCACCCTTCTTCAACAATCCCCTTCTCCCTTCCTGTTATTAGGGGACTTTAATGCCCACAACCCGTTTTGGGGTAGTCATGCGACTACTGCCCTGGGCAGGACAGTTGAAGCTGTTCTGGCAGGGCTTGACCTCTGTTTACTAAACACAGGTGCTCCCACACACTTTAGTGTGGCGCACGGCACTTTCTCAACCATTGACCTCTCCGTCTGCAGTCCTGGCCTTCTTCCCTCCATTCAGTGGGGCGTCCACGATTACTTACGAGACAGCGACCGTTATCCGATTGTTTTGACCTTCCTTCAGTGTCTCTCGCTCTGTCACCCTCCCAGGTGGGCCATATCTAAGGCTGATTGGGGTGCTTTCTCCTCTGCTCCCATCCCCCCTGTATTGCCACACGACAGTGTTGATGAATCTAGACTTTGACTGCCTCCATCCTTTCAGCAGCTGTTTCAGCAATCCCCCCTTCTTCAGGTTCCCCCCACTGGAAGATGGTCCCTTGGTAGACTCCGGAAATTGCTGCAGCTATGAAAGACCACTGCCGTGCTCTTCAACACTTCAAGAGGCACCCTTCTACTGCTCTGGTCTTTAAACAACTCTGTGCCCGGGCCCACTACCTAATCAAATTTCAGAAACAGATTTGCTGGGAACGATGTGTAGCTGCCATAGGTCCCCACACCCCCTCTTCACAAGTCTGGGTGAAACTCTGACGAATTTTTGGCCACTGTCCTCCCACTGGGGTTTGCAGGAATTTCTGTGCATGGTGTTGTCCTTACCAATCCGGACTTTGTGGCAGAAAATTTCGCTCAGCACTTTGCTCAAGCTTCGACATCGACTCGGTATCCTTCTCCTGAAAGACCGTTCAGAACGACTGCCTTTGTCTTTTGTTTCTCACTGCTCAGAGCCATATAATGCCCCATTGAGTGAGTGGGAATTTGCCAGTGCCCTCGCCCTTTGTCCTGACATGGCTCCTGGATCGGATGGGATACATAACCAAATGCTCCAACACTTACCAGTGGCTGGCCACCGTCGTATACTGTCCCTCTTTAACCGTCTGTGGGGTGAGGGGGTATTTCCTACACAGTCACAGGAAAGCATTGTTGTTCCCGTATTGAAGCCAGGGAAGTTGCCTCTTCAGTTGGATAGCTACCATCCAATTAGCCTTGCTAACACCCTCTGCAAGCTCCTTGAATGCATGGTGAGTTGGCAGCTGTTTTGGATCCTTGAATCCCACGATCTTTTGTCATTGACTCAAAGTGGTTTTAGCTGTGGCTGCTCTACGGTGGATAACTTGGTCCACCTGGAGTCTGCTATTCGGTCAGCTTTTGTCCATCAGCAACACCTCCTTGCAGTCTTCTTTGATTTGCATAAAGATGACACCACCTGGTGCCACAACATCCTCACCACCCATCACGAATGGGGCTTCCGTGGTGCTCTGCCCATTTTTATCTGTAACTTCCTTTCTTGTCACTTTTTTCGGGTCCAAGTTGGCTCCTCCTACAGCTCTCCCCATCGGGAAAAAAATGGCATTCCACAGGGTTCCGTGCTGAGCGTCCCTCTCTCTCGTAGCCATTAATGGTCTGTTGACAGCTGTTGGGCTGACAGTGTCCCCCTCTTTGTATGTTGACGATTTTTGTGTCTACCTTGCCTCCTCCGTAATGGGCACTGCAGAACGCCATTTACAGGGCGTAATCTGTCCGGCGCACTCATGGGCTCTCTCCCATGGCTTTCAGTTTTTGGCGGCCAAGACTTGTGTCATGCATTTCTGCTGTCGCCGTGCAGTCCATCCCCATCCAGAACTGTTCCTCGATGGCCAGGCCCTCGAGGTGGTGGACACTCATGGTTCTTGGGTCTGGTATACGATGCCCGGTTGACATGGCTCCGTCACCTTCGCCAGCTGAAGAGGATGTGCTGGTCCCATCTCAATGTTCTTATGTGTATGTGCAATACCACATGGGGTGCAGACCGCTTTGTTCTCCTGCGATTGTATCAAGCGTTGGTCCAGTCTCATTTAGACTATGAAAGTCCTGTCTGTGGTTCTGCATTGCCTTCGACACTGCAGATACTAGACCCCATCCACCACTGTTGGGTCCGACTTGCGACTGGTGCCTTCCAGAGTAGCCCCATACTTAGCCTTCTCACAGAGACGGGGATTCCACCACTGCAAGTTTGGTGCCAGCAACGTCCAATATCTTATGCGCTCCGCATTCGCTGCACCCCAAAGCACGCTAATTATGGTCTCCTTTATCCAGACACGATCACCCTGCTGCAGTGGCGGCCACGATGTGGGCTTACCATGGCTGTCCACATTCAGTCACTCTTTTCTGAGCTCCAGCAATTCAGGGTTCAGAAGTGATCTATACTGATGGCTCCATGGTTGTTGGCCGCACTGGTTTTGCATACACCTATGCGCGACGCATGGAACTTCATTCCTTGCCAGATGGCAGTAGTGTTTTTACAGCTGAACTGGTAGCCATCTTGTGCGTACTGGACCATATCTGCTTCTGCTCAGGACTCCCCTTCACTATCTGTAGTGACTCATTGAGCAGTTTGCACCCTATCGGCCGGTGCTTCCCTCATCACCCATTGTTCCCTTTATCTCCTCGTTCAACGTGGATGCTCGGTGGTTTTAATTTGGACCCCAGACCATGTTAGGATTCCTGGCAATCAACTTGCCAGTCAACTCGCTAAATTAGCTACTACCAGGCCATCTCTTGCTATTGGCATTCCAGAAATAGACCTTCGCTTGGCATTACGACGTCAGGTTTTGGGCCTTTGGGATGCAGAATGGATCACTCTTTCTTCACCGAACAAGCTCAGGGCAATTAAGGATTCTACAACTCTATGCCGGTCCTCCTTACGGGCCTCTTGTAAGATCTCTGTTGTCCTCTGCTGGCTCTGCATTGGCCATACTTTTTTTTTGGACTCAAGGTTGTCTCCTCCGTCATGAGGGCCCGCCTATCTGTCGTTGTGGATCGATGTTGACTGTGGCTCACATCTTATTGGACTGCCCAAACTTGGCCACCCTTCGATGGGCTTTAAGCTTTCCAGACTCGCTACCCCTTGTGTTGGCTAACAATGCCTCAGCGGCGGATCTCGTTTTATGTTTTATTTGTGATGGGAGGGACCTTCCACCTTATTGGTGTTGCTTCCCCCTTCACCTCGACTGGATTGGCTTCAACTGGGCTTGGTGGTTCACCCAGGCCCTCTGCCTTCCCACTCCTTTTGTTAGGGGGTCTGTTATGTCTTGAGCGTCTCTCTTATCTCGTGTGCTTCTTCCTTTCCACCCCTGTGGGAATGGAAGAAACCTCAATTTTTGTTATTTGTCCCTTTATATTTTTTGTTTGTGTAACAAATAATAGTTATTAATTTTTCCTTTAGAATGTAAAATTAATAATTGAAGATTTGAGAGGCCTGGATAATATACTTTTGATCTAACTGGAAATTTAATTGATTAAACTTAGAAATAGGTTCAATTACCAGTAATTTTTTTCTAAACAGTGCTACATACATTTTTTTCCGAACAGAGCACAGATACTACTCTGTAAACAGGTAAGTTCTCCCCACTGATGTTTTAGGATGCTCAACAACAAGCAGCACACGAGGAATGTGAACCTCTCATTTGGGCTAATGGAATGACTGCGAAGGTCCTCAGGAATGCGTAAACTGTGCAGTGACATCATGTGTTGTATTTAGCTCTATGATTGTCCGAAACATCCACAGTTCTAAATATTTAAAAGCTACATACCTTGCTGGTATCAAATTTTCTTCTCACACAAAAGATGCTAATTTATTCTTTAAGTTATATTACGAGGTGGTCTCGAGACATCACTACACTACTCCTCCTCCTTGCTTGCAGGTTCCCTAAGAACTCTCAAATGGTTTAAAGTTATGGAAACTTCTGCCTTCAGGATGTGTCTGAATTCTGAGGACCATTCTGCACAAGAAGAATTTGCCCAATTCTCTTCCAAAATAAAATGAAACTGAACTTCGGTGATGATAACGTGTTAAATCTGAAGCTAACTTGATGAAGATAGTATTTGATTTTGTAGGGTCTTTGTGCTATCTTTCAGCTGTTCTTCTCGTGTCTTTTTAAAATTAATTTGTTTAATGGTCCCTCACAGTCATTACCAAAATAGTGGATTTTTTTTAGCATTCTTCAATATTCTTTTAGATGAATTACAATGGGGTGTACAGTGCACCAGTATTGCTGCGCTGTGTTCCTGGATAGTGAAGGAATAATTTTCACTTGAGCCCACTGATATTCTGCCAACATTTAAATCGGATGATTCTTTAAGTGTCTTACAACATTTTGATTCCTTCCTACCCAGTCAACACTTAAACAACGCATTGTCAGGTTCAGATTCATTGATAATATTTTCACGACTTCGGCTCGTGACGGGAAAATCCTTGCTTGTATCTCCACTTCCTCTACATCTGCTCTGAAATACACTTCACCTGGTCCTTCTCAGCTTACCAAGTCTTTTCTGTCAATCTCTACCTCTTCGTTCATATCGAGTGGACCGATCACCAACTATCTCCACTTTGTAAACTGTCAGCCATTCCATCTCAAAAAGTGTCTTCCTTACAGTCTTACTGCATCTGCAAAGGAAAACAGGAGTTGGCTAAATGTAAAGATTACCTTACATACTTTACGCGATCAGGTCCAGAGGATCGTGCACGGCTACGAGTATCTTCTTCCATTGGAATCTGTTTTGTGCCTTCTGTCACCAGTCACCTTCTGTGATATGCAGCAAGTCCTTGTACATTCCATTTCTCCACCTTTTCTTTGGTCTTTCTAGTGGTTTTCTTCCACATGAAGTAAAATCCACGGATTTCAAAGGCCTTCAGTATTTACCCATCCGAGTAACATGTCCTGCCAATACTAGCTGCTTGCTTCTCATCAGGTCTGCAATGTTTGATCTGTTACAGATTTCAGCCACCTCACAATTATGTTGGATCTTCCATTCTCCAATGATCTTATCTTCTGCCAGATCATAGAGCTCTCGTAAGACTTTTTACTGGAAAATGAGAAGATTTTTCTGCACATTCCAAGTTTCACAACTCTACAGACCTAGAGGTTATGTCAGTGTTTTGTACAGGTGGAATTTGAAATTCCTTTAGAGACTATGTGATTTAAAAAGCTGACACAGACTTAAGTATGATCAGTTTGCAACTCTGATCCTCGCTCTGATTTCTGCCTTACACGATGTGTCATTCGTAAAGATTGCCCCCAGACATTTAAAATTATGAACCCATTTGTATGATCAGGTTCTGACTATCAGAGGTTGGAGTGGGTCTCTCAAACAGGCATGGGTCGAGCTTATCACTGGGTACTCTGTCTTCAATTTATTCACAAGGAGATCTATTCTACTCACTTCCACCTCCACCCTGCCGATCAACCGCATCAGTTCTCCTTTAGGTCTAGATGACAGGGCTGCAACATTGACGGATGGAGGTATGTGATTATCTCAACATCTACCTCTGTCACTTCAATTTATGGAAAGCTTCCCTATTATTTTTTTGAACACCATGTCGAACAATGTCGGTGACACACCATTTTTTTTGTCTGAACTCTGTTTTATGTAAAAGCTCTCCTTTTATGTAAAAGCTCTCCTTGACTTGTTTCACAAGCTTCATTTTCCCATTGGAATCAGTGAGACAGGCTCGAACTAGGCTGATGAGTTTCTTGGGCATTGCAAATTTGGTTAGGCAACTCATAAGTCTCTCTAAGTGGATGCAGTATATCCGTTTGTAAAATCCCTGAATAGCACATGTAGGTCTTTGCCACATTCCCACATGTTTTCGGTAAGCTGTTGCAGCACATAGATGTTGACATATGAACAGCCCTTTCTGAAACCCCTCTGATACTCACAAGTCACTGCTTCTGCAAATAGCTGGATTCTATCCAGTATACAGTTAGACAAGATCTTACGAGAGGCACCCTCTGTAGTAGCTGCAATCCGTTTTCTCATCTTTCTTGTATACAGAGCAGACGACTGTTGTCTTCCAATCTTCTGGGATCTCCTCCAAAATCCAGATCCTCTTGATGAACTGTATTTTCTTCTGGAGTGTCTCTCCTTCAGCTTGAATGACATCTGCCTGGACTCAGTCTTCTCCTGGACTTTAATTCTCCTTCAGTTTCATTATCTAAATATTCATTTCCTCCAATGTGGGTGATCTTAATTTCCTCCAGCAATTTAAATCTACAATGTCAGGATGTTGAAATTCAAGCACATCTTTAGGATCATCACAGTTGAGGAGCTCCATGAAGCATTGTTTCCATCTCACAGCAGTATTGAACTAATTGGTGAATGTGGTCCTGTTATTGTCCTTGATGAATTTTTGGCAACTCTGGTATCTATTCTTGAAGAAGGTGACTTTACAGCACATCTTTTGCACCTCTTTCCCCAAGAAATCTTGTTGAGCCTCCTCATTCCTCTGATGCACATTCTCTTTGCTCTCGTCAGGATTGCTCAGTTATTTCTCGATATTTCTTTGAACTGTGCTTTGCCTCGAGCAATATGTGCGACTTGTAGCAAGCCTTCCTCGGCTTCTCTTCTCTTCGCAATGCCTTAATGCATTCATCTCCAACCCAAATCTTGTTGCTCCTGATTTACTTGTTGACGACTACATTTGCCATCTCTTCCTGCAGAATTTCAAAGCTTTCTCTACAGCTGTCAAGGTTCATTTCCTCACTCTGAAAAATGTGAAAAGGTGAAGGACAAGGAATGGGAAAATAGAGCATTCTGAGATACACTTCGTCTGGTTCTTCGACCGAGACCTGTCCGGCTCGGGAGACCCTCCCAGTAGCTATGCTACCACTTAGCTCTTAGTGTCACACGAACATGCAAACCTCTCGACCCACACGAATAGTACTGCTTTAAGACAGTCTCTCCTGGAGAGGTACTGATAAGCATACCAGAGGTTTTATTGACAGACTATTCTCTCCAGCTCATCCACAATCAGATATCCACTGCGGCCTTCTCTAGTGACACCAGTAAATGTGTTAACTGACCACTGACCAGCACTCCTCTGATCACCCAGTGTCTCCTTGGCTTTGAAGAGCTCAATCCATCCTCCCCAGGGGTTCAGCTCTGAGATGAGGGTTATCCTACATGCATCACCCAAAGCTGTGTTCTGCAGCCCACCAAACTTACAGAATATCCTTGTTCATCCTGCTCGCAACCCTGCTCCTGACCCTGCACCCCACGAGTCATTCCCTCGTAGTCGACCAAGGTGTAGTACTGTCCCAAAGACTACCTGTGACCTCCTACCATAGCTAGTCACTGGCTTTTCTTACCCTGTAAAAGGTGCGGCTATATTGAAAGGAGCCACATTATATATTAACCATGCAGCAATTACTGTACATATTGTAGATCGTGTTTCGCTTCTTATGTGTAATCCCTGCTGCCTTAAGAATGTCAGACTGTCTATTCCAGATGGAATTGTTTCAAAATTACTTGAAATCTGTAAACACTATAATGTATATTTGCTTTTCTCCAATAGTTGAGTAATTGCTTCAGCTCTTCTTACATTTCTGTGGAATTTTCAGATGTCGATTGTGTGCTGACTCCCCACGTTTGACTGTTACAGAGTTGTGAATTTGACTGAGTTGTGTAGAAGGATTTACCTGTACACCTCATCAGCACATAAAGCTGTATTGTGCTCTTCTCCGCAGGAGTATAGTTCCGCTGCTACTTGTGTGTGCCGACGTGCTGGAGCACCTCGAGCTGATAACCCACCACAAGATGAGCGTCGAGGAGGTCACAAAAACTCTCACCGCCCTGGGGAAACTCCACAACCTGCGGCGTCTCCACTTCAGTGTCACTAATTTGGAAGTCCGACACTTGGTTCCTGCTGTGTTTAAGTGAGTTACACCAGATTAAATATCATACTTTTCTTTTAAAGTGGAGCTCGTCCATGCCCACAATTACACAGTGACCATTACAAAAAGATCTGTTAGTTCTGCCATGCACAGTGCTAGTATACCACTATAGGGCCATATCATACAGTTGGTCAAATTATCTGCATGTCTAGAATTGACTATCCATTAACGTGGTCCCATCTATGAGATTGTGGACTCAGAGATTGAGGCCAAGGGAAAGAAAGAGAGCTGCAGCATTCGCCATCTCTGTGAGAGACCAGACAGAGAGCAGGACAAGTGGTGGGACTAAAGTTATGTGCCACTCACAACAACTTGTACTCTGTACTAGGGTACATCAGTAATTGGATCTTCGGCACGTTGCCATAGTCGTCCGCACCTGTGAAGGCTCTTTTTTCTGTAAAAAGCCTGTCATCGTTGGAGTGACTAGTCTAGTTATAAAATTTGCTTCTTATTGTATTAGTGTGTAGGAGCTGTTCGAATGGCTGTGCATGGGACTACCCAAAAGTTCAATGCTGCACTGTGTGGAGCATCTGCAGCATGCAGTTCGCTCCCTGCTCCCTGCTCTTTGCTCCCTCCCCCCCCCCCCCTCTCCCCCCCCCCCCACCTCTGCGCACGCGCGCGCGCGCACACACACACACACACACACAGAGAGAGAGAGAGAGAGAGAGAGAGAGAGAGAGAGAGAGAGAGAGATATTAATGGTCTGCAAAGTTTTCTCTGCCTGTAGTGAGTTTGTTTTTTTGCTGCATTTGGTTCATTCTCTCATTTCTTAGAGTGGAAAGATGAGTATAGTTGAAAAGCACCAGCTGTGAAATTTTGCTTCCCACTCTGGGAAAAATGCTTCTAAAGCTCTCGTGGAGTTGTAAAAGTTTGCAGAGTTGATGCTGTGTGGAAAACTTGAACGTACCAGTGCTTTGCTCATTTCTAATTTGGTGAAATGTTGATTGATGGCACACCTCATTCTAGACATCTGGCAGTTTCTACATTGTACAGTCCAGCAAAATGAGTGTCGACTGGAAGCGTGCTATGTTTCAACAGAATGTCACCAGACTGTCACAGATTTTTTTTCTAAAATAGTTATTATTAGTGTTTCTCAATACTAGGGTAATGACATGCAACCTAAATGACAATTAAACAGATGGAAGATGTCAGTGCTGCCTCCCCAAGTGGACATGTGAAGTGAAGTCACACATTGAGGTAGTGGTGGTTTGTTTTTGTTTTTTGTGTGAGGAGGATAGTGAAATCAGAGTTTATTCCACCAGGTCAGACCGTAATAAAGTTTCCTGTTTAGACATTAAGAGAAGACAAAAGTGTGCAGTAGAAAGGTCTGATGTTTGTCAGCAAGTGACTGGTTTTCTCAGCATGACAGTGCCCATGTCTATAGCAACTACACACCCAAGTAAGTACATGCCTAAAGTGTAAATCACTTTAATGAGAAACAAGTTTAGAAGTTCCATTCACAGTCCAAGTGTAATGCCACGACAAATCTGATATGATGCAAAGAGCCCCAAGACTTGAGTCAAGTTAACATGAGCATACAAGATAACAGAATGAAGTTGTGTGCACTCCGTTCTGGGATTATATGGGATTAATTGCTCATTGCTCGTAAGCGTCTCAAGGTGGCACCATCTATCGGCTGCACGTACTGTCCCCTATGCATCCAATGTTTGATCGTGCTGCTGAGCACTGGAGCAGGTGAGTTGAATAGTGACAGTAGCAGTCACTGAGGTACGTTATGAGAGTTGACTTAGTGTTACCGCAGTCCTCTCCCCTTGAAGGTGTGACTGAGATGCTGCAAATCCCCCGGCATCCATCCTCTCAGCTTGGGATGGCGCTTGGTACCTGGGAAAGTGATATCCATAACATTCCGAGCACCGTCAGCTGTCACCCTTGGCAAGAACGAGAGCTCTCAGTTAGATGCAACTGGAGAATAGGGCTGAATATGGTCTGTGCAGTGACGAATTCATCATAGGCTTTGAATGAGACTATATTTCTGCTTGTAACCTGGCTTTTAGACCCATTTCATCTATTTTCAGTGGTTAATTTCTTATGGCAAGGGACTTCAGTTTTATGATTACACAGCAAGACTTCCTTACCCCACATTATGCTGGAACATCAAATCATATCATACGGATGCCAAAAAAAGTATAAAGTGTTTTTTAAGCTATTTTTTTTAAAAAAATCTATCTTGCTTGTCCAATTGTTGAATCCAATTTGGAAGGAACCCCACCAATCGTATCAGACTTGGGCTGTGGAGTTGTGATGTCTTAGCCACATGCACCATTTCGTTACTTCTGAACCCAAGGAATCTTATGCAGATACTTCTGTTAAGGATGCCATCTTTAGATCGACTCCCAATAAGGAGGTCTGTCAACAGGCATTGTGGTTTTAAGACCCTCTCCTTTGCAAAATTGTTCTTGTGTATTGGGCTGTCAGTTGGATTCCTGGACTTCTGTCAAATTAGATGGCGGTAGGCTCTCAGTTCCAGTTCAACTTTGGAAACTGACATCACAGTGGTGTGCTGTGTATGGCTGCTGTGCTCCACACAGTCACATCTGCAGTGCACTAGTTCCCACAAGACTTTGCCTTCCTGCCGCACTTGTTTTGTCCTCAGCAGTGGTCTTCTAGCTACTACTGTGGGAAGAAAGGACGCATTGTGGCTCAGGCTCCATCTTTGACCTCTCAGTCTACTAACACCGTCTGCCCTTCAAGTGACAATCTGGCAACTGCTTCTAACAAACTATTCATCAGTGTGTGTATATTAATGAGACAGCCATATGGTTGCAAGTGATACAGGCACTGCAGCATCACTTACAAAATCTAACGCATATCTGCCCCTCGGCTCCCCACCATTTTCTCCTACCTCGAGTCTTCATGTCAGTTATAGCAGGCAACAAATCTCTATTCTCGTACAGTCGATAGCAGAGGCGGCATACAAGGCCCTGGTCCTCTCATTGACTTTCCTTATATTGGACAGTGGTTTTACTGCAAATCTTTTTGACTCGGCTGCTCTTCTGGAGTTTGGGTTTATGGTCATAGATTTGGTTAACTTAGTTTCTGACCTGGTGCCCTCTCAAGAACTGGGTGAACTATGCAAGCAATTTTGAGACACATTTCCACCTAGGAAAGGCAAGGACAAACATTACTCTTAACCCCAAAGCACAACCTCAGTTCTTCAGAGCCAGGCCAATGCCACATGTGCTTTGTGACCAAGTAAAGGAGGAACTTGACAGGTTCACTGCTTTGGATGTAATTGAATCTGTATTGTCTAGCCAGTGTGCTATGCTGTTAGTGGTTATTGAGAAACCTCTGCCACACACCGTCAGGTGGCTTGCGGGGTATTGGGGGGGGGGGGGGGGAGGAACAATTGACAAGCTGTGTCTTTGCAGCAGTTTCGAGAGGACGATTAATGCACACTTTATGGTCCACACGTACCTCGTCCTGTGTCCATAAGAACTCATTGAAAAACTGGTGGGGGACAGTATTTTTCCATATTTGATGTGTCAGAGGCATATTTCCAACTACCACTAAGTGAGGAGTTCCTGCAGTTGCTTGGAGTCAACAGGCCCTTTGGTCTCTACAAGTACCGCAGATTATTTTTGGGATCTTGAGTGCTATGGCCTTTTTTCAACTTTATTTGGACCCACTCACAGAACAGGTCTCTTTTTGTATAGACTATCTAGCTGAAATTGTAGTCATGAGTCCCATCACCAAGGAACACTTACGGAACCTTTGGCTTCTGTTTCAGACACGGTGTGATGTGGGTCTCGAGTGCAAACTGAATAAATCACATTTCTTTCAGCGATCTATTGAATACCTATGATGCATCATTTGCTTTCGGGAGGTCCAACTGACAGTCACGTCGAGTTTATAGAGGCCCTCCCTCGTCTTGCTTACATCGAGGAGCTACACGCAGTTTTACGCAATGTTGCTTATTACCACAAATTCATTACACAGGCAGCTATTATGGCATATCCTCTAAAGCAGTTGCCCAAAAATGGCACATTGATTCTTTGGATGCCAGCATGTGAACAAGCACTCAACAGTTTGAAAGACAGTCATCATTTGGACTTGTGCTTGGCCACATTTCAGCTGGGCTGACAGTTTGTTGTGGCTACAGATGCATCTCGGTAAGGCTAGTGGGCTACACTGGTCCTTTGGAATCCCAACTATTCCTATCAGCCAATACTACTTGTCTCAGACACCCCACACGGTGCAGAAGAATTATTCTCAGATTGAACAGGAAGCACTTGCCATTATTTACTCAATCAGAATGATTCATGTGTTTCTACATGGTGTGAAGTTTCACCTGGTCACGGTTCACACATCCTTAGTCTCTCTCTTTAGCTGCACGGTGCATCTGCCAGTCAAGATGGCACAAAGGTTTCAACAGCAGGCCAGTTCCTCAGCTGTTACCAGTGTGAGATTCTGTTTCGCCTGATGGCTCAGCAGTCCAACCCAGATGGACTCTCATGTTTCCCAATGGGACCTGACCCCAGCTTTGACTGGGAAGAAATCCTCCACTTTTACCTTAACAAAGAAGCTCAGCAGACCATAGACGGGTTCCCTATTATGAGCTCATGCGGTCAGCTTATATCTCATTCTCTGCCAGGTGAGGCAACATATCCACAGAGGGTGGGTGACCGGGTGGCCTCTGGCTCGAGCCTCAGACCCTGTCTGTAGTTATTTTCTTCTATGCCACAGACTGCATCTTGTTGACAACAGAAGACACAGTGCCGCAGGCAGTGATTTGGACGTCCTTCCAGCAGAACAACCTGCACATCCTGCACTGTGGCCACGAGGGGGAGGGGGGGGGGGCATCGAGGACGAAGATGATGGCTCATTGCCACGTCTGCTTGCTGTGGGCAATCATGGGATTGAACATTTACTCTCTGTTTGCCCCCAGTGTTCAGACCACCAACCTACTCTGCAGCAATGTTACTCACCATGAGCAGCACATACATAGCCTGAGGAATGTGTTCACCTGGATTTTCTCCTATCTGCACATATCTGTACATCCCATAGTGTAATATCCCAACACCCACTGCTAAATGTCACAAACATCTTTCATCTTTATAGAAGCTTGGGAGTGGGAGGTGCCATCCTAAAAATGTCATGTCAAATTTCAATACAGTGCAGTGATACTCCACAAACTATAACACGCTGTGTCCAAAATTAAAGCAACAAATGGAAGTTTTGTAGTGCTGCATTTATTTTGCCACAAAACAGTACAAACATGTTATGGTAAAGTAGACACAAGGTAAAAAATACAGAATGTAAACAACTGCAACACAGATAAGAATAGATAAAAATGTTATTCACTTTTTCCAACTTAACGGATCTGCATACACATTCTGACAACTGATTAATGTGCTCAGTACGGGGTGTGACTACCACTGGCACCAATACAGGCATGATGACAACGGGCCAAGCTGCAAATGATGTCATCGATCTCATGTCGAAGGAGTAATGCATGCAAGTATCGGAGAGTAATCAGCGAAAATTTACGTGATGCAACCCCTCTCACCATGCATCCCAGACATGCTCTGTGAGATTCAAATCGGGAGAGCAAGCAGGTCACGCCATGGGTGCAATATCTTCTTTTTCCAAGAGAACAACCACCCACGATCTATGACGTTGAGCGTTATCGTCTGTCAGTATGAAGTCCGGGCCCACAGCACCTCACAACAACCGCACACGAGGTCCCGAGATCTCGTGACAATACCTGACGGCAGTTAAATCTTGCCAATTCACCCGTAAAATTTCATGAAGAGGTGTTAATGTGGCTAACATAATCCCTGCCCACACCATTAGGGATCCTCCGCGATATCAGTCTCTTTTCACAGTGTTTCGGACCCGAAATTGAGTTCCACATTCCCTCCAGATGCGAATCCATTGAGACTCACTCTCCAGACCAAATCGGGACTTTATCGGCCCACTGTTCGACTGTTCAGGTGGCATGCTGACAACTGCACTCTAGACGTTCCCATCTGTGAGGTACACGTACGACTTGTCTCCGGCAGTAGAGGCCACTCTGCCGAAGCCTTCTGTGCACCGTCGGCTTCGATACGACACATCCAGTGGATGCTGTGGGGTCAGATGTCAGTTGCTGTGCAGTACTAAGCCAAATAACAATCCTCTCTTTCTGATGTCACAAATGGTAGCCCCTGACCTGGTGTTCGGGATACGGTTTCGGTCTCTCTAAACTGTTTCCACACCTGAGAAATAACGGAACAATTCACATTAAGCCTTTTCCACTGTCCTGCTTCCATTCTTCCTACGGCTCTCCACCGCAGAGAGTCTGGTAGGTGTCTTCTCTGTGCCGCAGTGCACCGTCTTTGACTGTGCACACAGCATCTGTGGATGAGGGACTACCTGGAGAACACTATCCTGCTCGATAAGTGCCCTGGCCTCATTGTTGGTGGAATTCCGTATTCTGTACACAACACAATCGTACAGACGTCTCTTGACAATTTGTACGATTACATCGTGAATTAGACACAGAATAGAGAAACAGGGGTTTTTGCTTTAATTTTGGACACCGTATAATAGTCCTTTCAAACAAATACGTGCAAGTAGCAAAAATGTTAAAGTTTTGGCACTACAGACAGATCAAAGTCTGAGTTGGAAAACCCACTGCCTGGAATTACTGAAGCACCTTTTGTTCAGTATATGTTAGCATATGTGTGATAACTGCTATAGATGATTTAAAAATAAAGAAATGTATTTATGTAGTTATGTTCACCAGTGAGTTCTGGAACCTTTCTTTTGAGCAGAAGGGCTAGGTTCAACAGGGCTAGGTTCAACTTAAGGGGATAGTGGTTCCAGAAAACAGAATTGTGTTGCAATAATTATAACAGGTGTTTGTTCTAGGACATCCTGCTGAGATTCGTTTCATAGAACTTAGTATTTGAAAGCTATTTCACAAATAGATACATTTTTAATGTCCTTAGTCATTACTAATACCTGTCTTTTCTCACAAAAAGAGGGAGAAAATAATAATTTGCCATCAGGACTAAAAATGATCTCTAGATTTAGATTAGTGCAGGAAGTAGTCAGGTTGGTGGCAGCACACGTATTCAACAACTTGCTGGAGTTTCAGACTGAAGTAAAGAACATTCTGTTGGGTAACCCCTCCTACTGCATTGCAAATATCTTCACAGAAACACTTAAAATTGAGGGTTAGGTTACTTTGTAATCAAAATTAGCACTGTAATACAATAATGTTTTGTGGTAACGACTTGAGTGATTATAACACACATAAGTAAAATGTACATGTTTGAGTACTTTTCACACCCCAGAGCTGCCTCTGTACAAGATCCATAGAATATAACTACTGTACAGTAATGTGTTGTGATGTAATAAACATTTTAATGCTTTTTCAAACCTGCCTGTTTCAGTCCACAACAAAAAAATTTCTCTTCCCATTGTTCAGCTGTTCCCTAGAGCCCTTCGAAGCACGATGTTCAAGCTTGGTGTACAGGAGAGACACTTTCCTGGTAAAAGGAGTTTGTTTTCTCACAGCTGAGGTGTGGCTAACAAGGATAGTGTGAATTGTAGGGATGTTTCGTGAAAAGTTACCGGTGGAGCTTATGGCGCTACGGCGATGTCAAGAGTATCAGCTGTCGACTGTTCACTCGCCATGGCTGGACTGTGTCTCATGTAGTGGCAATATTGGACCCACCGTACAGATTGGGTTAGGACCTGGTGGGAAGTTAATCTGAACAAAAAGTTTCCTATCATCTGTGATTAGAAATAGCCCTAGCCAAAGTAGATAATGTAGCTTATCCTACAGGATCCAAACATGGCTGCATTTTTCCATATGAATTTCAATTTTTGTTTCCTAACAAGGTCTGTTGGTATGTTCCAAAGCTTTAATGTTTGCCAGTGGCACAACTGAGCTAATCTAATCCAACTGTTACCAGACTAGCTCAGAAGATAGCAGTATGAGCCTGTGAGTGCTTTGCACCTAACAGTTTAAATCCTTATCTCTCACAACAGGGTTAGTCAGCACACTGGGCTCACATACAGGAGGACTGTAGTTCAAATCTGTCTGGCTATCCAGATTTAGGTTTTCCGCAATTTTCTTAAATCGCTCCAGGCAAATCCTGAGAGGGTTCCTTTGAATGGGCACGGTCTACTTCTTTTCCAATCCTTGTGTTCCGTTTTTAATAACATCATTGTCAACAGGACATTAAACCCTGGTTTTATGTATACAAACTGAAGCGTCAAGTGAAAATTTGTACCAAGGGTGGGAATTGAACTCGAGTCTCCTGCTTACTAGGCACATGTGTTAGCCATTAAGCCATCTTGGCACAGCAGTTCACACAACTGCACGGATTACCCTGACTCGCCTCTCCTCGATCCAAATTATCGTTGCCGCTCCATACTACTTTTAATTCCCCCCTTAAACGTGAACAGAACTACAGAATTACTGAGGCTCCGTGTTTTGGAATACCACCTCAGCATCAAACGTAAATGGAGGATCCTGCCTGAAATGCAAGTGCAAGTACTAATGCAAATGACATGGCACAGTTTCAGAGACTTCGCTGGTCTCGTACAGATACGATTTTTTTGTGTATATATACTGAAGCAGCGAGTGAAAATATGTATCAAGGCTGGGAATCAAACCTGGATCTCCTGCTTACTAAGCAGTTGTGTCAGACTGGGGCAGCAATGAGCAGTTAGATCGAGGGGGGGGGGGGGGGGGGGGAGGCATGCCGGGCTAATCTGTGCAGTTGTGTGAACCACTGCGCCAGGAGGGTTTATTGGCCAATGCACCTGTATAGTAAGAAGACCTGGGTTTGACTCCCAGCCTCAGTACAAATTGTCACTTGCTGCTTCAGTCTACATACATAAAATCATATTTTTCTGAGGCCAGTAAAGACTCAGAAATAGTGTCATTTCATTTAAACCCTAGTCTTCATTCTTCCCTTCTTTATCTCAGAAATACTAATATTATTCAGTTTCAGACAAGTCAAAAGGCATGTTTGAACTGTGAGAAATCATTAATGACTGTACTCTAAATGAAACACACTGTGGAAATTCCTTTGTGTGGAGCTGCTTAACAAGTCAGGATGGAGTCGACACACAGATAAAATAAGCAAGAAACTCAGTTCAGTGTGTTTTGCCCTTAGAAGTCACTTCTGTATGTTGACCTAAAGACAAGAGTGTTGGTTTGTTTTGCATGGTTTCACTCTTTATCTTCTATAGTGGTTCACATAAAGTGAAGTAATTGTTTGTTCAACAGAAGTAATCAGTATGGATATTGTGTAAAGTAGATAATTGAGCAACTTGTAGAAGAGTTTCTAAGGAGCTGGAAATTCTTACATTCAGTTCCCAATACATTCACTCCTGTACGATTTTAGTTGTTGTGTCAAGATATTTGAGAAGTTTTATCTAAAGTAAAGCAATAAATTGGGAATTCCTACCAATTGGAAAGAAAATTAAAAACATACCAATGTCTTGTGAAATGCACACAAGGAGAAGATCAGAGAAATGAGAGCCTTTATATGGAGATTCAGCAACATTCATTTTTTGCAGTTTGTGCGTGGGACAGGAAGGGGGGAAGAAAGATTGGTGGCAGAGATACCTCTGCCATACAATGTGAAGTGGCTTGAGGAGTATAATTGGACCCTGCAAGAAAAAAAAAAACTGTGTTCAGTGGCACGAGTTTATAATATGTGAGTATGTTCCCTGATGTATCGACACACGTACTGTCACTTTATTCCTTCTTCTTTCTGTGGCTTTGGCACATTCCATCCCCCACCAATTCTGTGAAGAACTTCCTAATGTCTTGTCATATCAGTTTACTTAAATGTTGAGTGTACGACAAACAATTACAGGGAAAAATCACAACACTATGTTGAGAAAGCAACTCACATAAAATTCAATCATATAAATGTATCACCAACTTCTGAAATTAAGAAAATTTTGTATTCCCTCAAAAATAAAAGCTCATCTGGTTTTGATGGTGTTTTCAGTAGCGTACTAATGATTTAATCACATACAATAAGCTCTGCCTTCTCTGAAATATGTTATCCATCACTAGCTCAAGAATTTCCAGAGAGAGTCTTAAAGAGGGGTTTAACAACGGCATATTTCAAAGACGATAAGAGATAACATCAATAATAATTGAGTAGTTTCAGTACTGACATTTTCTAAACTTTTTGAGGGGTTGATTTATTATAGAATAATCTCTCATGTAAGCTCCAATAATATCTTCAGTAAATCACAGTTTGGATTTCAAAAGAGTTACTCTACTGAGAATGCCATTTACATGTTCACTCAGCAAAATTTACAAACGTTAAATAAGAGAACAGTGCCAGTTGGTACTTAGTACAACCAAAATAAGGCATTTGAGTTTGTGAATTACAGTACTGTCTTAGATAAACAGAACTTTTATTTAATTGATGGTATAGCCAAGCAATGGATAATGTCAGATCTAACCAAAAGAATCAACCATTTCAGTCTGGGGACACTGTTCTGATTGTGGAGAATCGCATATGGGTGTCCTCGAGGCTCAATGTTAGGTCTGCTATTATTCCTCATATGTGTAAGTGATCTTCCGTCTGATGTACATCAAACAGAAATAGTTATTTCTGCTAATGACTCTAGTGTTGTAATCACTCCAAGCATACATATAGCACCAGAAGAATGGCAAACATATAGTTATTTCTGCTATTGACTCTAGTGTTGTAATCACTCCAAGCATACATATAGCACCAGAAGAATGGTAAACAAGGTTCTTAAAAGTATCACTGAGTGGTTTTCTGTGATGGTATCACCTTGAATTAAAAAAATTCATTCAGTTTTGCACATCTTGGGGTTGCTACACCAACGGTAAGTGTAACATAATTAGGGAATAATAAATAGATTGGACGGTTCAAAATTTGTAGGTATCCATGTTGATAAAAATTTAAATTGATAAAAGCACATTTTGGAACTCCTGAAACCACTTAAATCAGCCACATTTGCACTTAGAATCATCACAAATCTTGGGGAGAGACAGATCTGTAAGTGGATATATTTTGCGTATTTTCATTCAAGAATTTAATATGGAATAATGTTGTGGGGTAATTCATCTATAAGAAAAGGAAGTCTTCATTACTGAAAAACATACTATAAGAACAATATGTGGTGCTCACTCATGATCGTCTTGTAGACATCTGTCTAAGGAGTTGGGCATTCTGACTAGTGCTTCACAGTATATTTATTCCCTCACGCAGTTTGTTTTGAAAAATCCAGCACTACTCAAAATGACAGAAGGAAAAATGAAATTCATTACTCCACATTAAGGTTGTCTTCAGCACAAAAAGAAATGCCCAATGCTACAACTAAAATTTTTGATAACTTACCCAGTGTTATAAAATGTCTGACTGGCAAAAAGAAAAATTTGAAAACAAAATAAAGTTTCTCATCGACAACTCCTTCTGTTTCATAAAAAAATATTCTGTTATTATGATGTGTAAAAGGTGGTGGGCAGGAATTACTAACTCACAGATGTATATTTAAAAGTGATTGTAAGTACAGTTATAAATGTTCAGGATGAGCCATATTTACAAGCTATCTTGCAACGTGAACGAAAAATGACTCATTCCACTTTACAGTTTATGGTGCAGTTGAATTGTGGAACATGAAACTAACTAACTTGATTTTCAACACTTCCTATAGCATCACAGCTCAGCTGGATTCTCATCCTTTCCATAGAAAATACACCTACTGCTTGTAAAATTTGAATTAGTTAAATCTTAATTTCTTTGTTTTCTGACCCTCCTGTTCCAGGAAGCTCCGCTCCTTATTGAGGACTGCAGAACACAACAAATGAATAAAAGAGTTTCATATGACTGAGTATGAGTGTTTCATATATATACTGGAAAAGAAGTCATTTCATGTCATAAAATTTTAATTAGTGTCTAACAAGGTATACTGGCAATAAACAACAGTGTATCGAGGTAGGACTTCCTTGTATCAATGTAGGAATTCCTTACCAGCACAAAAAAATGTTTTACCATGTTACGTACCAGGAGGCACAGGCCTATCAACATACATAAACTTATGATGTAGTTGTACAGCTCCAAGTATTCCCCACGAGGCACATTACAGTGTGTGGTGGAGGGAACTGTCATTTCACCTCATACCTGTTCTGCTTGCAAACAGTGCACAGGGCATGTAATATAATACCTCATGCGAGGTCTAAATACTCTTTATTTTCCAGTCACAATTATTTTACAAGCTGCGTGTGAGGAGGAAGCAGTATCTAGCTTTTCACTTCATGGAACAAATTTTCTCAAAATATTAACAGTAAGCTTCTGCATAGAGCAGAATGCCTCCTGTAACATCTGCCACTGGAATTCATAGGAGTTCTGTTACAGTGTTGCACATACTATATAATGAAGAGAGAAAACTGGCTGGTCTTTGCTGGATTTTCTCTATTTGCTCTTTTAAGGGGGGACATATGCGAAGTTGCAGTACTTTGAAAAAAATCTGAAGTTCTCAAGGCAATGTAACTAAATTTGGCACAGTTGTTAAAGAATGCCATATGGATACACACATATGTTTTCATGCTTATTGAAGTTATATGTTTTAATTATAAATAATTGAATTTTTTTCAACAAGATGAGTACAAATGTCCCTTCTATGAAGTTCTGTCAGACTGGAATTAATGTTCTTGTGTACAAAGTTTGATATATCATTATTACAAATATCTGTGGAACAGAATATTGATACCTTCTTTTGCTAGATTTTTACAGCTATTCAAATTCCTAGGAAAAAAAATCTTAGAGGTTTGCCTTACTTTAGTAGTAAATGAAAATTCCTTCCACAGAATGTTTCACTATTGTAGTGACTGATTTATGCCAAATTTAATTACATAAAATTGGCAAAATGTAGATTATGGGAAGCCTGAGTTAAAGATTTGACAGTGTTTATATTAGGCCTTACCTTATCAGTGCAAACTAGTGCAAAACATATGCTTTCTCCTTTACATCCTCAAGTAGTCTTTACTTTGCTAGTCCTCTTAGGTTAATCTGATTTTCAAACTGAGTAACAGTAATGTCAGCAGCATCAATTCTCCTGCTTGTGATTTCCTTCAATGTCGCCAGTTTGAAAGCTCTTGGATCAAATACTAGCCTCTCCAGAGTCTGTAGTCTGCAAGATTAGTACAGTTAAAAACTAAACAAGCATCATATGGTGCAAATTCATCAGCAGTTGTGGAAACAAATGTTGTCTTGGGGCATGGTTACCCTACCAGGGAGTTGGAAATTTCATTAGGATTTTGAGTTTTCCATGCGCATACTGAATCCGCTAAACACCAAAATATTCCCCACATTGTGGCTCCATAAAACTGGAAGAAAACACTGCTGGAATAAGTAATATGTGGAAATACAGGACAACAAAGGGGTGTGGCCCATGCAGGCTTTTGTTTATTATTATTTTTATCACACTTAGAAGTGGAAATGGAAGATAATATTGAGGAACTGAAATTTCAGTTCCATGTAGTAAATGAAGAGCCAATAAAAAAAATTCTCACTGTTTTGGTCACTTTCATATACGTCCTCACTTAATGATACCCAGTGAAGGAATATGTAAGGTTCAGTCAATTCATTTCTTTTTTTAATCTTTTTTTTTTTTCCCAAGGAGTCATAACCTAGCATCTGCTTACAACAGAACTAACTTTTTATAGTCATTAATATTTTATTGTTCCAGATGTATACACTTAAATATTTTATTGTTGTTAACATTTTCACTGATTTATCACCAACAGCATTACTGGACATTAATCAGTGTCTCTGCTTATTTATGTGTAGTACGTTACATTTATGTACATGAGTATTATCTTCCAGTCACTGCACACATCACAGATCCTCTGAAATCTTCCTGCTTTGTGGTATTATACTCTGGGCTTGTGACCTCCCTGCAGACGAGAGTATTGTCTGAGAAAAGCCTCACAGAGTTTCCGACATTTTGCATTAGATTGGTTTTGTATATTGTACGTTTTGTTATAAGTCTAGTACACACCTGTTTACTGTCCCTTTAGGAACGGACGATTGCAGAAACTACAGCACCTTCAGCTGAGTTGCATAGTGCAGGATGAGACGGTGCGCGCCGTGGCGCAGCACTGCCCGGACCTACGAGAACTTGAACTGCTCAGCTGTGCGGACCACACAGATGCTCTTTTTGAGCCACTCCACCGACTTAAAAAGCTGGAAACGTAAGTGTGAGCAACATGACAGTGTGTTTGTTTTGCATTAAATGCTTGTAACTTCATGTCCAATTTCGTAATATGGCATAGACTTTTATTCATGCAAGATAGGTGAAAAGCAGAACTCGCACAAAGTCTCTAGAGAAGGAACTTACACACATTGGTGGCAGTTTGAGGTACAGGCACCCGCATTCATGCCCTAAAGCGTTGTTTGCTCCTAAAAGTCGGTGCACGTTAGGTACACTGCAACCTGCAATACTCCCCTGCCTTTCATTCACTGCAAAAGTTCTCAGATTGTGGTGGCACATGCGTACACTTTGAATGAAATTACAGGATGGGGACGTGGACAGCTGGCCAGAAAGTAAGCACTCAACATGCCCAGAAAGAACAGACTATATTGTTGAGGCCCTGTGCTCTAAACTAAGTTGGTATTCATTCTGCTGCGTTGAGTGTGTACACTTTGGTGTCTGTGTGGTTGCATGTGTGAATGTGTGTACTCTTACTGCAAAATAATTGAGAGCTTAAAAGCTAATTTTAACCATTTTCTATTATGTGTTTGTGTGGCCAACACATCAATCGTCTATAGGTTGCGATGTTCTGCTTCTACTTTATCGCGATATTGGGTGGCAATGTAGATAAAGCTTGTGTATCAAATTTTATATTCTCATTTATAATGACCGTGCATAATGAAGTTGGTTAATTATGCGGACCATCACAAATAGTTTGATATGGACTACATCCACAAATGGTCTGTGTTAGTTACCAGATTCCAACTGGATATGCAGATACAGGTTTTCCCTTCTCCCCACGATGTCTTAGGCATTTTCACAGCCACTTTTCTTCCGTGGTTAACACTGTATCTCTAACCCCCCAGGGGATCCACAACTCTTTTGTGGATACGTGCGTAGCGAGCACGGGACCCCGAGCTGATGTGGCCTTCCTTCCTTTCCGGGCTGCATACCTTCCCTTTCCGCATCCTTCCCCATCCCCCATCTTCGCCACCCCCCCCCCCCCCCCTTTCACCTCTGGCTCTTTCTTTCCCTTTCTCTGGGGTTATGGTTTGTGCCTACGTCCGGAGACGGACGCTTGTACATATACTACATTCTTCGCCTTCCTTCCTTGCTTGTAAGTCTTCATCCTTCCTTTGTCCTTCTCTTTTCCTTACCTCTTCTCTCTACCTTCTCCGCTGCGACGTTTGAGACCTCTCTTCTTTCCTTTCCCTTTCTATTTCTTCCTCCCTGTGCGTGTCTGAAGGCCAACCCACGCACTTCCATGCGTAGCCGGTGACGGGGTAACGCGTAATTCCCCGCCCCGGGTAGACAGGTAGGACACGTACGTACCCCCTGGTAACGGCCAGGCCCAGGGAGGGGTGATTACCCGAGCTGATACCTTCCGAAAGTGCCGATTGGTCCCTCCGTCCGTTTGTCGGGAGGTGTGACCTGAGGTGTGAACAATCACCTAAGGCGGGAGTGCCCTCAGAGAGGGCCCCCACAAGGGAGGAGCGCGCCATCGGAGACGCCGGTAATCATGGGGGATTCTTCCGCAATGGTTTCCTCACCTTCCACTATGTCTGCTCACAAACGTAAGTTCACTGAGTCTCAACCACAGTCAGTTCTTCCATCGTTGCCACAGTTCCTTGTTGTTTCTCGGTCTGACGAAGGTCACGACTTCTCCACGGTCAACCCTTTCATTATTCAGAAAGGTGTCGACGCAATTGCAGGTCCTGTAAAGTCTTGTTCCAGATTACGGAATGGCACCCTGTTGTTAGAAACAGTCAGTGCCCTCCAGGCACAAAAATTGCTGCGTACGTCACTACTACACACCTTCCCGGGTGGAACCGCACCGTACTTTAAATTCCTCGCGTGGAGTCGTTTATACACGCTCCCTCGATGGATTGTCTGACGAAGAAATTCAGCACTACCTGTGTGACCAGGGCGTAACGGCTGTTCATAGAGTTATGAAAAGGGTTGACACGAACATCATTCCAACCCACACTGTCTTCTTGACATTTGACAAAGTTCAACTACCATCGAAAATCAAAGCTGGCTATGAGATAATTTCCGTTCGCCCTTACGTCCCGAACCCTACACGTTGCTATCGGTGCCAGCGGTTCAATCATACCAGCCAGTCCTGTTCCAATCCGGCCATATGTGTTACGTGTGGCAGGGATGCCCATGAGGGTGCTTGTCCACCTCCATCCCCTCGCTGCATCAACTGTATGGGTGACCACGCCGCTTCCTCTCGAGATTGTCCCGTTTTTAAGGACGAAAAGCTCATCCAGGAAATTAGAGTAAAGGAAAAGGTGTCGACCTTTGCTGCTCGAAAATTATTCGCCAGTCGACAGCCCACCGTGCCTCAGAAAGGAAAATACAGCACTGTCCTTGCTTCTCCTCGGCCAACAAAGGAGGCGGCCACGCAGACTTGCGACCTCACCTTTAGTGCCACGGTCGTCAGATCGGCCAGCGCAAAGATCGCCCGTTCAACCTCACCACTTTCGCCTGCCCACTCTCTGGCTCACCCTTCGTCGAGTTCTGCTAAATCTCGAGCCCAAAAGTCAGACACCAAGACTTTGAAAAAAGAGCATACTCGTGAAGAGTTTTTACGTACGGCAACTTCCCAACCATCGGTTCCTCCTTCCTCTAAACATCATACTTCCAAGAAGGCTACAAAGAAACCCAGTTCCTCTCCTTCTCTGCCAAGGCGTGTCCCATCTACAGTACCACCTGGCGGAAGTCGCCCTCGGCCGTCTTCTGTGTCGCCGAGGCGCACTACTGGCGGCCGATCAACCGGCCGGTCGCTGGTGGCAGGAGCTGCTCCTGACCAACCTATGGATCAGGATCTTCTGCCTTCGGCTGAATGCCATTCCATGCTGTCGGTCGCAAGCTCAGAGCAGTCGTTGAGTTGACAGCGACCTTGGTCACATTCCCCCATTTTCTGTTCACCCTATGTCCATTATCCACTGGAATATCCGCGGTATTCGAGCCAATCGGGATGAATTGTCGATCCTCTTACAATCCTACTCGCCGGTCATCTTCTGTCTTCAGGAAACAAAGCTGCGTCCCCATGACCGCTTTGTTCTCCCTCATTTTCAGTCCGTCCGATATGATCTCCCCTCTGTTGAAGGCACTCCAGCACATGGAGGACTCATGATTCTTCTCCATGAAACTGTCCATTATCACCCAATCCATTTAAACACTTCCTTCCAAGCTGTCGCCGTCCGTCTTTCCCTTTCCGGATACACGTTCTCTCTTTGTACTGTATACATCCCATCGTCCACACCAATGGCACGAGCTGATCTCCTTCATCTTCTTGGTCAGCTTCCACCCCCATATTTGCTGGTTGGGGACTTCAATGCCCACCACCCGCTTTGGGGATCTCCACATCCTTGTCCACGTGGCTCACTATTGCTAGACGTCTTCCACCAAGCAGATCTAGTTTGCCTCAACACTGGGGTCCCTACGTTTTTGTCTGCCTCCACGGCAAATTTATTTCATTTGGACCTTGCGGTCGGTACTGTTCCGCTAGCTCGGCGCTTCGAATGGTTCGCCCTTGATGATACACACTCGAGTGACCACTTTCCATGTGTCCTTAGACTGCAGCCTCAACGGCCATATATGCGCCCGCGACGCTGGAAGTTTGCTCAAGCCGATTGGACACTTTTTTCGTCTCTAACGACATTCGATGACCGTCCCTTTCCCAGCGTCGATGATGAGGTCACACACATTACCGACGTTATTCTTGCAGCTGCGGAACATTCAATACCACGCACCTCCGAATTGCCCCGGCGCCCCCCAGTTCCTTGGTGGAACGAGGCATGCCGTGATGCACTACGTGAGCGGCGACGTGCTCTCCGCGTTTTCCGCCACCATCCTACTTTGGCCAACTGTATCCGCTATAAGCAGCTCCGAGCGCGATGCCGTCGTGTCATCCGCGATAGCAAGAAGGCAAGCTGGAAATTCTTTATTAGCTCATTTAACACCTTCACTCCCTCCTCGGATGTTTGGAGTCGGCTTCAACGGTTCTCAGGCGCGCCTAGTTTCTCCCCGGTCTCTGGGCTCACTGTCGCGCATGACACATTAGTGGACCCCGTCGCAATTTCTAACTCGTTGGGTCAGCACTTTGCCGAGATTTCGAGCTCTTCAAATTACCCGCCAGCGTTTCTCCCGAAGAAACGTGCAGCGGAAGTGCGACCTCTTGCTTTCTCCTCTCAAAATCGCGAAAGCTACAATACTGTTTTCTCCTTGCGGGAACTCCAACATGCACTCTCTTCTTCTCGCTCCTCCGCCCCAGGACCAGATGGTATCCACGTCCAAATGTTGCTGCATTTATCAACCCATAGTCTGTGTTACCTCCTTCGCCTTTATAATCGAATTTGGACCGACAGTACTTTTCCCAGACGATGGCGGGAAGCTATTGTCGTTCCTGTTCCGAAACCTGGAAAGGACAAACATCTCCCCTCTAGCTATCGCCCCATTTCTCTCACGAGTAGTGTCTGCAAGGTTTTGGAGCGTATGGTGAATTACCGTTTAGCGTGGTGGCTGGAATCCTGCAGTCTTTTAACACCTGCCCAATGCGGATTCCGAAAGCATCGTTCTGCAGTTGACCATCTTGTTGCTCTCTCCACTTATATCATGAACAATTTTCTCCGGAAACGCCAAACGGTAGCAATATTTTTTGATCTGGAGAGAGCATACGATACGTGTTGGAGGACAGGCATCCTCCGCACACTGTTCTCTTGGGGCTTTCGAGGCCGGCTGCCCCTTTTTCTTCGCGAATTTATGGCAGAGCGCACATTTAGGGTGCGGCTGAACACTACTCTCTCCTGCACTTTCTCCCAAGAAAACGGGGTACCCCAGGGCTCCGTGCTGAGTGTTGTACTGTTTGCCATCGCTATAAATCCAATTATGGATTGTCTCCTTCCCGATGTCTCGGGCTCCCTCTTTGTGGATGATTTTGTGATCTACTACAGCTCTCAACGGACCAGCCTTCTTGAACGACGTCTTCAAGGATGTCTCGATCGCCTCCACTCTTGGAGCATCGAAACAGGCTTCCGTTTCTCTCCCAGTAAGACCGTTTGTGTTAATTTTTGGCGACGTAAGGAGTTTCTTCTGCCCTCCTTACATCTAGGACCTGTCAACCTTCCGTTTTCAGACGTCGCTAAATTCTTGGGTCTTATGTTTGACAGAAAACTGTGCTGGTCCTCCCACGTTTCCTATCTTTCGGCTCGCTGTCTGCGATCGCTTAACACCCTCCGTGTCCTGAATGGTACCTCCTGGGGAGCGGACCGAGTGGTCCTTCTCCGCCTCTATCGCGCCTTAGTGCGCTCGAAATTGGATTATGGAAGCTTAGTCTACTCCTCTGCTCGGCCGTCTATTCTTCGGCATCTCGACTCTATCCACCACCGTGGATTACGTTTAGTGTCTGGAGCTTTTTACACTAGCCCTGTGGAAAGCCTTTATGCTGAGACTGCTGAACCTCCGTTGTCCAATCGGCGAGCGGTCCTTCTAAGTCATTATGCTAGCCATCTGTCTTCCATGCCTGCTAATCCAGCCCATGCCCTTTTTTTCGACGCCTCATTTGATGTAGGGTATGCTGGCCGCTCCTCCTCCCTACTACCCCCGGGAGTCCGCTTCCGTCAACTGCTCCATTCTCTTTCCTTCCGCTTTCCTAAAACCTTCTTGACAACTTGGGGTACAGCACCGCCTTGGCTCCGTCCCCGGATCTGCCTGCTTCGTGACCTTTGTCGATTTTCCAAGGATGGTACCCCTACACTTGTTTATCGTCGGGCATTTGCTGCTCTATGTGCACAAATGACAGACGCCACATTTATTTACACCGACAGCTCGAAAACATCGTTAAGTGTAGGGAGTGCATATATTGTTGGCGACACCCCAAATCAATTTCGGCTTCCCGACCAGTGTTCGGTGTATACTGCGGAGCTTTACGCTGTTCTCCAGGCTGTCCACTACATCCGCCGCCATCAGCGGATACAGTACGTTATCTGCTCAGATTCTCTCAGCTCTCTCCTCAGTCTCCAAGCTCTTTACCCTGTGCACCCTCTGGTCCACCGGATTCAGGACTGTCTGCGCTTGCTCCATCTGGGGGGCGTCTCGGTGGCGTTCCTCTGGCTCCCGGGACACGCTGGTATCTGTGGGAATGAGGCGGCCGATATAGCGGCCAAGGCTGCAGTCTCTCTTCCTCGGCCAGCTATTCCGTCGCTTCCCTTCACCGATCTACGGAGCGGTTTATGTCGCAAAGTTGCTCATTTATGGCATGCGCATTGGTCAACACTTCCCAATAATAAATTGCGGGAAGTGAAAGCTCTTCCTTGCGCTTGGACTTCTTCCTCCCGAACGCGTCGTCGGGAGGAGGTAATTTCTACTCGACTCCGGATAGGGCACTGTCTTTTTAGCCATCGACATCTTTTAAGCGGCGATCCTCCCCCACTCTGTCCCCACTGCTCTCAGCTGTGGACGGTAAGACACCTTTTAATTGAATGCCCCTATTTTAATCCGTTACGCGCCCGTCTACAGCTATCGCCTGATCTATCGTCGATTTTAGCAGATGACACGCGCTCAGCCGACCGTGTTCTCCAGTTTATTAGTGCTAGTGAAATGACGTCAGTCATTTGAAGCTTTTTTTTGGGGACAACCACCCCCTTTCTGTAGTTGATTTTTAAGCCTTCCTTCTGCTTTTAGTTTCTCCAATTTTATGACTTTGTTCCCATTGCTGCTGATTTTCGGTTTCGGTTTTTTTACTGTTTCCTAAGTCACAGGCTGGGCGCTAATGACCATAGCAGTTTTGCGCCCTAAAACCAAACAAAAAAAAAAAAAAAACTGTATCTCTAAGGCTGGACCTGACTACTCGGAATAAGCCGTCCAACTAGCAGTTACCACTGAGGCGTAATCTATTACATTCTCGAAAAGTGATGGGATATTCCATCTGTCTAGTGAAAATGACAAAGACCAGTCTTTATTGTGAATTTGGTTAAAGTTGTACACTGTGATAAAGTATAAACCATAATGTATACAATGGCGGTGAAATACAGCACATGAATTTATTTTTCATAATCGATCTTTTAGACTTATAGCTGACACAGACTTTGCATCTTGGAGAAAGGAGTCTGCTGTCTTCGGATGTAACGACATGGCCAGGCTGGTAATATAGATAACTAATAGTGACCACAAAAATCTTTACACAGTCCACCTACGTACTATGCCTGAACTCCTGGATGGAAAAATACATAAGATATGTGAAAAGCAACCACTTACCTTGTAGTGTAATGTGTGACTTTGGTGAAGTGATGTATCGCAAAAATGAATGACGATTGCCAGTGTAAAAAGTTTAGTTGGGTACTGAATTTGTATAACCTGACGTTTGGCTGTACGTTTTATTTATGCTCACGTATCACAAGACAGATCGACACAGCGTATATGCTAGTTGGGCCAATGACAGACATCTTAAATCCATTCGTGGTGGAATGTAGCATTACATTCCACCACGAATGGATTTAAGATGTCTGTCATTGGCCCAACTAGCATACACGCTGTGTCGATCTGTATGTAGCATTACATTCCACCACGAATGGATTTAAGATGTCTGTCATTGGCCCAACTAGCTTACACGCTGTGTCGATCTGTCTTGTGATACGTGAGCATAAATAAAATGTACAGCCAAACGTCAGGTTATACAAATTCAGTACCCATCTAAACTTTTTACACTGGCAATCATCATTCATTTTTGCGGCACATCACTTCACCAAAGTCACACATTACACTACAAGGTAAGTGGTTGCTTTTCACATATCTTACGTATTTTTCCATCCAGGAGTTTTCATTATTGGTATACATATTTATCATATTCCAACTCAAAGATATATATGCATCATATTATATATCATGTTAGAATTTGAGGAACATTAATGGAACCAATAATTCTGAGTAACTGTCACCCACTGTGCTCTCTATGAACTAGCAACACCAGTGGAAGATAAGCCAATGGGCCATCATTATACCTGTTCATGCAAAGGTTGCTGTATGAAATATGATGCCATAAGGGACTTTATCTGTGAAACACTAGGATATTTAAGACACTGCTCGGCACCATTCACAATAAGATCCAGCACTATTGTTGATTTTCCCCACTCAGTTATGACCATAAGGCAAAACACAATCATCTTCCACAATATACACTGCAAGATAGTGTCCATAGCCCATGTACCAATGCATTTGAGAGACATTGTGCAGTAGACTGACATAGGTGTACATGGTTTTAATTTGCAACATCAGATAAACTACCAATTCCGCTTAGAGCATCAGTGAGGTTGTGCTGCGTCAAGTGTCACTGTCTGCTCTCAGCCAATGTCCATCTTGTTGAGCCTCAACGAACATCTGATGTCAGATACATCACCTTGCATAACATTCATAATTCTTATTGTAAAATATTTTTATTGACCATTTCATGTCTATCCGCTTCAGTGTGCAGGGACAAGTCCATTCTACTGTTGCCAAGGAGTAGCTCTCCTCTCAAAACTGTATCTTCCTTTTAATTTAATGTTAGATGCTCCTATATCAACCTTCCAGAACATTCGGGGTGCCTCTTTCACTGCTCTCCAGAAACACAGTTTTCTCCAACTTCTAGTGGCCTCGCTTCTCCCACAGCCATTTTGTGCTTTCCTGAGTAACAGTGGTCAAACACAGTTGCCTCACACCTCCTCGAACTCTGCTGCTGTGCTCAATTGTGTTCAGAAATGAGTTTGGAAAGGGAAGAGTACATGTCTGCCCTATCTCATCCCACTTCCGCTAGTTTTAAAACGTACACAGTATTGGAAATTTTATTTATTATTTTATTCTTTGTTCATTTTTTATTTTATTCTTTTTTATTTTATTGTTTTTTATTTTGTTCTTTTTTATTTTGTTCTTATTTTTTATTTTATTCTTATTTTTTATTTTATTTTTTAATTTATTCTTATGACTTACTCTAAAGGATCATTCATTGCTATCCTAGACAAACTGTTATACCGGTATTTCTAGAAATTATTATCATCAATATTTATCATATCAGATAATGCCCCCACCCCCCACCCCCTCTAGAAATACCCCTGTTCCTTCTTAATCTCAGAAAAAAAAGTTTCTTTGCAACATAGCTTGCACACATAAACAATCTCGAAAATTTTCTCACTATTGTACTTGGTTCAGTCACACTTCCAGCTCAACAACTACTGTGGCACAATCTTATCAAAAGGACTCTTCTGAACTCAAACAAAATCCACGCTGACCGAAAAGACAATTAGTGGCCCCAAAGTTAATGTCCAGAGTCTCGTGGTGAAACGGTAACTCATACTGAGTGTAGCAGAGCAAAAGCAGATATGTTGTACTGCAGTTTAAAATGTTTTTCACAAAGGAAATAACAGGAGGACTGCCCCAGTTCAATTCCCACACCATTGAAAAGAAGAGTGATATAAATGTTAGTGTAATTGTCCTCGAGAAACAGCTGAAAGTGCTAGAGGGAACTAGTTCCGTGGAATCCTTGGGTTCTAGACAGAAATTTTGTATGGGCCAGCACCTATTTTAGAGTAATTTACTGTGGATCACTCAAACAAGAAACTGCCTGTTTGTTAGAAGAAAGCACGAATCATACCATCTATATGATCAGTAGCAGAAGTGATTCGTGAAGCTGCCATCAGATCTCTCTGACATCCACCTATTGCAGAATTTTAGAACACATTTTGCACTCAAATGTAATGAGTTATCACAAACAGAATGGTTTTCTTTTGTGCCGACAAGCACGGATTACAAAAATACTTGTGATGCAAAACCTACCTTGTGTTTTTCCTACACGACAACTGGAAAGCCACTGATCTATCCAGTCAGCAGGACACTGTGTTCTGACTTTGGAAAAGCATTTCACTCAGTACTGTATTGACATTTATTAACCCATTGGCTTATACAGCTGGCTGCAGGTTTCAAGCTGCTGTTACATTGTTGGCTGGTAGTACAGTCAGCTATAGCTTCTTCTTAGTGTTTCTTATTTTCTGTCAATAGATGGTGTGTGGTGCATTATATATCATTGGAAAGCTGAAAAAATGATCTATTTAGTGATGTATACCACATTTGATTTCTTTTGGTATTTTGGGAGTTATAAGCAATCATTTTCAGGCTTTTTCAGCAGCTGTGTAATAGCAAGCAATGCTGTATTGCAAAAAGTTTCTCTCGGACAAGGACATAAAAAATCTTTTGAATAAAAGTTACAGCAGTGTTTCTTGAAAGTAATATTTCTTGAATGTGATGTTTCTGATATTTCTGATAATGGCTCATGGCTCATGGCTCATGGCTCTGAAGTGGATGGATATAAAAGAAGTAAATATTCTATCAACTATCCATACAGATGTCAGTATGACGGCAACAGGAAAAACTGGCAGGAAAACCAAAACTCCAGTCCAGAAGTCCCAAGCAGTAATACAACACAAGTAAATCAATGAATGCAGTTGACAGACAAGACCAGCAGTTGTTATCTTTCTCTGTCATGAGAAGATATGCCAAAGGATAGAACAAAATTTTCTTGTACCTGATGGACATAGGGATTTTCAATTCATATGTCACACTAAACTAAGCAACAGGAGAAAAATCTTGTTTTAATCAGTTTAGAAGTCAGCTGGCTGAGGACATAATAGAAACGGTCACTCTACCGCCAGACTATTCTAGACGTGGATGGCTTCATTATGGGATTACCCATTAAAAGTGCAAGCAGCAAATTGGGCACATTTTGCTAGGTTTATTCCCCTTCCCCCCAATGCCATCAAGAAAACATCCTCCAGAAACTGTATATGTGCAGAGCAAGAGAGAAGAAAAATGACACACTGTATGGGGTGAGAAATGTCTAGTGATGTTGCACATGTCTGAACTTGGGACCTTTGTCTTTTGTGGACAAGTGCTCTAGCGATATACCACAAAGTTGTAATCTGCAATAAAGTTTCATATCACCACACACTCCATTGCGGAGTGAAAATTTCATTCTGGTCATCATTAAAACTTGATACGGCAGCAGTAATGTTCTCAGAGCTTGCAGTTTTTCCAGTTTCTTTATCATATTGGTACACACATTTCTGATGTGTGTTTGCATTTTCAGCTGTTTTGAATATTTAGTTTATTGTTGACAGTTGAAGAGGTTGTATGTGTTTTCAAGTGCTCGGCAAATTTTTACTTTCAAAGCTGGATGGATCAAAGAGTATGCATTAAATTTCTCTTGAAAAATGGAATAAAGTGCAGCACCGAATTTGAATTGTTGACTGGATTTAGCAGATCTCGTCTGAGTCATATAAATGTTTCAAAGAGAGTTGAAAAGACGTTGAAGACAGTGACTGCCTTGGACGCCTTAGCACATCAGTTACTGATGACAGTGTGGAAGAAGTAAGAAAATTATTTTTTTTCTGGAAAATCACTGAATCACCATTAGAGAGGTTACTGATGATGATGTGATTCCTGTGTCTCCATACTAAGCAGTTTTCTCAGATATTTTGTGCATGAAACATGTAGCAGCAAAGTTTGTTCTGAAATTGTTGAATTTCAACCAAAAACAGTATCATGTGGACTGAGATGTAGTACTTAGGGAAGGTAGGATTCAGTGTGGATGGGGCCTTACTCAGCTACCGTTGGTGGCTCAGATTATTTATTTTATTTTATTTTTTTAAAGTCACGTACACTTTATTTGGAACCAATTGTGAACAAGGTTGACAATAAGGAACAGTTATCAAATCTGGCTGGTAAGACACACTGTTTAATAAAAAATTCTTAAGCAAGTGGCACTCATGGCTGAAGGCCTTATTGACCAGAAATTCAAATTATTTTTTCGCTGAAGGCCCCAATAGTAATAACTCAAAACAATTTAACAGCTGAATGCCTGGATAACAAATTCTTAAGAACAGTTAAACTTCTCCAAGAGGTACTAAAATATATATATTTTTTAAAAAACCACAATCATCAAAATTTCACTATTAAGAGACAATATCTAATTAGAAATTCTTTAGACAAATTGCATTCATGGCTGAAGGCCTTATTGACAAGAAATTCAAATTACTTGTCAGCTGAAGGCCTCAATAGTAATAACTCAGAATTAAAATATTTAAAAAAAATCATCACAATCTGATCAAACCAAGAGAGAAGTGGGCCTCAGACAGTGCTTCAAGGATTGGCCTGGGAAAGTCGCTCAACTTTTCGTGACCGATGAGACAGGCAGCCAAGAGTTGTGGTCACTTAACTGGACGGCAACTCAAACCAGCACTCTTGCAAAATCTACCTAACGTCTGCTAACCAACACAACGATGGAATAACCCTGGCAATGCAGAACCGGTAGACAGCATTACATCTTGAGAATCCGGTGTTTAGGTCATCCAGAAGCATAAGGAACCACTACGACCAAGGTAATCCAAAAGAACAAAATATCCGAACCACAATCAAGGAGGCTGTCGAACTACGTGCCTTACCGTACAGCAGCGGCAAGGTGAGGAAAGGTACACTGCCGCGAAAATACGCTAACCCCCAGGGCAGGTAACTGGGGCATTGGCGGCCACTAGGCAGAAAAATACTGCTGGTTGAACTTCATCAACAAACACAAGGAATTCAATGCTTAATAATAAGAAGTGAAGGACGGCTAATTAATTTCGCCAACCCCAAACAGTCCACTCGTTGCTCTTCATCTCGGCGAACCTGCTAGCAGCAGTGCATGAACAAAAGGCGTGATCTCGTAATAGTGGATGTTTCACTACTGGGTTATGTTCACTCGACTCAAACGTCCTGGGTCTGGTGGACAATGAGGTTGTGGCCCTCGCAACTACAGCCCCTCAATCTGGCAATGCCTCTGTGCTGCCAGTGGTCCCGGCATGTCCTTGCGCTGCCGGACCTCACTGCTGCTCTGTCCCAACCGAACTGCCGACACACCTGACCCATAAAACACTTCGCTTCCTTCCAAAGACAGTACCACGGTACTAGATATCGCTAATGCTGCTGCTGCCACTTCCGGACAGACAACGCCAGCAAATGTAGTGGCGCCAGTAAACACAAGAAGAAAACGAGATGCCACTATCCCTATTACACGATACCGACCTACCAACGGCACCAACACGAGCCGCAACACAGCTCGTGTACATTGCTAAGGAATTGCTGAATCGTGTTGACAATAATCCAGAAATTCTAAAGTTGCTTTTTAACAGGTGATAAAACATGTATACACAGGTGTGACATCAAAACTGACACCCAATCCTACCATTGGACATTGCCTGAAGAGCCAAGACCGAAAAGAAATTTGAGAAGTTCGATCACATGCAAAGGTTCTTCTCATTTTTTTCTTCAGTTGCCAGGGGATAGTGCATTGTGAGTTTCCTGCCTTATGGTTGTATGGTCAATAAGAAGTATTTCCTGGAAGTTGTACACCATTTGCATCAAGCAATCTGAAGAAAATTTAATCACAATAATTCTCCCCACTCACACTTTCACACTTGTTCGTGATTATTCCCGCCTCCCCCCTCCCCCCCCCCCCCTTGCAACCACAAAAAAACTAAATACTAAAACAAAACTGTTACATTGTCTCAGCCACCATATTTACCGGACATGGCCCCCTACAACTACTTTCATTTCCCACCATTGATGAGATAAAAACAGAATCACTGAAGGAGCTGAATATCATAACGAAAAGAGTGTTCCAGAAGGGCTTCCAAGTTTGGAAAAAGTGTTGCCACAAGCATATTGTATCCGAGGGGGATTATTTAGAAAGGAACAAGGTTGATGCTGATGAATGAATAAAGATTCTTTAAGAAAAACAAAAATTCCCATTACATTTTTTTATCACACCTTGTAGACCACAAATGAAATATTGTTGATATACAGTGGCAAAAGCAATCAACCAAGGACTTAAACCCATTGGGGGACTCCAGAGAGTCACATCTGTGATTTCCCTAAATTGCTCTAGGCTAATGCTGGGATGGTTCCTTTGAAAGGGCACGACTGATTTCCTTCTCCATCCTTGATGCAATTCGAGCTTGTGCTCCATCTCTAATGTCCCGATCTTGACAGGACTTTAAACCAATCATCCTTCTTCCAGAGAGCCACATTCCCACGATGAAATCTCCAACCCTTAGACAGCTCATGGACACATGTTTTTCAGGTAGCCATTGAACTACTGTACTACACCGTTTGAGCCTTTACACCTGCTATTCGTCCATTCATTAAAAAGCAGATTGACATCCCAGCTGCCAGACATAAAAAATTCGGCACATTATGACATACATGGGTTTACAGTTATATAACATATTGCCAGTGAAGGCATATGTATGTTCAAATTCTCTACACAAAAGAAGTTTTATACAGTATGAGAATTCATTAGGTTTCCTGGAAAGTCTGTTAAGCAGGCGTGGCTTGTAGTAAAATGGTCTGCGGTGGAGCCTCTCCAGAGCATGTATTAAAATATATTTCTCGGTAATGAATTACAGAGCTGAAATCACCAAGACACATTTTGTGTACTTACCACAAGGGTGTAAGTAATGACAGTAAATGTTTTTGGAACTGTTGACATCGAGTGACGTTTTTCGAACAGGTAGTAGCTAAGTGATAAGGGTGCGTGTTGAAATTCCAATTAGCTCTATGTATCAGAAGTTTGGGTGCCTAAGTCCCATGTAGTACAGCTCATATGGATCCATTGAACACTCTGTTCGTCCTGCCTAAGGGTCTCCTACCATCACCTCATGTACTGTTGCTTATGATGAAAGGGAATCAAAAGAGCAGCAGAAGCTTTGTTATCAAATCTCTGGCTCTGTACATTTTTATTATACTTTGATGGGTCATTAACCTACATTCAATATTAATGTTTCCATTATGTAGAAAACAGTTTTTTGTTCCCGACATTGGCTTTTAGATCCCTTGCTGGAAAGACACACAAAGTTGTAAATGGCTCACTAGAGTTCACTAGAATATGGTAACATAGGTGGCACCATCTAATGAGATTTTCATGAATAATTAGATGAAGTAAGCATGCAAAATGTGTCCCATCACTGGTAGTTACCAACAATTTCTTCACTCACTGATGTCATTCCTTTTTGTGAATGTATTGTTCCCGAGTTATAGTGTGTTTTATTTTATTGTGAGTACCTATAGCATACCATGAGTCTGAAAATAGCACAACATGAATTCAGTGTACAATTTATTAGGTAAAATTTGAAACAACAGCTTAGGGAAACTGAAGAAACTTGGAACACTCGTACCTGACCAAACATCAAACAAGATCAAAAAACAGTGTATATCCATGCAAGGGTATAATAAGTAATGTCAATAGATCAATGTACAGTAGCATGTTTGGACACCAATGTCACACTTCCTGATACTTCAGCTCAACAAGAAAGGTATTAAAAAAGATGCCTTTTGAAAAGATCTTTAATGTGGTGTATCACTTAAACTGCATATATTTGCAATACATAAGCATTGATTAAAAACCCGACAGATACAGTACATTTGCTTTACAAATGCTTAAATCATTAAATATTTCAGATTCAGAACTGAAAACATGAAAACATTAAGTTCACACCAGAGCTAACATATGCCACATGAAAGATCTCTCCAGAATGTGTTTGTCATGATAAAATGTCAGAAAATGTGGCTTCAGTGTCGTAACATAATATCTATAGATCGTATCTCAGATTTAGCTTTTGGTGCTATTTAGTAGTTGATTACAAAAAACAAAGGAGATGCAGTTTGTAAGCTCCTCAAATAGTCCTGGCCCCATAGTTCTACTCTTTAAATGTTGCAGCCTTCCCCAGTATGGAAACTGATAGTGGAATCTGATTCTGAGTTCTAATGCTGTTTCATTTATATTGTTCATGTATGTGAGTACGTAATAAATGTGTCATGTATTGTACAATGGAGTAGCAGTATTTTGTGATATTTAAAACTGTCCCAGCTTATAGACTGTAGTATCTATATTGGTAATAGCAGCAGATAATGTGCGTACATACAGGGTATTCATTTTAACCTTTTGCTACTTGAGAGGGCTCCTGTGAAAAAAGTGTGATCATAGGATGATGAAACTTTGTGGAAACATTTGTAAGGGCATGCAGAAGAGAAATAACAAATAAACCATTGAAAGAAACACATCTTAATTTCTGCATGAGAGGGTAACATTTGTTAATTGCATACCATGTTAAGTTCCGGGTTGCAAAGCGTTGCTCAGTGTGATGACCATCTGCATACACAACAGCCAGGAACTTTGTATGGATACCATTTCATAGTTGTTCGCAGCACTTTTCAAATGGTGGACTGTGGAATGTTCAGCTGTCTTGACACAGCTCGTGCACTGCTAGAAAATAGCACATTGAATTCGGCATACTCAGCCGTGGCAACATAACTTCTTCAAAAATTTGCACCACAGTTGGCCTCTCTGAGGAGCAATTCCCAAATCACCAGTTAATTTGAATATATGAATAATATTCCTCAACCCCAGTGTGGAAAGATGACCTCTCCATTCCTTAAATGCGTTGATACTTGTGAAGAGTAGCAGCACTATTGCTGTTGTTTTGATAAAACAGCCTTACAAATAAAGCCCTGCGTACCTTGTCCAGACTGTCTTCAGCTGTAATGCACTGTCAGTACTGGCATATATTGACAAGTCACGACACTAATACTGCTAACATCACAAATCCTGCAGCGCACAGTTTGAACATAATTCGTAGTTGGGTTCCCATACAGTAAATAATTTTGTCACTACTGGATCAAGTAGCAAAAGTTTAATTATAACCCCACTGTGTTTCACTGTATCCTTTTCACAATGCACATGTGTTTGTGTGCATGTATGTGTACACAAAATGGTGAAATTGAGTGCATTTAAACGCTTAATGATAGATTATAGATAGGTAAAAATTGCTTCTTTTACACTGTTTCTTGATTTAACAATGACTTGAACTACTGACAACAGTGTACTATTTATATTATCCTAAAAATCTGTATAAACTTTACTAAAAAGGTTTTTGCTCAAATATATCCTGTTAGCAGTCTTACAGAAATATAATTTTGCTGTGTTTCAGATTGAAAATTGCTAATTGTCTATGTCTTGGTGGAAAAGCAATGTCATACATAGCTCAGGTGTCAGCATTGCACACTTTGGAGTTCAGTTCTGTTAAAATTTATAAATTAAAGCCCAGTGTGGACTGCATTCTCGAAATGTCAGAGCTCCGCAGGCTTTTCTTCAAGTATTGTATTTGCTGGGCCATACCGTTTCGCAAGTTTCCTGGCAGACTGGTGAACCTCAGGTAACACTACATTCATACTAGTGTAGTAGTCTAGCTAACAGGTGTGTGTGTGGGGGGGGGGGGGGGGGGCAGCTTCCACAAACACCTTGGAGTGTTATACAGGAGATGCAAGCAGGTTACCAGAAGTTCTGTTGTCATTGAATTCCAAAAATTCTTTCTATGAACCACAGCAGCACTCAACAGGTGACTTCTTCTCTGGACCTCTGTGATCATTAAAATGTGAAAGGGGAAGTCCTACAAAACGAAATTGTGACCAGTGGTAAGAGTCGATCCCAACAGGGAACTAAATGGATGACCATCATGTGAGGTCATACTGCCTACCGTAACAAAACAGGAAAAAGGACACTAAACCCTGTCAGTTGGAGAGTTTATGGATAATATCTTTGTGGGACATCAAAGGAATCTTGTTCTGGATTTTATGAAATGTGAATGGCAGTTAATTCTCAAGTCTACTGCTGAAGATTAGATGGGTAAATCACATAACTAATGAGGAGGTGTTGAATAGAAATGGGGAGAAGAGGAGTTTGTGGCACAACTTGACTAAAAGAAAGGATCGGTTGGTAGGACATGTTGTGAGGCATCAAGGGATCACCAATTTAGTATTGGAGGGCAGTGTGGAGGGTAAAAATCATAGAGGGAGACCGAGAGATGAATACACTAAGCAGATTCAGAAGGATGTAGGTTGCAGTAGGTACTGGGAGATGAAGAAGCTTGCACAGGATAGAGTAGCATGGAGAGCTGCATCAAACCACTCTCAGGACTGAAGACCACAACAACAACAACAACAACAACAACAACTACTACTACTACTACTACTACTACTACTACTACTGTGAGCTACCGAGATAAGTGAAAATAACAATTCAATATAAGTGCTGTGGTCTCAAGGGTACTGGTGTCTCAATTTAAGATGACAGTTTTTGGCTGAATTCTGCCCAACAAATGTGAGAATTGTTGCATCAGTTCAAATGGGACATTTTTGAACATATACCCTACAGCCCAGACTTCACTCTAACTGGTTTCCATCTCTTCATGGACTCTGAACAGAGGCTCGGCTACAATAAAGAACTTGAAGATACTGTAACAGGCCGGTTGTAATCTTAGCTAACAGGGTTTCACGCAGAGAGAATCTGTTGCTCATTAACTATTTGTGCATGGTATTTAGAGAAAAATTGGGAAAAATGAATATTTACTATATATGTTGTACATATGCCATATGCTTTGCTGAAGTTGTTCTGATGCTACTGGTTAAAAAGTAAAGTAATTATTCTAAATGGCATCATTGTCATTGAAATTCATTATAAGTGTTACTTAGATTTAAAGTAATTAGTATAAATACATAAACTAATTTCTTATTTATTTTATTAGAAAGTGTTAAAACTTTTTACTGTTTAGTTAAGGAATAAAACAGCATGTTTCTTTGAATCTTACATTTATTTTTAACCGAAAATCGTTCTACAAAATTGATTTTTTACTGATTTCTTTTTAATCAAAACTTCTGAAACAGTTGTTTTGTTTGTTAAAACACAATGCAACATTGCATCTGGAGCATTTGACTGTTGAATAGGCCTCTGTACAAAGTCTGCATCTTGATTCTGAATCTAAATGCTCAGGCCAGTATCCGATTTGGACAAAGTGCACGTCAGCAACTGGGCAGATTGCCTTAGGCTTTCTTTTGGGAGCAGGTGGTCTTAGAGAATCTGTGATTGGGCGGCCCCTCTTTCTTTCTGGTGTACCAGTTCCTTTCTTCAGTGAGGCACTTGTTGCGTCTGCTACTTCTCATTTTTTCTGACCACAATGTCCTCTCTAAAACAGCCAAGCATTTACACAAGCCACGTCTATGGAATGGAAAATAATTATCAGGTAGTACCTTTTGCTTTTTATGTTTATTCAGTATATCAGGATGGACATATTCCTCCTGTGGGCATATTATACTCCGACACAATGTTCTGACATAGAACTTCTATGTACGATCTGTTTATTTTTCTCCAGTGTTCCACATTTGCAACAGGTTCCTTGCCTTTATAAAGAGAAGTCAGGTGGACAGCTTTATTGTCAAACCATTTCAAAACTATAATTTTGTTTTCTTCATCTACCCTATAATCACAGATTCCTTTGGCTGCTTTTTTCATCTCTGCATCAGTTTTCTGCTTGCATCCACCCAGTTTGATTTTTCTGGTGGTTCGCACAACATATATTCCTTCATTTCTAAGCTTTGCTGCTGCATTGAGGGATGTAAACCAGTTGTCCGTAAAGACTTTAAGAATGTGCCTACGCATGTCAATTTCAGTCAGCCACATCACTACACTTCCACTCATTCCTAACTCAGGATTACATGCAGTGTTTGTTCCCTTCCCAACATACACTTTAAAATCATAAATGTAACCACTTGCACCAGCTCAAACAAATACTTTTATGTCTTATCTGTGGGGCTTTGATTTTATATACTGGCACATAGAAGTGTGTAATTTTAAAGGCACAATAAGTTCATCAATGCCATTGTATCCTTCAACTTCAGTTTTGAGAAAATTGTTCTTTAGTTGATCTAAAGATGGCTTCGCCTTGAACAATTTGTATGCTGTGTGTCACATCTGGGCAACATATTTGCACTGTCGTTCACATGCAAATACTTCCTCAACTTTCCAATAACTTCCGGGAATTCAGCCAGGTAACACTTTCAGCGACCGCCGATATTTCGGTGGGAGAACAGCATGCCATTTTCAATGCAAACTGCAATGGACAGGCAGCATACATGCAAATTTAAAACCTCAGTTCTTGGACTAAAGCAGGAAAGATAATACACACACTGAACACTAGTGCCACCAAAGATGACCTAAGTCAGAGCTAGCGATAGTGAGACTATGAATGCGCAGGTGAGGTAACATTGACTCTGTCCCTCTGTTTTTTGACAAGGGAGAGAGCCGGATTCCAAACAGAGTTTAAACAGAAACCTCCATCCCTCTTAATGAGGTTGCTCGCTAATTTAATCTCAACTGCCTCGCTAATAACACTGTCCCAATAGCTGGACGTGCATGCCAATATCTCGGTGTTATTATATAACATGGGGTGACCAGTATCCAAGCAATGTTCAGCAATAGCAGATCTACTTGGCTGCTGTAATCGTGTGTGCCGTTTATGTTCAGTACATCGGTCCTCCATGGTCCTGATAGTTTGACCAATATATGCCATGCCGCAGCTACAAGGAATACGATATACACCCGCCTTATGCAGTCCACGATCATCCTTAACGGAACTCAAAAGTGCTCTAATTTTAGATGGAGGTCAGAAAACACATTTCACATCGTATTTCTGTAAAATACGACCGATCTTGTTGGACGTGTTTCCTACGTAAGGCAAAAAGGCAGTAAACTTAGGTGTTGACTCAGAATTATCATCAGTCACCCGACGTTCAGTTGGTGGATAGTGCAACGCACGTTCAATCTGTCTATCACTATAACCATTTTGACAAAATGTAACTTCAGCATCAGAAACGACATGTGCCCTGTGTACCAAGGTACGAAGTACCCCTTCACGCTGAGCCGGATGGTGACAACTATTAGCCTGTAAGTACAAGTTGGTGTGAGTACGTTTCCTGTAGACTATCCCAATGATCCATCATCCTTCCTCCTAACCAACACGTCAAGAAAGGGAAGGCAACCATCCTCTTCCACCTCCATCATAAAATGAATGTTTGGGTGGATCGAGTTCAGATGTTCTAGAAAGACTTTCAAATTCTCCCCACCATGAGGCCAAACAACGAAGGTATTGTCAATGTATCTAAGGAAACAGGCGGGTTTCAAAGGCGCCGACTCCAATGGACATTCCTCGAAGTCTTCCATAAACAAATTTGCGATCACAGGTGACAATGGACTACCCATCGCAATTCCATCTGTCTGCTCGTTGAGATTAAATTAGCAAGCACCTCGTTAACAGGGATGGACGTTTCTGTTTAAACTCTATTTGGAATCTGGCTCTCTCCCTTGTCAAAAAACAGAGGGACAGAGTCAATGCTACCTCACCTACGCATTCATAGTCTCACTATCAATAGCTCTGACTTTGGTCATCTTTGGTGGCACTAGTGTTCAGTGTGTGTGTTATCTTTCCTGCTTTAGTCCGAGAACCGAGGTTTTAAATTTGCACGTATGCCGACTGTCCGTTGCAGTTTGCCTTGAAAATGGCGGGGTGTTCTCCCACCGAAATATCTGCGGTCGCTGAAAGTGTTACCTGCCTGAATTCCCGGAAGTTATTTGAAAGTTGTATACACCAGGAGAAACTCAGGTCTCACTTCCTCAACCTGTAGAATTGACAGAGTGGCATCGTGTCAGCTATCTGTTTAGTGGCATCGTGTCAGCTATCTGTTTACAGCTTGTCTCATTTGCTTAATTCATCTTGTAAATGGGAACACTCACAATACCACTTACTAAATGAATGCCAATGAACTGTCTCATTGCATTGGCACTAGCATTTATACTTCGCCTTACCCTTGAGTTGAGTATACATTAGTCTGTGTAACTAAATTGTAAATTATAGTCTCATCAATAAAACTTTCAAAATATTGGAAGGGGGTATGTTCTTCACTTAGTGGATCTGAAAACTGCACAGCACACTGTACATCCATGGCCTGCAGATCCTTGCATACCCACACATAGCACAGGCAATTTGCATTTACAGCTCCTAAAGTTTCTGTCCATAACAGCTACAGGAGTTTCATCATTAGTACGAGGATCATCAAAACTGTCCAGTTCAACTTCTGTCTGTTGAGGCAATGCTTCCTGCACTGGTGGTTCATCATCAATTTCACGACCCGAAATAATTTCGTCATCTGATATTTCAGATTCATCACAACGCCGAAGAAGAATTTCATTATCCTGTAGAGCTTTGTGTTGTCCATGCTTAACCCATAAAGAAAATATGATGCAAGAATGAAAACTACAAAATATTATATAAGAACAAAAACGATACACTCTCATGATACAAATTCATCTTTGTATACCCCATACATATTAACACATCAATGACTCCAAATGGTGACATTAGTAATTAAGTAATAATTAGAGGTAAAAATGCATACATAACTCTATTGTATACTCATAGTTTTTTCCCCTTCCCCTTTAGGAACAAAGTAAAGTTGGTTCCGTAGCCGAGACTTTCAGTATACACAGAACAAAATGAAACAAAACGTGCTGTTCACTGACAAATGCAATAGCAAAACTCACGACTCTTCTGTGCTCTGTACATCAAACAAACGACAAGTCACAAAACCAAACGCCACTGCAATCTGTTAGCCAAATGGTGAATATTTAAATCTGAATGGTGATTATATAGAGAAATAAAGTGTAGTTTCAAGGATGGTTTTAATAGATGTGATTCAACTATTCC